>NC_079502.1:4375978-4722587 GCF_030052815.1 Hevea brasiliensis
TAGGCAGGTAGATTATTAATTCAAATGGCTTAAGAATTGAAATTATGGTGACCTATGCTTGACCGACTTTGGTCAATATTCCGCTGCATCTGCGCCGGATAAGCACCGACGATGAAGACAATAGCAAACTTGTCAGGGTTATTATTGTACAGGGGCTCAAGTTATGAACTTTAAATAAGAGACCTAGCGCGACAGACACTTGCACTGACGCTGAAAAAGAAACGGAAGGAATTCGTCATGAAACCTTCCTCGTAGTCGTAGACTGTAGCAACCTTAATCCAACGTTTTCTAGAAAGTAAAAAGAAATTACGAAAGCTTCAGGTTTGGTTGGTTAGCATTAGAAAGTGGAAAGAAATAATCCACTTGATTCTACCGCAATTGGAGGCAAATATTAGTGGAGTTGGGAAATTTTTTTTTTTTTTTTGAGTTCTTGCCCAACCTTCCTGAGAAATGATGGAAAGGCATAGGAAAACTTCAAACATGTGTACAAACTAAATGGTGGGTTATCGCTATAAATGAACTACGACTTCACTTCAGGATCTTATCACTCTCTAATTTCATCTGTAATAGTTGCAAAAGTCGTTGATCACACCTCTCTTCAATAATAATCTCCTCTTCGCAAACAATAGCTAGAAACAATTGTAATATCCAACTATTCCTTAAAATAAACCGTTCAGTTGTAGATTTTTTCCCCCTCTCTTGGATATGCCAAGAAGAAAGTTTGAAGGTGATGTTGTTCCGAGTGCATGGACTGAAGAAGGAAAGGGTTCATCTACCCCCGCTGATTGTGAAGGTAAGAGCTATTCAACTTTTTAATCAAATTACGAAAAGCTTACTGATTATCTCAAATCCTGCTTAACAGTTAAGGTGGGAGTTCTTTAGCAACTTTTAGTTCAAATTCTGAAACTCCCGCTGTATGCTCACGGTCTATAAGGAATTGATTGGCCTAGAAATGCCTCACATCAGATTCACTGGTAAAACAGATGATGATACTGACTCCTTCATCGCGGATTTGCAAAGAAGGAAATCACAAGTTGATTTTGTTCCAGGAACATCAGTTGAAGATGGAAGCAGCTCGTCCATGTCCAGCACCAATGACAGCAAAGTTAAGAGTTCTTGTTTAGCAACTCTCATGTCAAATTATGAAAAGCTTCATGATCATCTCAAACACTGCTTTGAATACTGCTGCATCTCCATTAGATACTGTATGGAGAAGGGAAAACTAGTTCGGCTTTTGTTGGCTGAAGGTCTAATACAGGAAAAACAAGGGGATATCATGGAGGATATAGCAGCAAACATTATCACAGAATTAATTGCCTTAGGAATGCTTCAACAAGAATGCAATAGGACTGAACTAAAAGTTCCTAGCATGTATCGCCAGATACATGCATGTATCTCTTATTCAAGCGGAGAAACAAGATTTTGTAGCTAATTTTGCAAATTCACCTTTGCGCGTGGTGATCTGCGATGATGGTAAAGACATCACTTCAAAAGCCTTCTAATTCGATCATTGTTTGTGATTGCTGCTGAAAGCTATTCATCTTCCTTTGGATCTACGAGAATGAAAGGCTTTTCTCGAGCCTCCATGGAAACGTTTTGTGGGTTGGAATTTCTTTTGGTGTTGGATTTGGACGGTGAGATAGCGTATTTACCCAACGAAGTCGGAGATTTGGTTCATCTTAGATACTTAG
The DNA here is from genome assembly GCF_030052815.1 of Hevea brasiliensis. Classification (NCBI taxonomy): domain Eukaryota; kingdom Viridiplantae; phylum Streptophyta; class Magnoliopsida; order Malpighiales; family Euphorbiaceae; genus Hevea; species Hevea brasiliensis. Next base: position 4,377,670 of record NC_079502.1, read on the forward strand.
GCTTGGTTAACTCATCTAAACTGAACGAGCTTCCCAAGACTGTAGGTAATCTTCAAAAGCTGCAAACTTTGGATATAAGAATGTGTGGGAACCTGCGTGAACTACCGATATAAGTTCTAAATATTCAAAATTTGAGGCACCTTCTAATGTCCAGATGCATCGATGAGGGTGAAATTAGTGTCCCAAAGGGGATTGGAAGATTGGCCAATCTTTACACTTCTACTGGTGTGTATGCTGGAAATGGCATTGCTAGTGAATTAGGTACCTTAACCCAACTAAGAGAACTTGGTGTTAAGCGTGTCAGTGAAGATCATGCCAGTGAGCTATATGCTGCTATCATGAAGATGGAAAACCTCATCTCCTCGTCGCTAGAAGCAGAGACACCCTACTCTGACGAAGATGAAAGATTATCAATTTTTCCTGAGTTTGAACTATTTTCTCCCCCACCACTTCTTCAAGAGCTTTGTTTAGATGGTGGCCTAATCGAAATGCCCATTTGGCTTGCCTCCATGTCGAACCTCACTAATTTAGAATTACGCTTTTCTAATCTGGCAGAGTCACTGCCTACAGACCTTCAGTTTCTTCCCAAATTAAAATATCTCACTCTTTACGATGCCTATAAAGCAAAGTGCCTTGGTAAGGAATTTTGTCAAGAAGGTGGTTTCCCAGGGTTGCAAAATCATACAATTACTTCTTCTCTAGTGGATTGGACTGAGATTGTAAATGGAGCTTTTCCAAGGTTAAGGAGCCTCAGTTTTAATTGTCCATGGTTGAGGTTTCTTCCTGAAGGTTCACAGAACATCTCTGCACTCGAAGTACTAACCTTGACTCCTTTGCATGGAGACCTTGCAAGGCGATTGAATAGTGCAGAGAATTACAAGATTAAGCACATCTTAAAGCTTGGGATTCCTTTCACTACCACCGGCTTCCCTGGTGTATTTGCGTGGGAAGTCCACATGATGTGTTGAAACATGCTTGATTCTTCCTAACTAGAATGCTCTAGCATCCGAGATATGTTTATGAAAATGCTCCATTTGAATATGCAACACATGTAAAAGGAAGAATGCTCCATTTGAATATGCAGTTTAGTGAGAGAGCAGAGTGCTGAGATTATTTTTGCTTAGACTGCTTACTATGTTATAGTCTTTAGTTACAAAGGAGTGGCTTTCCATGTATTTAGCAGCTAATTTAGGAAGCTTGTCTTGTATTAGGTAATATGGTTGTTGGCTAGCTAAAGCCATCTCATCCCTATAAAAAGTGAGCTGCTGCGAGAGAGAAGAGAGAATTGGAGAGGATTTGTTGTAATTATATGTTGAAAATGAAGCAGAGAAAGAAGAAATTTTGTATTGTCAAATCAGCTATTGCTTTTTGCTCTCTTACTGAAAATATGCCTGCTTGCTTTGTCTTTTCTTCCTCTGCAACTCCAACACAGTAGCTTTCTGGCTAGGCTGCCACATTAGGAACTATGTATGCTGCTGACTCTTTTTAATTAAGTCTCTTGTAAGTGGCAGAATGTGTTGATTAGCTTGATTAATGAAACATTTTTTGAAATAATTTTGTCTGTAATGTGGAGGTCTAAGAGTTTGATTTGCTAGTTGATGAATTTTTGAAGAATATTCAGGTGAAAATTATGTGTGCAAGAAATGGAAAGTATTTTGATGTGAAGTGTTTTGGGAAAATTTTTATGTAGAGCCAGTAATATTTAATAAGTAGATTCTACGATATAAAAGAGCATATTCATTAGATGAATAGCACCACAAGCCCAATAATTTTTAATTGCCACAATACTCGCACCCAAGTCCATAAGCAAAGGGCTAAGACCCATGACACAAAGAACCCTAGAGCTAATCGGGCAAATCCATTGTATCTCCCTTAGCAGTCATCACCGACAATATCACCAAAGTTGACGCCTACAAGTAGCAACACTACCCACGGAGAACTTGAAATCAAACGTAAGGGGAACTGCAATATCAACAACTAAGGCACAAAAAGGAACACCTATTTGGATTCAAAACTCCCTAATCAAGATCGCTAATCAAAGAGTCACCCCCAAAGGAAATGTAGGAGTAAGGTAGCAAATCGCCTAATTAACCAATGGGCTATAACCAGGTTGAATGAACCGAGAAATGGCGTGGCAAAGATACGGGCATCTCAATCTCTTTTAGTCCTGACAACAATACTATTGTGAACACCAATCGACGAGAAAACTCCCTTCCATTAGAACAAGACCAGCACCCAATAATAATCTTATAAGGAAGCATCACTACTGATCTTGATACTCTCTAATCCTAACATGTAGTAAGCTTAAAGCAACTCAAAACAAAGACAACCACAAAGGATATCGAATAGACAAAGACAAAGAAAAATAAAGAAATTAAGAGACAAAACTACATACAACACAAACAGATAGGGAGAGAAACGAATAGTCAAAAAGACGAATCTCTAAGAGAGGGGAGAACTTTTTTTTGAGAAATACATTGCCACCTTGCATCATTAAATTATTTATAGACTGCAAAATATCCAGTAGATCTATGGCAGTTTTCTGTTTCAAATGTCACTGAGACTACTTCAATTATTTATTAAATCTAGAAAATGTATTTTTTAAATTCTAATAAAAATTAGAAATAACATTAATTTTTAAATATTTTAATGGGTCTTATATTCAACTTTTATTCATATATTTTAATGGATGTTTTATATTTTAGTGTCTCTTGATTTTTTTAAAATTTATTGTTTGCTTATCGTATCAAGTATCGTTACAACATAGTATGTTGTATTTTTTTTTTCATACTTGTTAGATTAATTTAAAATATAAAATTAATTTAATTAAAATTTTTTATCTAATATATTTATACTCTAACAATCTAACTAATGAAAAGGTTTTATAGAATTAGTAGACAGTTGAGAAGTTCTTATTTGTCATTAGAGTTCAGCAACTCCAACATTTGTTTACATGGGAAGTCTAGCACCATATATCTGCTAAAAAGAAAAAACGCTGAGGTTGATGAACACGAGTAAAAGGAAGAATTGGGCTTTATTTTGATCTGCAGACGTTAAAAGCTTGTACAGTGCCACAGTCACCAATGGTGTCGGTGGAAGTGAGACTGCTTATTTTTCTGCTTCCAAATTCAACTATGACAAGTTCTCTGATCATCTCAATTCCTGCTTTGAGTATTTCTGCATCATTTCCAAGAGAAACTCTGTTGAGAAGGGAAGATTAGTTTGGCTTTTGCTGGCTGGAGGTCTGATGCCTGGAAAAAGCTGGAGAAATCATGGAGGAAGCGGCACAAAACATTATAGAGGAGTTAATTGTCTTGGGAGTGCGTCAAAATTCATATGACGAGGATTGACAAAAAATTTCCAGCACTTGTCAAGAATCCTTTCTCGTTGAAGCTGATGAACAAGATTTTGTTGCTAAGGCGTCAAATTTACCCATACATGCAGTAGTCGAAGATGATGGAAAGGACATCCCTCCAAGCTTCAAGAGCCTGCAAATTGAATCTTTATTCGTGATCACTGCACAGCACCGTGGTTTAGATTATGATTCTCATCAAGGCCCTTCTCGGGCTTATATAGAAACCCCCTGTGGTTTGGGATCTTTGTTGGTGTTGGATTTGGTTGGCGTGGTAGAGTACTTACCTGATGAAGTGGAGACTTGGTTCATCTCAGGCATTTGGGATTGGCTAGCTCAAAACTATCTGAGCTTTCAAAGACATTAGCAAATCTTCAAAAACTACAAACTTTAGATATAAGACTCTGTAATCTAAGTGTACTACCTGTGGAAATTCTTTGAGACCCCTTCTAATGGAAACCGAATTATTCGACAGAGCAGTAAGAGTACCAAAGGGGATTGAAAAACTGGTGAATCTTCGTACTTGCACTGGTGTGTATGCTGTACGTGGAATCTTCAGTGAATTAGGCAGCTTAACCCAACTACGGAAACTTGGTGTTACGTGTGTGTCTGAAGATCATGCTAGTGAAATATTTGTTGCCATCATCAAGATGGAAAACCTCATCTCTCTATCATTAAGATCGGAGGCAGGGGCCTGTGATGGTACTCTTTTTCCTGATATGGAACAATTTTCTCCTCCGCCTCTTCTTCAGGAGCTTCATTTAGATGGTCGCTTATTCGAAATGCCCGAATGGCTTGCCACCATGGAAAACCTTACCACTCTTTTTTTATCCAAATCTTATCCCTTTGAGAACCCAACTTCAGTCTTTCAGTTTCTTCCCAAACTAAAATATCTGACTCTATGGGAAGCCTACCAGCTGGAACTCATTGGTAAAGAATTTTGCAAGGTAGGTGGGTTCCCAGAGCTGCAATCTCTCACCATTGCTGCTAAGTATTTAGTGGAGTATACTGAGATTGTAAATGGTGATTTCTCAGTTTTAATGATTGGCCCATGTTAATGTTTCTTCGTGAAGGTTTACAGAACATCACGACACTTGAAATCAGAGCAATTGAGATGAAGTGACATCAGAGGACTTCATATTGAATCGTATCAATGAAATCAGGCATTGAAAAAAAAAACACACAAGGAAAATGTATTCATCTTATGCTTGTGGATCTTTGTGTATTTAATTATGCCTTGCTTCTACATCACCATTAGATTGGATAGCAGAAGATGTATTCATTGAAACTAACTGATTTGATATAACTTTATTGAAATTGGAAAGGATTTGAATAGTATATAATTAAATTTTAAATAGGTTAAAATTAAAAAAATATTATTTAAATTAATTTTAAATTTTATATATTAGATATTTATTATTTATTTAAATAAATAATTAAATAAATTCAAATCTGAATTGGGTTGTTTTGAATGTATTTTTTTATGGACAAATTGATATCAAATCATTTCAAATCACATATGAGATTTATGATGCTAAAATTATTTTGAGTTAAGTTGGAGTAATATTGATTTCAAATCGCTTAATAATAAAATAATTATTCATATTAATTTCTTTTAAAAATAAATAATTTTTTCACATATAAGTTTTATTTATTAAAATCTAATAAGTAAAAAACTAAGAAATAAATAATATTAAAAATTTCAAACTTTTTTCCCATATAGTTTAATTTTCTCATATATGTAAGCATACTAAAGTACCATGTAAATAATGTAAAGTTATATGTTACACCTCTGTACAATGATAATTTTCACTATCTAAACTTTTTTAGGGATAATATCCAAAATTTTAATAATAACAACTATTAAATTTAATAATTTACTTTAACATATGATTAAAATATGCTATAAAAGTATGTATTTCTCTTAATTTTTAAATAAAATCTTTAATTTTTTTTTAAACTTTTTAAAGATTTTAGACCTTTTAATTCGAATGAAAAAACAATAAGATAAGATGATTAAGTTTTTATCAAATTACAGGTTAAATTACAGTATGATCAAATAGATCTTTAACTTGATCCAATTAATTAGGTCACCTATTGCCCAACACCAATCTCAAATTTCAGGATCATTTGAATTTGAGACTTGCGTAATCTTTTATCAAGCGGTACAAGTCAAGGCGCTGTTTCGAGTCAAAATTTGACTCATCTAATTGTTAAGAACCCACTCCTGGAGTTCTATTGAAAATGGCAGTCCCATGAAAGCCTGAAAGAACGATCGTAGTTTCTATTGGGCTAAGGGTTTGGACTTCATTTTCGAGTTGGGTTTCTCCCTTTCAAAATTTCGTGGTTCATTATAATTATTAATTAAGATGGGATTTATGTAAAATTTACCACAACCAACGATTACATATATCAGTTTTATGATATAATTTTTCTTATACCTGGCCTTGTTGCCCTTTGAATCGGTATCTCAATGAATTCTGAAAGTCTTGGTGACAATGAAGGTTTACCTATAAGAAGTGATATTTTACATAATTGCATTTGTTTAAATTAGTATTTAGTTAGCTAGCACCCACGTAGAAATAAACGAGCGCTTTCCTTCAAACTTCAAGGAGAGAATAGGCCAAGACGTGTTTGACGGGTGACAACTACAGGACTACGTTAAGTTGGTCCAAATAAGACGTTTAAAATCAATTTCCTTACCACTACGTTTATGAAAGAATTAACTTCATGCTTACCCCACACAACCACCACCGCTAAGCAGTGTTTCTTGCCATAGCTAATTTGACTTCATGATGTGTAGGATTGGTGGCCATTCTTAACATATAACATCTTTTATGGTTGCTGGATAGTGCATTTCTACTCGAGCAAACCAAAACCACTTTCAGACTTGTTTATTTCATATTATCCAATACATGCCTCACTTTTACTTCACTCGTGAACAAGGAGACAGAAGAGAGTTGCTCTTCTGGGAGATGCCCAGAAAAATATCTCAAGATGATGTTCCAAGAACATCTATTACAGAAGGTGGAAACATTTCTATTGCAATCGCCAACAACAATTGTCAGACTTCATCTTTAGCAACGTTTAAATCAAACTACGAAAAGCTTCCTCATACTCAAAATTTTGGTTCGTTCACATCTTTCTGGCTAGAAAATGACAAAATATCAACCATATGGGAACCTCATATCATTTGTTAACGAATATCATCAGCTACCTGCTAAGCCAGCTCCACCACTGTAGCCTCATCAAAAAACTTGTTTATGCTCAATCTTCTCTCATGCCCTGGCACATAGGATTCCTGTCGAAAATATCACCATTTAGTTGTGATATTAGAAAATATTGTAAATAATTTAAAATTTTAAGGGTATTTTTGGCGATTATTTTTGTTTTTTGTAGATTACATAATAATCCATTTATGAAAAAATGTCATTTTCTTCTTATAATTGTGATAAGATGAACTAAATTTTTTAACAAAGCAAATTAAGAATAAAATCAATCAATTTAGGAATTTTCTAGTCTATGTAAACAGTATTTAAATGATTCCTGCATGATTTGCACCGTGGAATTAACATTCTTGCAGAACGGTTAAATACTTATTATGGAATTCTTGTTTCTTATGGATTATTAAACTTTGCTGTATTCCACTGCTTGATAAGACACCTTATTATTGCAGCAACTATTAATAGGGTAATTGTGTAAATCCTGTCAGGATTCCACTGTGTATACACAGATTCAAAGGTAACCTAACTGTGTTTACCAAAATTCAAAGCTGCAGATGGTAAGACCTAAACCTTCAGATGGATAAATCTAAGCTACATTATCATCCTTGGGGTTCTAAATATAAAATTACCATGCCCTCTTAATATGTCTAAAATTCAGGTGGTTCTGATTCCCTGCCCCGCAGTTTTTATTCCTGATAGCCTCTCTAGAAATTGGTTAAAATCTCGTTCTCGACTGAGCAAGCTAATCCTGGCGTACTCTTGGCCAACTCCGAAACGCTCTCCGCCTCTTGTCAGTATCTTATGTGCTCTTAGAAGACTTTCACAGTTTGTATCCTCCTTGCACTTCAACCATGCAAAGGCTAACACAAGACAGATAAAATATTTAATTAGAAAATGTATATATACCTTAACAAAATAGAGTAGAATTGAGAAGGCTAATTGATTGAAGCTTATAAGTTGCATTACCAGGATGTGATTCTGAGTACTTGCTGATGAAGTTGCACCATTCTTGTGGGTACTTGGGCAGACTGAAAATTTGACTGTTTTTAACAACATCTCGCAGTTTCTCCCATCTTTCAGCCATCAGGCACTGGCCGTACTTGAAGAAGTTCTCCGAATCAGAATGCTGGCAACCTTCAATAGCAACTCCTAGGATCTTTGCTGCTCGGAGCTGCGATTCTTTAGACACACCAGTGGAGCTAACCTCTATGAATTTAGTCATCTTCCTAGCCACCACTTTATCATTAACAAGAGCCCATCTTCAATGAAGAAAAGACAAAAGGGAAACTCAATAGAAGGAAACATAATAAAATTGTTGGAGATAAACGAAAGGAAAAATAAGAACAAAGATGCTTCAAACATGAGGCACAAAACATAGTTTTCTCACTTCTTTTTCTTCTTCTTCCTCTTCTTCCTCCAATGAGTTTATCATAATGTGGTTAATTTCCAAAGTAAAAATTTACTAGCATGAAATAATCATTGCAATTTCTTGTTCTTTTCACGCCATTAAATATATGAATCTTCTGTTGACTAAAAGCAGCAGGGAAGGGGATGCTCACCCAATTCGAGAACCAGCATGTCCAGTGCTTTTGGAAAATGTAAACAGCATGATATCATAATCTGCAGGGTGAGTAATGGGTGTGTATTGTGGCCAGTAATAGGCAAGATCATGGATAAGCTTCCCTTCCTTTCGGTTCACCACAGCTTCTAGAATAGCACCATCTGGATTGTTTGGTGAGGTGACAATCTCTATGTAAGGTCCATCCTTATCAAAGGAATACGCATCACCTGCCCATTTATAGAGCCCTGATCGCAGAAAGTCTGTCTCCTCTTGATATGACTGCAAGTGATATCAAGATAATCACAGAAAAATGAAACTTCTTAAAGGAAAAGAGATTGATAATTGAGCTGTTCTGTTCTTCCAAAAGAAAAAAACTAGATTTTCTTTTAATATTCATTCTGTCAGTGAGTAACATTAGCAATATAACAACAACAACAACAATAATGACCCTCTCCATATCCTTGCAAAATGCAGAATCTTGTTATAAAGGCATGTGAATAAAGGAACCAGGATTAATATTTGCATATGCATTGATATACAAGCATAGATAACTAACATGGAAACTTAGTAGTATTAAATAAGTGAAAAAAAAAAAAAAAACCAAAACCTTGAAACTAAGTTTATGGGAAATTAATGGGTAACATGCGAGATGTCTGCTACAAGAACAACAACAAATTAAATTAAAATTATTCATGTTTTTGTTTTCAGTTGCATAACAGGTAGGTGGAGCTTCCCTGTCTGCAATTATAAGGAATTCAAGATCAATCATCTTAGTTCCTGCTGACCGCTGCGCTATGTGGATTGGCCATATGAAGAAATTATATTATCTTGCTGTGATTTGACGTAGGAGCTAGTCATGAAATAATAAGTCAATTAAATAATGACAAATCAGCACAAAATAATATTACAATTTAAAAAATAATGACTTATTCTATAGATAAAAGATAGAATTTAATTTTGTAGAGACTATTATTATCATTCCATATAAATTATCATACATGAAATCACTGTATATGATATTATATAATTTTTTTGAGTAAATTGCATTAGTCATCCCTCAATTTAAATAATTATTTTATTTTAGTCATTTAACTTTAATTTGTTAAAATAAAATTTTCACACTTTAGTTTTATTTATTTTAATAAATTAAAATTAAATAATTGAAATAAAATAACCATATAAATTGAGAAATGATTAGTACAACTTACCCTAATTTTTTTAAGAATTGAGGGTTGTGTGGCAAACACCAAAGAGAAAGTTCTCCATAGGCTTAGCTCTTCAAGACAAGAGAATCCAAAGTTTAATTATCTATGAAGCCAGCCAGACATAGCCATGTAACCATGTTTGCCTGGGATCAAGGCTACAACATGCATATGTTGTACTTGCTTTGTTTTGTTTTCCTAAATATCCATGTGTCTCTTAGAAACATGTTTGTCACTTCGTCCCTTACAACCATCTCTTCTCTTTCTCGTTTCCCCCCATTATGTTACTTGCAAATAGAAATATAATCATTTTTTTAAAAAAAATAATCATATTTAAATGGCCAATTTTAGTTAAAAATTTCACCCAAATTTTCATCCCTCTTTAAATCCTGATTAAGATCTAATCACTATAGTTAAAAAAAAAAAATTACAATCCAAAGTGTTCGATTAATCTCACCGAGTAGTAAGGAGCGGCGCACACAACGCTGATGGGGTCAGCTTCGGCCCCACCAGGAGAAGTAAGAGCGAAGAGTGCAGCCTGATATAGCTGCGTTGAGCCCGTCCCCACCACCACGTATCGATCCTCTGATACTGCATTTCCAACCGTACGATGCAGTCTTTTGATCGCATCGGAGAGTTGGGGCTCTAGAAACCAGCATATGTTCCCAATGTCACTGCAGTAGCTCATCAAATCACTGCCTGAAATCTCCACCGTACACTTTTCACCGAGTTTCCTCCAGTACGGCTCGAACATCGTCGGATCGCCACTGTTACAAATTGAAAAAAAAAAAAAAAAACCTTCCTGGTCAGGATAAAGTGGAAGGAAAAATAATCCACTCGTGCGTGGATTTAGCATTTTTCTGATACGATTGGAGAAGATAAAATCTTTAAACAGCTTTATTTCCAGTTTTCTGCTACAGCAGATGAAGGAAAGATCTTGTTGTTTCTGATCAGAGTTTCAGGTAACTTACTGGTCGAGATTGATGATGGAATCCGGGGAGAGAAGAAGTTTCTTGGTGGGATTAGTAGCAGGAACGGAGTTCTTGGCTGGACCAATCATTTTTCTTCTCTTCTCTTCTCTCTCACTGGAAGTGCTAGATTGTGTGAAAGTGAAATGGTCACGCTAAAGCTATGTGTTTTCGTTTCTCAACTATGACTGACTGGAATTTATATAGGATTTTTCTTGACCAAGACGTATATGATAGTCACATTTCTGTACCTTGGATATATGGTTACATGGACTAAGACATGTATGATAACCATATTTATCCATTGGATACATGATATACCGATCGTAAACTGCATTTTCATGTAGAAGAAAGCTGACACATGACATGGGCTGCCACAAAAAACCATATAAAGCCGATACTTTGTCTGCTTTAATTCAATCTCATCTCATGTGCTGCCAATGATGACGCATGTGTTTTCTTATTTTATTTTATTTTTTCCATTTTTTACTATGCATGTGGTTTTTATGGTAGCACACGTGATATCTCTTGTTTATGTGTGATTTTCCTTTTCCTTCAGTTTCAACTCCAAAATGATATATACCTTATAAATATTTTTTTAGGGTATATGCCTTATAAATATTTTTTTAGGGTATATACCTTATAAATATTACTTGTAGTAATAATAATTAATTAATTGTTTCCTAACGTATTGAGATTATAAAAAATTGAGCTCAATTTAGTTTAAATATTAAATTTTATGAAATAAATTTATTGATTTCTTGATTTAAATTAAAAATTAAGAAGTCTAATTTCTTAATTTTGAGATTAAAATTTTTAATTTTTAAATTTAAATTCAAAAATTAAGAAACTCATTTTCTTGATTTTTAGGTTAAATTAAGCTTAAATTAAAAAATTTTAAATTAAATTAGACAAAAAATTAAAAAAAAACTAAATTAAACTTTTCGATAAATATAGAGTGTAATTAAGCTTTAAGCCTTTTTTTTTTTTTTATTTGGATCAATAGCTAGTGAAAATAATGAAGTTGGAGATTTATCAGCAGAAAGAGGAGTTAAATACTAAAAGGAGTTGAAAAAAAAGATATCATTCTTTAACAATTATAATACTTTCATATATGGATGTAAAAAATAATTAAAAAAAAGTTATAAACATTTTCTTGATATATTATCTTATATGAATTATATTCATAAGAATATTAAATTCTTTTTTTTTAATATTTGTATTTATATATGAGTGTTATGTGGTTTATATAGACAAGTTCGTAGCTAATTTTATATCGAAATTCTACTGTATAAATCCTACAAAAATTAGGAGAGCAGTAAAATTTTTATAATTACTATTTTATTTCTTCAATTTTTCTTAATCTAATTTCAATTCTTTGCATATTTTGGACTTAACAATAATAAGATTAAATTTGTATTAATTATATTAGCTAAATTTTTTTTATAGAAAGAGTGTATAAATCAAGTCATTTTAGTTGTTGATTCACAAGACTGCAGAACTACATACATAAAACTCAAAAATTTTGGTTCGTTGACGTCTTTCTGGTTAGAAAATGACCAATTTCAACCATATGGGAACCTCATATATTATAATTTGTTGATGAATATCAGCAGCTGCTGAGCCAGCTCCAACACCAAAGCCTCATCAGAGGGCTTGATTATGCTAACCCATGTATGAAGATATCTTTTTCTTTTTATAATTGTGATAAGATGAACAAAATTTTTAACGAAGCAAATTAAGAAAAAATCAATCAATTCAGGAATTTTCTAGTGTATGTAAACAGTATGTAAACGATTAATTCTTGTATGATTTGCCCTATGGAATTATCATTCTTGCAGATTATTCCTAAGGGTTAAATAATTATTATTTGATACATTTGCACATCTTTTGTCGATTAATGCTTTATCTTGGTGATGAATTTTTTAGCAAGAGCTCCTGCATGGAATTTTTATTTCTTATGGATTATTTCTAAGGTTTAAAACTATGATGTATTCCATTGCTTGATAAGAAACCTTGTTACTGCAGCAACTATTTATAGGGTAATTGCAAATCCTGTCAGGATTTAACTGTGTATACACAGATTCAAAGTTAGGTAACTTAACTTTAACTTTTTTTACCAAAATTCAAAACTGCAAATGAAAAGAGCATAACCTCCAGATGGATGAACTAAGCTACATATCAACCTTGGAGTTCTAAACATAAAGCTACTATGCCGTCTTATTATGGCTAAAATTCAGGTGGTTCTGATTCCCTGCTCTGTAGTTTTTATTCCTGATAATCTCTCCAGAAATTGGTTAAAATCTTCTCCTTGACTGAGCAAGCTAATCCTGGCGTACTCTTTGCCAACTCCGAAACGCTCTCCGCCTCTTGTCAGTACCTTATGTGCTTTTAAAAGACCTTCACAGTTTGTATCCTCCTTGCATTTCAACCATGCAAAGGCTAATATAAGACAAAGAAAATATTTAATTAGAAAATGTATATGTACCTGAGCTTAACAAAATAGAGGGGAATTGAAAAAGCTAATTAATTAAAGCTTATAAATTGCAGTACCAGGATGTGATTCTACGTATTTGCTAGTGAAGTTGCACCACTCTTGTGGGTACTTGGGCAGACTGAAAATTTGACTTTTTTTAACAACATCTCGCAGTTTCTCCCATCTTTCAGCCATCAGGCACTGGCTATACTCAAAGAAGTTCTCCGATGCAGAATGCTGGCAACCTTCAATAACAACTCCTAGAATCTTTGCAGCTCGGAGCTGCGATTCTTTAGACACACCAATGGAGCTAACCTCTATGAATTTAATCATCTTCCTGGCCACCACTTTATCCTTCACAAGAGCCCACCTTCAATGAAGAAAAGATAAAAGAAAAACTTAGTAGAAGGAAACATGATAAACTTGTCGGAGATGGAGCAGAGATAAATTAAAGGAAAAATAGCAAAAAAAATGCTTCAAATATGAGACACAAAACATAATTTTTCTCTCCTCTTCTTCAACACTGATTTTCTTTCAATACCCTCCTCTCCGACCCTCATTTTTCTCTCTTTTTCTTTCTTCAGCAAACTTCCTTTTATAGGGAGAGAAAAGCTCTCTAGTCAACAGCTAAACTACTTAACAATAGACATACTTCGTAGATTTTATGCTTAAAACATGGAAAGGCGTTCCTCTTCAACAAGCTGCGGCATAAAAAGTCAACCTTCCAACAAAAACTTCAAATAAATGTCACATATAATAACTCCAATGATTTGATCATAATGTAGTTAATTTCCAAAGTAAAAATTTTCTAGCACGAAATCTTTGCAAATTTCCTGTTCTTTAAGGTGATGCTCACCCAATTCGGGAACCGGCATGTCCAGTGCTTTTGGAAAATGTAAACAACATGATATCATAATCAGCAGGGCGAGTAATGGGTGTGTATTGTGGCCAGTAATAGGCAAGATCATGGATAAGCTTCCCTTCCTTTCGGTTCACTACAGCTTCTCGAATAGCACCATCAGGATTGTTTGGTGAGGTGACAATCTCTATGTAAGGTCCATCCTTATCAAAGTCATATGCATCACCTGCCCATTTGTAGAGTCCTGATCGCAGGAAGTCTGTCACCTCTTGATATGACTGCAAGTGATATCAAGATAATCATAGAACAATGAAATTTCTCAAGGGAAAACAGATTGATAATTGAGCCGCTCTATTCTTTCAAAAAAGAAAAAACTAGACTTTCTTTTAATATTTGCTCGTATTCAATACGTTCCACCAGCAAGTAACATTAGCAATATATATATATATATATCGAGTTAAACCATATGGAAGCACAAGTTATGGGAACTTTATACTCATATTTATTCAAAAGTTTAAATCATATAGATAATCTCTCTGCCAAAAAAAAAAATCGACAACCCTCACCAGATCCTTGCAAAATGCAGAATCTTGTTATAAATGCATGTGAATAAGGAAGCATGATTAATATTTGCATATGCATTGATATACAAGCATAATAGATAATTAACTTGGAAACTAATTTGTGGTATTTTATAAGTACCAAAAACTCAAAACTAAGTTTATGGGAAATTAATGTGGGTAACATGAAAGATGTCTGCTCCAAAAACAGCAACAATTTTAAATTAGAATTATTCATGTTTTCGTTCTCAATTGCATAACAGGAAGGTGAAGCTTCCCTGTCTGCAATTGTAAGGAATTCAAGATCAGTCATCTTCGTTCTTGCCGACCACCACACAATGCGGATTGGTCAGAATTTAAATTGTATCACAGTGATTTCATATCGGAGTTAGACACGGAATAACAAGTCAATTAAACAATGACAAATCAGCACAATATGCAGCTATAATTTTAAAAAATAATGACATTTTTTAAGATAAAATAGAATTTAATTTTGTAGGACCAATATTATCTACATGTATATATTTTTTGATTGATTAAACATTTCATGTAAATTATCATACATGAAATCTCCATGATATTGTATAATTTTTCTAATAGTGTTGTGCAGCAAACACAGAAGACAAAGTTCTGCGCAGGCTTAGCTGTTCAAGACAAGAGAATCCACAGTTTAATTATCTATGAAGCCAGCCAGACATGGCCATGTTACCATGTTTGCTGGGGATCTAGGCAAGAACATGCAAATGTTGTACTTGCTTGGTTTTGTTTTCCTAAATATTTGCTTGCATTTGTAGAAACATGTTTGTCACTTTGTCCCCTGCAACCACTTCTTCTCTTTCTCGTTTTCCCCCATCATGTTACTCACAAATAGAAATCATAACTTTTCGTTTAAAAAAAAAAATCATTAGTTTGGCCAATTTTAGTTAACAAATTGAAAATTTTCCTGGTTATTTTAATGAATCTTAAATAGAACTAATCCTGTTTATATCCGGTCGACCCACTAAGAATAAAGTATTTAAATAATTATTTTAATTTTTAATCAAATTCTATAAAACAATTCTATTAATCACAATCCCAAAATCAAATCGCAAAAAATTTATATTTTTTTCCTTATATAATCACATTTAAGAGGTAGAGTTAGTATAATTTATGTAATTATTTTTAAAATATCCAAAATGTTTGATCAGTCTCACCGAGTAGTGAGGGGCAGCGCACACAACACTGATGGGGTCGGCTTCGGCAACACCAGCTCCAGGAGAAGCAAGAGCGTAGAGCGCAGCCTGACACAGCTGCGTTGAGCCCGTACCCACCACCACGTATCGATCCTCTGATACTGCGTTTCCAACCGTATGATGCAGCCTTTTGATCGCATCAGAGAGTTGCGGTTCTAGAAACCAGCATACGTTCCCAATGTCACTGAAGTAGCTCATCATATCGCTGCCTGAAATCTCAACCGTACACTTTTCACCGAGTTTCCTCCAGTACGGCTCGAACAAAGTCGGATCGCCACTGTCACAAATTAAAAAGAAAAAATCCTGTTAAGGATAAAAAGAAAGGAAAAATAATCCATTCTCACGTGGAAATAGCCGCAAATCACGTGGATTTAGCATTTTTCTGTTACGACTGGAGAAGAAAAAAATCTTTAAACAGCTTTATTTCCAGTTTCCTTGTACAGCAGATGAAGGAAAGATATTGTTGTTTCTGATCAGAGTTTCTGGTTTTCATGAAAGCCTGAAAGATCTCGGAAAAATTTTTTCCCAAGTCAGTCAGACTTCTTATCAATAAAAACTCATTATCTATCGTAAAAGAGGCCAGGTTTCATATTGGATCATAAAAGTAATTAAAAAAAATCAATTCACCCTTTTTTTCTTTGGTTTTAGATCCGCCATTGGGTCTATTGGGGTTGCATGGGATTGGGATTAATAGCAAGAAAATAAAATAACCTTGTTCGAGAAAAGAACATAGAATGATATATATAAAGAAGAAACGAAGAAGGAAACTTACTGGTCGAGATTGATAATGGAATCTGGGGAGAGATGAAGTTTCTTTGTGGGATTCGTAGCAGTAGCAGCGTTTAAGTTCTTGGCTGGACCAACCATTTTTCTGGTCACGCAGGAGCAACAGGTGGTTATTGCGTATGCTGTGTGTTTTCGTTTCTCAACCATGAACTGGCACACACATATATATAGCAAAACAAATTGAGAGAAGGGTGCAAGAGCCCCTAGCTTAACTTTATCATATGGAAAGTTAAGAATTTTAAAGGGGCGTTTGGCCAGCTTATAATTACTATTTTTCGGGCTTATAATCACGATTTATAAAAAAAATTTAATAAAATAAATTGAGAGATCAACTTTTTCATTTTAATTTTAATGTTTATAAATTAATTTAATTAAATATTTTATTAAATTATTTTTATTTAATTTAAAAATTATTGATAATTTAATTTAATTTATAAGCTAATCCATTTTCATGAATATATTTTAATTATATTGTAAGACAATTGCAATATATTTAACAATATTATAATAAAATATTCAGTTTATAATTTATTACTTGAAAAAATAATTTAAAACTTTTTAGTTATTTTAATAATAAATATATTTATAAATTAAATGAACAAATTATTTGTATAAAATAATAAAAAACCAATTAATCATAAATTTTATTGTTAATGTGAAAATACTTAAAATTATATTTTTATTTTTTTATTATTGTCTTTCTGTTGTATAAAATATAAATTAATTTATAAATTCCACATGTGAATAGTTATGAGAAAAATATACATGTAATAAATCTCACATATATTCATGTGCATATGTTTAATACAGTCATTGGTTTGAGTCCTTTTTTTTGTTAAAAAATAAAAATAAAAATAAGAAATTTTATTTTGCCAAATTTTGTCTTCAAGTTTACTATTGGCAATGAAGATTCAGAAGTCAAATATACTTTTCTATAGATATGTATCCCTATATAAATAGGAGTACATATGTCAATAGCATATGTAGAAGTTGTTGTTTTTTTTCTTTTTCTTTAAGCAAATGTGTGCATATGTCAAAGAGTATATGTACAAGTTGTATTTTTTCAAAACAAAATTTTCATTTTTCATGAAATATTCAATGAGCTTTTGCTAATTGAATCATTTCTTACCATTTTAGAAGGGGTCAAAATGTAAGATAATGTTATAATGACTTTGTTTTACTGATTAATTGAAGGCATATTGTTTACCTGATAATATCAAATAAAAGTTAATTTATGCTCATGGGATTGTGACCCTTCATCTTGGTTATTATAATTAATTAAGGAATTACCCACGTGGCTATTAATAATTTTAATTTTAATTTAAAATTTCATAATAAAAATAATTAAATATATATATAATATGGATATAAATATATATAATTAATATATGTTATTATAGTGTACGTTACCTTAATAACTATATTAATAGGGTAAGTATAACTTGCATATAATAAAATATGTCATATGGCAATATTATAAAAGAGTGGGAATATGTTTCTGCTTTATATAATATATAGATTAAGATTAAATTTGTTTTTAAATAGTTTTAAAAATCAATTATTTTTAAATGTATATTGTAAATCTTATCAAATTAATTAGAGTAAATTATATCAATTATTAGAAAAAGCGTTAAATTTATAATTTCATTTGAATTATATTTTTTTTTCTTGTTTGGAAATTAAAATTTTTATAAGAATTTAATTCAATTAATTATTCTTTTATTAATTCTATATTTTGAATGAAATAATTTAATATTTTAATTTTTTTAAAAAATAAAAATCAAGATGATTGTATGAGAATTTAATTAATTTTTTTATAAATAATTTATTTCAAAAGAGGCATTTAAAAAGCATATAAAATTATCTTGAGATGCACTAATTAAGAACCCTAATTAATTCATGCACTAATAAGAAATCGAATTAATTATTGAAGAAAAATCAAAAGGTGAAATAATCATTGGCTTTTTTTTTTTTTATTCAAAGCTTCCTGATTGTTTGAATTAAGGAATTCTAATTCCATCTAAAAAAATGAAAGAATTCTAATTCATAAAAAATACCCTTTCTCTTTCCCCTATATATATAAAACTCAAGACCCCTTAAAGATCGAGAATTCCATTGTTTTTAGAAAATATTATTTTAAAATTACTATAATTAAATTAATTTTTAAATTTTTTAAAAATATTTTTTCAACAACAATTCTAATAACAACAATTTCAATAGTAGTATGAGCTTTTGAGAAAAATATTATCTTTATTGCCAAATTGAATTAGTGCAAATTACGCATATTAAGGGCCTATTTGATATTACTATTAAAATTATTATTGAAAAAATTATTTTTTTAAATATACTAATTAAAGAGTATTAAAAAATAATTAAAAATTAAATTTAATTAATTTTAATTATAAAAATATTAAAATAATAAAATAATTTTTTTTATATTATTTTTTTAAATAATATTTAAAATAATTCTTTTATTCAGAAAAATAGTTCCAACTTTAAAATTCAATGCAAAAGTGGGCTTAATAAGTATTGGCGAATGAAAGTCATGCATGCCATTGTAATTAAACTCTTCCTTGTCACTTACAATCCTTTGAGATTCTTGTGGGGTACCCTATTAATTTGAGAGGCAAATAATGTCTCTAGTATTAATGAGATGATAATCATCCTTGCTGGCAAATTACAAATGTAAATGATACGCACTCTTCGCTAATGACAATTGGAAGTCATGCAAGATAGGCTAAATTATATTAATAATATCTAATTTTATAAGGTTATAACAATAAAATAATTAAAATTTAACTTGAAAATAAATGTTCTCAAATCAATAAGTTTTAATTTAATTTAATGGCATTTAATTCATTTCCAAAATAGTAACATCTCATATTCAAATCTAATTAAAATTAATCATATAAAAAAATATACATTTTCTTACAATTAAATTTATAAATATATTATTAAAATAATATCTAAAATTTATATTTTTAATTATATTTTATTTTTAATAAATAAATTTATATTATATATTAATAAATTAAAATTAAAATAAATTTCTTCTAAGAAAATCTGTCTGCTCTGCTCCACTTTTTGATGGAGAAGTTTCCACTCGAGTCTAAACTTCTACCCATTCCTAGTTTTACAACTGCGATTTGGCGACAATGACACAAACGAATCTAGTTTTTTAAAAAACTACTGGTGCTTGTGGTTCAAAACAGGCTGCAAACGACACGTCGTCTAAGGAAATGGAATAGGGAAGCCATACAAGATACGTGATTGATGCAACTGACTCAACTTTTCCACGCTCTTTGAGTGGTGTGGGCCCTTTCAGTTGGATTCTTGTGGGGTCCGCTATTAATGGCCCCCCCTGTAATTTTCATATATTCGCCAGTAAATTCTCAATTGCTCATATGGATTTCATTCCTTTTTTATGAAAAAATTAAATCAGAATATTAATATTTTACATAATTGATATATTTGGATTATTTGTCTAATTTCTTTTATAATATTACAATTTCATCTAATATTATATTATTTATTAGTTACACCATTTTAAAATAATTTTTTAATAAATTATTATCTTATAATAAATATTTTTAGTATCATGTCTATCTATACAATAAATTAATAAAAAAATAAATAAATATCAATATCAATATTAATAGAATAATTTTTAACGCATAAATCTAAGGTATATAATCGTACAATCATAATAAAAAAATAAAAAAATAGATACGAGATTTACATAATTGAATTGTATGGTGAGCGAGATATGAGAGAAAATATTCTAATATAATAAAAATATATATAATTACTCAAAATTTTTAAATTCATGCTGAAATTATTTATCCAAATTAAATGTTTGTCAAATATATATTTCTTTTGAAAAAAAATGATTTGTAATATATCATAAGTCTCACATTTAAAAAGAAAAAGAAATTTTAATGAATTTATAAGAATTAAAAATTAATTAATTCATTAGTTTTAATTTTTTTTAATAATTTATTTAAATCTAAGTAAGTTCAATTTTCATTCATCATGGACATATTGCTTATCACATATTATGCTTAAAAAATTATAAATACAGGCAAAAATCATGAGAAGAATGCAAAAGTATAATGAATAATTAATAGGTGTTGATATAATGATAAAGTTTATTGTACTTTTAAGAGAAGAATTTAAATTCTATCTTTGAAAAAAAATACCGTTAGTAGAGATGGCCATAAAATTTGAAAAAATTAATGCATAACTAATAAAATTTGAAAAAATCACGTGAGCTAATCGCGGCAAGTAGGACGAATTTCAATTTTTGTCAAAATAATGGTGTTTTATACATGTGATAATTATTGATTAATCAGTTTAGCATAGGACAATTATTAATTAATGAAATATAGTAATTTTTCATATAAAAAAAAAATAAAATGATTATTTCTTATTTTTTTTCACGTTTCAAATGCAATATAAATATTAATTTAAAAAAAAAAGTAATTATAAATCTCTATAGTAAATAGGGCAAATTTATTACTAAAATTTTTTAAAATCAAATTTATATGTCTATTTATTTGTAACATCCCATACGGAAATGGGAAGGACCTGGGCTTGAGCAAGAGCTCACTAGTAACCTTATTCAAATGGGGGGCAAAAATGAACCGAGTCCCATATTGAAAAGGGAGAAAAAAATGAAAGTCCATATAAGTGACAAGCCTTTTAACCTGAAT
This sequence comes from Hevea brasiliensis, assembly GCF_030052815.1. Taxonomy (NCBI): domain Eukaryota; kingdom Viridiplantae; phylum Streptophyta; class Magnoliopsida; order Malpighiales; family Euphorbiaceae; genus Hevea; species Hevea brasiliensis. Next base: position 4,398,602 of record NC_079502.1, read on the forward strand.
AGCGCCTTTTGGACCTCAAAGAATTAACTCAAAGGATAAAATCGTAAAGTCCAGTGGGTCAAAGCGGACAATACTACCTAGTAGGCTGGAAGGGTCATTACAAATGGTATCAAAGTCAACCTCTCGTAGTATGGTGTGATTTGGGGGCAAATCAGAAGAAAGCTGGCAGGCCTGTAACATCCCGTGCAGAAAGGGGATTGTCCAAATGAGGTTCAGAAATCCCACATCAAAAAAGGAGAGGAAAGTGAAAATTCATATAAGTGACAAGCTTTCTAACCTAAATAGCGTGCTTTTGGAACTCAAAGAAAGGGCCCAAGGGACAAAACCGTAAGGTCCAGTGAGCCAAAACAGATAATACTTTTCGGTGGACCCGAAGGGACGTTACATTATTAATCAAATAATATTATTATACAATTTAATAAATATTAAATTTATATTATATAATTAATTTTAGTATATATTAATATTAATATTATAAACAAGTAATTTATTTAGTACAACCGATGTATTTATAATCAGATATACTTAAAAATTAATATATTAATATTCATATATTTATAATTATTAATAATATAAATATATGCATGATTTATAGATTGAACCGAATCAAAATTAATAATTTCAATTTAAAGTTCAAGGATCAGAATCAAAACTGTGGAGGCATTCGGTTTCGACTTGATTAAGTTGAAAAGTTATTTTTTTTATTTTTTTAATTAAATAAAAAATATATATTTAAGAAATATAATTTAATTTTATTAAATAAATTCAAAATTTATAAAGATAGAAAAGTTGATTAAGCAGACAGTAATAAATAACACAGGCATATTCCATTTTGGGCCTCAAAAGGGCCCATCTCCTCGTACTGTCCATTGTCAAATAGGCATCACAAAAGCCTAACCATATTTATACAAGCCCATATTTGCCAAACGCTACAGCTTTGGCCCTCTCATGTTTGCCCCTGGGATTGGCTCCAAAACTAGAATAAGTTGGATTTCATAATGAGTGTATTCCATCATGATATCCTAATTTTAAGACAATTTAATATAATTTTTATTAGGGATGTTCGGTTCTGATTTAGTTTAGAGTTTATCTAAAAATCAGAATCAAACTGAAATTTCGATACGATTCCGATTTGATTCTTCATTGTTTCAGTTATAGTTTGATACGATTCTCGGTTCTTCGATTCTTATTCGGTACGATTTTTGCTCAGTTTTCAATTCTTAAAATAATTTTATGTAATTATTTTTTTAAAAAGTCATATTTAATTAACATTTAAGTTTTGAATTTGTTTATTAATACATAATATATCATATAATATATATTTTAATTATACCTAAATTATATAATCTTTAACCATAAGGCGTATATATCATTTAGAATTAAATATATTATATAATATAATAATATAAATATACTATATAATATACATTTTAACTATTTATTAATCATATAATATTTAACTATAAGATACAAATATAATTAAGAATATATGTAAAAAATAATAGTATATTTATAATTAAGAATTATAAGATAATTTAATATATTTATAATTAAAATTATTAAAAAAATATAAAAAAATAAAATATAATATTAAGTTATATATATATATATATATATATATATATATATATATATATATATATATTAAAAGTATAAAATACATCTAAACAATACATATATAAATTCAATTCTAATTCGATACGATTTCTATTCAGTTTCGAGACAATTCCGATTCTATTTTAAGTAAATAATAAAAAATAAATTAAAATATTAAAATAAATTCAATTCAATACGATTTATATCGATTAGATATAATTCTTCAATTCTATTCGATTCCCCAAAACCCTGTGCAACCTTAATTTTTATTGTGCTTTAAAACAAAAAATTTATCTTCACCAAAATATTATTTATTTAAATATAAAATATTATAATTTTTAACAATAAATTTTAATTTTTTATTATTATAAAATTTCGAATCCAAATCCCAATCGAAAACATATAAAAAAAATTATAATTTCTTTTGATTTTTTCATATGGTAAATAAGTAAATGAAACTATCTTATTTTTAGGCCAACCAAATTATGAGGGGCGGACGAAGGGGAAGTTGGAGCCAATAGCCATGGCCCCAACCCTTCTAAAATTTTCTTATATATATATATATATATATATATATATATATGATGGAAACAATACTACCAATGCAGTTGTCATATTTTAAAAGAATTGAGTACCAATGCAATGTGACAAGTCCTTTTTTTTTCCTTTGTTTTTTTTTTTTGGTTAACTCTTCTAGTTGTATGGTCACTGCATTAAACTATTGGCGGGGATTTGTTTCGTTCGGTAGGGTTTGTACAGTCTTCCTAATCACATGCTTTCTGCAACGTTCAAAGATGCTATCATATATGAGATCAAATTGAACTCCTGCTCTTTCTCGGTTCACAATGAAAAAAATATGATCTGCTTCCACAATCTTGTAGTACCTGCATCACAACAGATGTCACCTCTATGTTAGCTTGTTGAGGGACCGAAAAACAGATATGTCTATGTTCGAACTTGATTCAGATTCTTTCCCACAAGTTTCCTGAACATCAGGAAGCCTAAATTTATGTCTGATTTCTTGTTTCCATCTTTTCACTTATTCTGAAAACTAGCAATAGGAATTTAAGGAAACATCTAAGCACTCAAAGCTAGAATATAATGATGCCACATATTGGACTAGCTTAAAGCTGAAACAGAATGTCTCATGATTTGAAATGTCTTACATGAGAAACCTGGCCTGGCAATTTTCACATGTTCTTGTGGTTGTGATAAAAATAGCAATTCTTGACATGTAGCAGTAAGTAGTATTTTGCACAAGTAATCTTTAATGCTCAAAATGTGAGTGTGTGCGAGGGGAAAGTTTTATAACTAACCAGATTCCTGGCTGCAAGGGTAGACATTCAGAATCATTTGCAAAGCTACAACTTGGATGTTCGATTGGGATACGAGGGTGAGTAGTGGATATGGTGTTGAGTGCTCCATCATTATCCTGCCAATCCTCATCCCTACATATACATACACTCAAGCATGAGTTGTAATGCAATTCAACAATTACTTGGCTAGTGTCAACTGTCAAAAATTGGTATAATAATTCAAACTTTGGAATTTATGCAGAACTGAACCATTATTGATTGATTAAAAATATTTCTCATTAATTCAACATTACTTGAGAACAAAAATTGAAGTCAAATTCATTGAAATGACTCATAATTAAAGCATCATGTATTTTAAGGAAATATTTTGTAATATCACATATGCTGTCTAAAACAAACCTGTATCCTTTGTAAGGGGGAGAGACATCTGGAGGAAAACACCACTGGCTCATCTGCAACACTCTTATAAAAAGCAACGGATGGATGCCAAGGATGCTTGAAGGAACTGTGACACCCATTATTTTTCTAGTACGCTTAGTAGCATAGCTGAAATAGTATGTAGTGGGAAACGTTTGAAGATGACAGTTGAGTTGCATAGACCCTTGAATTGTAAGATCAGGAAGTATCCAATCTCCTGTAGCAAATGGACCAGTATTTCCCAAAAGGCAATCAAGAAGACCCAAAATTCCCATTTGCTTCCTTGACATGTTAAAGTGATCAAATCCAAAATTATAATAATCCTTCAGCATGCGTATGTCAAGCCAATCATAAATTATCACTCCTAGGCGAAGGATCTGAAGCAGACATATTGGTTTCATGGTTCTTCCATCTTCTGGCCTGAAATATTGAAGCACAGATACACATTTAGACACAAAGATCAGCTATTTTGAGCAACAAATCATGAAACAGGATAAAGGCTATGCTTTAATGCATCGAAGCAGAAAAAAAGGGTTTCATAAATTGAAACAATAGCATCCTTTGAGCAACTCTCAAAACAAGAAAATGAATAGACAGCCTTTGATTATGACCATATTGTCTCTTTAAATCTGGAGGCAACGTATCTAGGGTCATGAACATTATTCGTATTCTAATGAACAGTTTATACTTCAAATTGAAGAAATTCCCAATAAGAGGTCAAGTTGGGAAAGAACTCACTGCATCCCATCAAAGTATGTTCTTGTAGTCCCATTGAAGGCCCCAGATAAGGATGTGAGGCTTAATACCCAATTCTCAGAAGTGTTCTCATATCCCTTAAAAGCCTAGAAAACATTAAGAACATGCAATCAAAACAAAAAGCTTTGAAGAGAGATTATTTGGTCATGTGCCGACAAGTTTAGACAAATTAAACTAACCTTATCAGCAAGCATTTGCTGCAGCACTCGAACAACCTGTGCTCCAGCGGAATGCCCAACAAAGTGAATTGGGTGATCCTCATCCCATTTAGGATAGTGTCCTGCATCCCAAATCACGACAAACAAAAGCAACTTCATATTTAAACCAAGTCTTCAATGCGGGCAACCATCAAATATAAAACAGACAAAATAGAGATAGATCCTAAAAAACAGGTAGAGATCTTTTAACCTTGTTCATAAATCCGTCCAAATTGAGAGTGCCCACAGGCCTTGCTGTGTTCTTCCCCATAATCAACTTGCCCGCCTTTCAAATAATAGAACAACTCGCGAGCCCTGAAACGGTGAAACCCACTACCTCTTAAAAACTGAACATGCACAAGAACAAACAATAGGGCAAAGGAAGAAGATGATGAACATAAAGTTGCAAGCTTTTGCAGGCACCTATCATATATGCTGGTTAAGGACCCCAAATCAGGCACCAGAACCTTCTCATCTTTCTTCTCAGCCCCCGCAAAATACGATAAACCTCCCAATCTCTGAAACCAGAGGAAAAAAAAAAATTCACATAACAACTAAATGAGATTGATGATTTCCAGGCAGAAAATGAACTAAACAAGAACATATTAAAACCCATATGAGATTGTAATGAGAAAATATCACACACCCCTTTGCCAAATCCAAAGATTCCATGAACCAACACAATCGGAGGCAGGCTATCACCATTGGTGGTGGTTTTTGATGTTCCTCTGGGCTCCTCCTCTTTCACCACAATATTCATATTAGGCTTGCAAAACCATTGGTTTAGAATCTGTGAGAGATCACCAGCCACAGCTGAGCTAAATATGTAAAGGCCATAAACCACATGCACTACAACACTAACAAATAGCTCTGTTAATTGCAGAGCAGATATCCACCACCTTATCATTTTCTCAAATTCACCAACCAAAGCAAGAAAGAAAAGAAAACGAAAACAATAACCTAAAAACAGAGCCTTCTTCAAAACTAGAAACCCCCACCAACAAGAAGAAAAAAAAAGAAAGAAAGAAAGAAAAAATCACAAAGAAGGCTCTGTTAAAGGTCTAAACTTTGTCCTAAAGAATGAAAAACCCTCTCATCAAACCCCTCCGCGTGATACCACAGAAGGGGCCTGAAAGTAAAGAAAAGAAAAGAAAAGAAAGGAAAAAGAAAGCACTTCTCTCCTCCCAATCTAATTTGTTTTCTTGTTGGTTCCTCAACGGCTTCAATTCAAACTTTGAAAGTGGCTAGCCACCCTGAATTTCCTCATGTCCTGCCTCACGCTAAAAGTCTAAACCAATCAAGAAGCCACTGTTCATTCATTCTTTTACTTGCCCAAATTTTGGGCTTGCTCTTATGCCATGTGGCTTTAGCCGCACCTTACAACTGGCACAAAATCTTCCAGGGACCCCACTAAAACTGTGAAGCAAGGCCATTAATTAAATTAAAAACCAATCTCAATCAGTGACAATAAACATATTTAATCAAGAAATAATTATTATTTTTATAAGTTAAATACTTAAAAAAATTAAGTTAATTTTTATTTTATTAATATTTATATTATTTTAATAAATTAAATATTAATATTTAGAATTAAATTATTAATTATTCTATTTAAAAACCCTTATCATGCTAAGGAGTAAATTATTATTTTTTTTTTCAGGTGATATTATGTGCTGGATCAATGTTGGATAGTTCCTAAGAACAACCCCAGACTGTATTATTATCCTTTATAATATAATTTATCACTTATCGATCATTTCAATTATCGTTACTGTATTCTACACGACAAAAGGATCAATTTTGCCCATACTTATATTCAATTTAACTAATTTTAAATTATTTTCTAAATTAATGCAGACTTTTAAATTTAAATTTAATTTAATGTAATTTAAAAATAAAAATTTATAGATTAAAAATTTTGATTTATTAATTTAATTTTAAAAATAGAAATTAATTTTTTTTAATTTTATTATTTTTAAGTGAAATTAAATTTAAATCGAAAATTTTAAAATCATTGCAAAAAAGTTAATTAAATCGAGCTTATTCAATAAATATAAAAATAAAATTGAGCTTTTAAATCTATTTAATACTGATTCCGTTACTCACGTCACCCATAAATAATAGCGTGCACGCCACTCCCAAAATTTTCCATGTGCTATATTTTTTTTAAATATATTCTTACACTATACAATGGCTCGGATTAATTTATTAAACAAATAACATATTGAACATTAATTTATTAAATAAATAACTAAAATTATAGCATATTGAACATTAAATTTACAGAAATTATAATAATTAAACACAAGTTAATTATGTTAATAAATACTTTAAAATTTATTAATTATGCTTTAGGTCTTCATAAAATGACAAAAGTTACTCATAATAAAATTCATGAAACGGTTCGTTTTCAATGCGAAACTCGTGAAACGCGTTGTTAGAGAGAAATGCGGTGGATTTTGTATTTATATAAATTTAAATTTTAAAAATTATAAAATATGTCTCACTATTATATAAATAAAAGTATGTACTTTAAATGTAATTTTTTTTCTTTTTATTTTTAAATATCACACCAAATGATTTGATATATATATATATATATATATATATATATATATATATATATATATATTCACACATGATTTTTAGTCTTAATAATACTACATAATAATAGGGTTTTTTTTTATATATAATAATTTAATTATAATTATGAATTATAATATATTTATTAATAATAATAATTATTATAATAAAACCATTCGATTTCATTATATAATTTTTCGTTAGGGGATCCCTCACATTTTATAGCAGAGAAAATGGCGCTTTTGATGGCGCGAATCAGCGCAGGATGATTACTGACAATGACTGCACTGCAAGATGGTGTGAAAAGATTAACTTCGTTTACACCTGATCCTCACACTCATCGCACGTGAATAATTATTCAAACCACGGCGAGACGCGCTAACTGTTAAAGTCTTATTTGGCATTTATTTTTAAAGTTTAAAATTATTTTTTAAAATAAAAATATTATTTTAAATATTATTAAAAAAATAATTTATAAAAAATTATTTTAATATTATTATAATTAAAATTAATTAAAATTAATTTTTAATTATTTTTAATACAATTTAATTAATATATTTAAAAAAAAAATTTCAATAATAATTTCAACGTTAATATTAAAAAGCTCTAAGATTAACTTCATTCACACTTAATCCTCACACTCATCACACGTGCATAATTAACCAAAGCACGGCAAATTATTTATGTCAACTCTCATCATAGATACCAAATATTTTTTTTTTTTCAATTAATTAGTGCAGAATAACCAGTTTCCTCAGTAGTAGTCACACTATGCTGTCGGATAATTTATGGGCTCTACGATTATATAATAGATTATTTAATATAATATTATGATAAAAATTTTATTAATTATTTTAGTATTTATTTAATATTATTATTTAAATTGATATTGAATAATATATATTCTTAAAATATGTTAATTAAAAATATTAAAAATTAATTTAAAATTAAAATTAATATATTTTATTTATAAAAATATAAAATAATTAAATAGTTTTATGAATGATTTTCAAAAAATATATATTTTTGTCTTTTAATCATAATTTCAAAAATATTATAATAATCTTTACTCTGGACTGTGGATATGGAATAAAGTTGAATGATAAAACGCGGTTTCACTAAATATATACATACACGGCTGCAAGAAGAATTTGATAACGCTTTTATAGTTATGAAAATGGAAAATTGAATTGCCCGCTGCTGAATTAGGATATAAACCTCGTTTGGAAATGCTGAACCACTTACCTTAGATGTGGAATGGAAGAGTGGGAAAGGTCACCAATTAATTTTATTTTTTCATTAAGAAATTGAAAATGAAAAAAAAAAAATTATGAATAATAGTCTTGAGATCAGCAGATCTGTGGACTTGCCACATGATATCTACAATTGGTTGGTATGTTTGTGGTAGACAGGTCCTACTGCATTCATGCGCATTTTTTCCTCTCTTTATCTTGCTAGAGAGAGAGAAATAATTATTTTCTTTTTATTTACACCATTTTTAAAAGATAAATATTATGTATAGTTACTTAATTTTTTTAAATATTTTATAAAAATTATTAAATTATAATTTTATTATAAAATTTATTAAACTTTAATATATTTTTATAAGAGTTACCGTGACTAAAAATTAAAAATTTTCATATTAACTTGTTAACCTCTTAATTGATTTATAAATAAAATTATTTTATTTTATTTAAAAAAAAGAAAATATAATACATAAAATATATCTAGTATCCTCTCTTTTTTTTATTTATTCTGTATTAGTAAAATTTTATAGTTTTATTTATAAAATATTTAATTTTTAATTATAATAATTTTTATGAAATTAAATTAAAATTTAATAAATTTTATTAAAGAAATCAAAATTTAATTACTTTAATGGTAGAATATATGCAATACTTTATTGCATACCACTAATAATTTTTTGATTTTATTATAATTGAATTTGAATGAAATTTAGATTTAATATTTCATAGAAACTCATTGGTGATAATTTTCAAATTTTTGTAAATTTGCAGGTTGTTGCACGTAATACTTGGGCCAGGCTTGAACGGCCCAACCTCCACAAATGTTTGAGAAAATGGGCACAACTGAGTCATTGTCTGTAGTCCATGTCCAAAGCTTAATGGGCTGTAAGAAAATCATCCGACTTCACGTTCCTCTTTCAGGTGTTCCAGCAAAACCCTTGGCAGTATTCTCCTAAAATGAACAGATGCTAGGGTTTAAACTCCAAGATTTTCAAAATCCCCTCTAAGTCTGCAATCCTCCTTCACACTAGATCAATATCGAAAATGGCGGTGCCCCAGTTGTTTGGTCGGACGAAAAACGTATCAAAGAGATCGAAGAAGTACTTAGAAGAAGCACTTTATTTCAGGCTCTTCAAAGAAGGGAGTTCTGAGGTCAGCGTTAGACAACAGTTGAATCAGTTCCTCAACAGCTCCAAGCGTGTCTACAAATGGGAAGTTGGCGACACTCTCAAGAAGCTCCGCGATCGCAAGCTTTATTACCCTGCTCTAAAGGTTCCTCCCTCAAAATCCCACCAAAGTTTCTAAGCATTTCTTATCTTCAAATTAGCTGTTTCTTTTTAATTTCTTGTCTCCATATTAGGTGTTTCTGCATTACATGAATACTTTATTTATATAGTTATTTCTAAGCACATTTTGATTTGCATAATCTACTAGTCACTGACAATTAAACAAATCCCAAATTAAATTCTTGAATTGTTATCGGCCTGAGATGAGGTTGTTGACAACTATGCTATTCATTTGTAATTAAAGTTGAAGCTGAACCCATTTAATTATTACTATTCGGGTTAGCGAAATTGCATTTGGTTCAGCTGATATTCAGTGGAACTTTATATGATTCCACGAAGTAGGTGTTACTTTCTCTTTTATTAGGAATGACTTGTTTACCATTACTATTTTGATGCAACGATACTCTATTTATTTTCTTTTGCACTGGATTGGAGCTTGAACTCATTTCCAAGCACAATTTAACTCTACTAGCGCCAACAAACTTTGGTGAATTTAACTCTCTCTGCTTAGGAGTAGAAACTTTAACTCTGGTGTAGAGTAATCAACCAATTGTGAGATTCTACTTACTCCTGTTATCGAATAAACAGTTGATAACATAAGCTGTACGGTCTTGCTCACGAGGCAATTCTGAAAGATGTTCAGTTAACAAAATTTGAAGTAGATTATAGAGACTATTCTGAAATAATGCCGGGTTGCATTTCTTCTTAATGAAAGAATGCATGCATATCATTAGACTCACAGAGGACATAGCAAAACATGATCTCATATAATTATAGGTGGCTTCCAATTTTCTCTTAGTGGATCACAGACCGGATTTAGTTTTTTTTTTTTTTTTTATATAAAAATCAATATAAATTACTTCCTGCTGTGTTTTAGAATTTTATGGGATTTTTGGCACTACTACACTTGGCTGTATATTGAATGAATCTTGTCATATTTTATAAAGATTGCTATTGAGTTTACATCTGTCTTTGCTCTTTACTCTCTGGTATGTACTGAAAGTTTTTATCTGTTTATACTCTTTCTTCTACGGAATGTAGTTAATATATTATTATGTTTTTCAAATTAGTAGCAATTATTATGTTTTTCAAATTAGTAGCAATCCTAGAATGCTCAATAGAATTTTTCTCTGGGTTACATACCAATTAATTTAGTAGCAAAGTTAGGCTGCTTGTTGTTGTACCTACCCTCCTTTTCCTAATGCTATCAGGGTATGAGGAGTTTATGCTTGGTATTTTATCATTCTTTCATGTGATTCTTTTATGCCACCTCTCATGTTTATGATCTTGTTACTTCTAAGCATTCCTTGCAAGTTTGAGATGAGTAAATTTTTGCAATTTACAGCTATCAGAAGCTATGTCTAAGAGGGGCATGAATAAGACAGTCAGTGATCAGGCTATTCATCTTGATCTGGTTGCCAAAACTAGAGGCATTACTGCTGCAGAAAATTACTTCATAGATCTTCCTGAAACATTGAAGAACCATCTAACATATGGGGCCCTTCTTAACTGTTATTGCAAAGAATTGATGACTGAAGAAGCTGAAGCTCTCATGGAAAAGATGAAGGAGCTCAATCTTGGTGTAAGCTCCATGTCATACAACAGCCTAATGACCCTATACACAAAGGTTGGTCAGCCTGAAAGGATTCCAGCAGTCATTCAAGAAATGAAGGCCAACAATATCATGCCAGATTCTTATACATACAATGTCTGGATGAGGGCTCTGGCAGTTGTCAACGATACATCTGGTGCTGAAAGAGTAGTTGAGGAGATGAAGAGAGATGGTCGAGTTGCTGCAGATTGGACAACATATAGCAACTTAGCCTCAATTTACATTGATGCTGGCTTGCATGAGAAGGCAGAAAAGGCATTGAAAGAATTGGAGAAGAGAAATGCTCGTCGAGATCATTCTGCTTTCCAATTCCTAATTACTCTGTATGGTCGAACAGGAAATTTGCCTGAGGTTTATAGAATATGGCGTTCTTTGAGATTAGCTTTTCCTAAAACTTCAAACATAAGCTATCTGAATATGATCCAAGTCCTGACCAACTTGAAAGATTTACCGGGTGCAGAGAAATGCTTCAGAGAATGGGAATCCAATTGCTCAGCTTATGATATCAGGATTGCGAATGTTCTTATCAGAGATTATGCCAAAGAGGGTTTGCTAGAGAAGGCGGAAGAGCTTAAGGAGAGAGCCCAAAGGAAACGGGCCAAACCTAATGCTAAAACTTGGGAAATATTTTTGGACTATTATTTGGAAAATGGGGATATAAAATTGGCAATTGATTGTTTATCCAATGCAATATCTACAGGTAGAGGTGATGGTCAGAAGTGGGTTCCATCATCTGAGATTGTTGGGTCTTTCATGGCACATTTTGAGCAACAGAAGGATGTTGATGGAGCAGAGGGTTTTATTGAGATTTTGAAGAAGGCCATAGATAATGTGGGGGCAAATGTGTTCGAGTCATTGATAAGAACTTATGCAGCTGCTGGAAGGACAAGCAATGTGATGCTTCGCCGACTGAAGATGGAAAATGTAGAGCTGAGCGAGGCAAGTAAAAAGTTGCTTGAAGTGATTAGTGTGGAGTGAGTTTTAATTGCTGTTTCAGTTTTGTTGTTATAGTTTCAATTCCTTTAGAAGCAAATTTTAAATGTTTCTTACTTGCAATTTTGTTTCAATAATGAAATATGCTCATATCCAAAGTTTGTTATGATAAAGAGACATAGTAATAGTATTTTCACAACATCTCACTGAAACTAGAATGGTATCCAGTGTGTGTGATGCAGTCCTAACTGCCTGTAACCCAAGCCTGTCTTGGAGAGAAGGGCCTCTTCACAAATCACAATTATTATTCTTCTTTTAGTAGGAGGAAAATGTTATGAGTAAGGAGTAGAGCAGTTAGGAGGTTAGTCCAATAGTTAGATAGGAAGATTCTATTATACTAGTCTATTGTAATTACTCTCCAATCAATTGTAATTGTATAGAGCAGTTATAGGATCCAAAGAAGTATAAATAGAAACTTAATTGTAAAGAGGAGACTATCCAATATCATTAATCAAAGATATCTCTCATCTCTGAAATATTCTCTTTCTCTTCTCATCTACTCTTTTCTCTTTCCTCATCTATTTCTATTCTTTTCTCATCTATTTCTATCTCTCTCTCCCCTAATCTTCTGTTTTAGTAAGTGTGCAGACTGATATGTAACAAATTGGTATCAGAGCTGTTAGATTGGTGGGCAACTACTGAAAATTTTTTCATGGGAGTTGCATCTATGGCAGATTACTCTTCTCAAAATACCAGGTTTCTTCTAGTCTTCTTTCTTCTTCTCTTCTTCCCTCTAATTCTTCTTCTTCTCTGAAATTCCTTCCTTCTTTTCCTCTATTCTTCTTCTTCTTCTTTCTCTTGTTCTTCTGTTATTACTTTTCTGATCTATCCTCTTCCTCTCTTGTTCTCCTTTCTTCTATTTCTCTTCCCTTTCCTCTATTCGGATTTCTTTTCTATTCTTCTTTCTTTCTTGAATTCTTGAATCAATTTTTTTCCTTCTGTCAATTTCTAGTTCTTTCGTCTGTTTCTTTTCTTTAATTTTTCACTTCCTGCATTTCAAGAAACCTGTTTCTTGAAATTCTTGGAATTTCTAGAAACCTTTTTCTTCCTCCACCTTTTCCCTAATTTCTTCTTTTTATTCTTTCTTGAAATTCTTGAAATCCTTGTTTCTGTATCAACTTTTCTTCCCTAGTCTCTATAATTTTTCTTCTCTAAGAAATAAAATTTTCCAACATCCTACTCAGCCTTTTACAAGATGATCATGGAAGACCATCATTGGGAACGGAAATTACTTGATAGGATTATGGAAGTTGTTGAAAGAGGATTAAAAAGGCAAGAAGAATTGTTATTACAAAAATTAGAGAAATATGAGAAGTCATTTCGAGAGAAAATTGACAAAGTGGTGGAAGCAATTCAAGTGTTAAAGGAGAATGTTGCATTCTTTAATAATGAGGATCCACTTCTTGAAAATTCAAGTGAAGAACAAGATGTCTTTGATAAAACTTCCAATAAGAAAGACAAGGGTATTGAGATGGAGCAAGATCAGGATTTTGTTTTTGATTTGTCTAGTGCAAGAGAGGAATATGAGGAGGAGAAGGATAAAGATGGTGATGATAGGAAACTAGAGTTGACAATGGGGAATGCAGAGGCTAAGCCTGAAATTCTTGCTGCACAAACTTTTGGCGATGTTCCTGAAAACAAGAAAGATAAAGAAGCTACAAAAAATGTGGTTACTGTAAGCAAGTGGCAGAATTTTAGGAGCCAAGATGGTGAGTTCAGCTGTTGTAATCCTATAAGTCTCATAGAAGATGAATGGGAAATATCAAGAAGGGAAAGGAAGAAAGTTCAGCCATCAAATGGTATTATGATCTTCAAGGAACAAGCATGGAAATTTTGGAGAAGAAAAAGAAAAAAAAAATAATTCTTTGTTCATTAACAGTTCATACTATCACCTGCAACTTTTAGCCAATTCTATGGGACATTTCAGCTGAAACATATGATGGAAGTTAACATTTGGTATTCCAAAATTCAGAGAATTAACTGGCTAGCAAAAGAAACTATGTGGGATTCTCACATTCTGTCAGCTGATGAGAAGGCAGCATCTCAAATTCATTTCAATTTCCAACATTTTCTTCATTCTTGAGGACAAGAATGATGTCAAGGAGTAGGGAATGTTATGAGTAAGGAATAGAGCAGTTAGGAGGTTAGTCCAATAGTTAGATAGGAAGATTCTATTGTACTAGTCTATTGTAATTACTCTCCAATCAATTGTAATTGTATAGAGCAGTTATAGGATCCAAAGAAGTATAAATAGGAACTTAATTGTAAAGAGGAGACTATCCAATATCATTAATCAAAGATATCTCTTATCTCTAAAATATTCTCTTTCTCTTCTCATCTACTCTCTTCTCTTTCCTCATCTACTTCTATTCTTTTCTCATCTATTTCTATCTCTCTCTCCCCTAATCTTCTGTTTTAGTAAGTGTGCAGACTCATATGTAACAGAAATTTAATAAGTAATTTTACATGCATTTTCGTAGGGTTTTAGGAAGTTTTATATTTGATAGTAAAATTTAGCAATTTTCCATTTTTGTTTCACTTTATAATTAAGATTGTAACCTCTACAAGCAATTTAGCAATTAAGATTGTTTCTCTTTATTATTCTCTTTTTGGATTGAATTATGTCATGTGTGAGAAGTGAGAATCTAAGATAGAGGTAGTAAAAGTTTGATTTTTATTCCTTTTAAAAAGAAATTTTTTTCCAAGTTAAAAAAAAAGTTGAAAATTTTCATTTTAAAAGTGAGAATTGACTAAAGAAATCAATTGAATTAAGTTATTGTAAAATTCTAATTTCTAAACAAAGGGTTCAAGAAAGTGATTAGGGTGCTGGAATTCAACATGTACATCCGAAATCACTTTCATGGGAAAGTAGGTTTCCAGAAAAGTGATTATTTGGATGTATTCATTGAATTGTATAATTATTGTATTTGGTTAAGTTATGAGAAAATACAAATAATGCGAAGTTATGACCATAATATCCCTATTATACATATATTTTATGTGGTAATATACAGCGGCATTATAAATATCTAATCATATGTTAATATAATGAAATTTCTATAATAGTTACTTGAACATGAAATATAAATGTTATTTAAAAAAGTACTTATAAACAAATATACTAATTAATTGTTGAGAAGATATAAATAATTTTTAAAAATAATAATTATTAAAAATTAGATAGTTATTTTTATTTAAATACTATTATTTATAGTGAGGGTATTTGATTTGCTTCTGCACTCAAAAATAGTCCGCATCAAATATTAGTATATATGTATGTATGTATGTGTGTGTAGGAAAGTAACTTTCCCAATTTTTTTCTATGTGCATGGAAATATTGGGATGAGAATATGTGGTTGGGACTTTTTCCAGGGGATTTGAGATTACTGTGCAAACCAAATACCGAATTTTAACATTCCCGAGTCACTTTCTTAAGTGATTCCAGCAACCAAACACCCCCAAGACTCTACATTACTGTGTCTGAGAGGGTGTTTTATTTGGTGCATGAAAATTATAGGTTAATGATCTTAATTGATCAGGGTTGGCTTTTTTTTTTTTTTACTAGTTTTAAATCTTGTTTTATTTTATATGTAAGTTCAATTTTCTTGAAATTTTTCTGTTCAGCTCCAATATTTTTCTAGGAAAGCCCAGAAGATTGGTTAAAACTCTAATCATTCAGTCATTAAATAGTGATAGGGGAGTCCATTTCCATTCCAATATAAACATTTGTTAGGTTGTGGTCCTAGGTATATATAAACCTGCAGTCCTATACCCATGGGTGCATGTACTATGTATCCAACTTTCCATGTGTTCGTTCTTGTTGATGTCTGATCTGTCATGAAATATCAAGATGGTTCTGTGCCTATGTGATGGTGTCTTTGGTGGTTTATGTTGATGATGTGGTCCATCAATTTGAGCATCTCTCCAATTCTTTGATGATGGAGAAGAGAACAATTCCATATTTACTCAGGGGAATGTAAGGCCTACTTCTTTGGCACACCAGCCAATTGGTACTTGAAGTTGGAATTTATCAAAAGCTTAATGTGAGATAATGAAACAGTTGATGAACAGACGTTGGGACTTGGATATGGTGTTTGTTTGATCTTTCTTAATGTAGTTTTGAGGTCCTATATTGGGTTACACTTTCTGGTTAGACACCCTTTTGTGATGGATGGTTGGTGGATTCAGTTAAAGAGGATGCAAAGAGTGGTTGCTCAACAAATCTACCAATATTGAAAGCTCCGCCTGAAATTAGAACCACCAATTACTCCACCAGTCTCTCTGTCTGGTCCATGTTTTCTATTTTTGAATCCATTTTCCTACGAATTGGCTTGTAATCCAAGTATGGTATAAAAAGTTTGTATAAACTTGGGATGAAAGTGTGAATGCTTTCCTAGGTAGAACAGAACCAATGGCTTGACTTCCAAGTAAAAGCATACCCTTTCTCTTTATTTGTTTGATGGTGTTAATGCTTTAGTGATTTGTAGAAGTGGTTGATTCTGCTAAATCTGGTTAATTATTTTGTCTTCTTGATAATAATCAGCTGTTGTGCCGTTGGAATTGTGAACTCCAGCTAGTGTTTAAAGTACAGAAGCGTGTTGAGCTATTGTTTCTTCGGCTCCATTTGATTAGTTTGCTGAAGTTAAATAGTAATGATGGAAATGATAGATTATTAATGGCAAAATGTTTTCAACAAAATATGATAATGATATGTAACGCTAACATTTTTTCCACATCTTATAAATGCTAATTGTACTATGAAAAAATAGGACATAGCAGAGATAAATAATTAGTAAATTAATTAATTAGGAAAATAAATTGCCATATTAATACTATGTATTTGTATGTGATAGATGGTTAAAAAATTAAGGATTGAATGTTACTTATATAAGTTTTAACTTTTAACGGGAATAATTATTAATTTAGAGCCCTCAACATTAATATTTAAGTTTTTAAAAATGTATAAATATTAATGAGATGAAAAATTAACGTAGTTTTAAATATTCAAATAATATTAATGAGAGATTAAAAGTTTTCAAAGGTAACAATTACCCCATATTAATTTTATGCCAAACATTCCCTTATGGGTATAAACTTAGGTTGATTTTTGAGGAATTTGCCCATGCAAACTGCAAAAGGAAACATACTACCGAAAGTGTAACCGAAGCTATTTACACATATATAGTAATGTATATTAGTTATATATAATATAAGCTGGAATTTATATTAAAATGAGTTTTATAATAGTTAAATTAAATATTTATATATAAATTTTTACATAATTAATTAAAATATGAATATGAGTACATGAATCTAAACATAAATATTTGATTTTATTAGAGTCACACATTGATAGACAAGAACTTAAAAGTGAATATATAACAAAGAGGAGTCAAGCCAAATTGGCTTAAACCATTTTGGTGGAGGTAACTCCAAACTCAATAAAATATTGTCAACGATCTTTTAACACTCTATAGATCAAAGCAAATTTCACATGATAACAGAGCATGTCTCAATTTGAAACTTGAAAACATGGTAGACAATGCCATATCGAGCCAAACCTAGATAGATATATAGGCTAGTAAAAATAGACTAGATTAGTAGAGCCAAGCTGAAAAAAAAATAAAAAAAAAAAAAAACAAAAAGAGCGCGAATTCTAGATGGATCATTGTATGCAGTTCAAGTGACAACTAAATTTAAAAACTTAAATTCAATCCAGTTGCATTTATGGGGGAATATTAGAGTTTCACATTGACAAAATACAAGTAATTAAAAGTGAATATATAATAAGAGTAGCCAAGCCAAATTATTTTACACCATTTAGGTGGAGGCAATCTCGAGTTCAATAAGATTTAGTTGACAATTTCCAGCACTATCTGAATTTAGAGCAAATTTTACAGATTTGAAGGTTATTTTAGTAACTGCACTCGTGTATATATCCCTCCTTGTTTCTAAGTATATAATGACAGAATCTTAGTTATGAGTATTTAATTAGTACAAAATCTCAATTTGCATGATAGTGTTGGCATCGTTTTCGTAGTTGAAGTTGAATAATTAGCATTTAAGTGAAGACGTAAACTTTAAGAGAAAGATAGGTGGCAATTTGGTGCGCATATACATGCAGAAATTAATGTTTATAATTATTATATTTTGGGTGGAGTCTTGAGCACTACAATTTTAATTGTTATTAGGCTTCATCTTCAAGTAAAAACAAGTACTACTATTGTCTACCGTTTGCTGTTTTATTGGCAGCAGCAACACTAATTACTCATCCATATGATGTTTATTATTGTGTGTTTATCTTAAACACGCCTCCTTTAGTGTGTGTATTTTAGCATATATTCCTTTTACTCTATAATAACACAAGAGGACAGGAGATTTGTAGAAATTTGCATGTCAAATATAGATTTGTTTTACCTAAGATCTGATTTATCATAAATTCAAAATATAAATATATAGAATTTATGTGGGTTCTATCATATATTTTGTATTTTTAAATTATAATGAATTGAGTTTAGATAATAATTTTCTATCAAGTAAATATGTATTTTCTTTTTAGAAAGTAATTTGACTGTCTCATAGCTTACGGTTACATGAAGGTGCTAAACACTAAGTATATCACCTAGATTGCACTCTGACTTTTTGAATCAAACGATTGTGAAAACTGATTTTATTGTACGCAACTTCGTTAATCTTACAAATAACAAGTAATTAAAGGTAAGTAAATTAGAATTGAATGTTTTGATTACTTAAAGGAAAGTACAAAATTTGAAATTAAATACAAAAGCTTTAGAAAAATAAAAGACTAATAAAATAAAGATAAAAGACTATTAGAGTATGATTGAGTTATTATTATTTGATATTGTTAAGGGGTTTTCATGTTGCTACTCATCTAGATTTTATAGCTCTGCTTGTTGGTATTTAAAAGACTCTTAGAAGACTCTAGAACACATTTCGTCACGTTCTGCAATTACTTGTAGTCACTTGTTTACTCTTACTGCTTGAAATCGCTTGAAATTTCTGTCAACTCCCTTCTTTCAAATAATCATCCAATAATCGCCATTAATTTAATTATTAATTATCTCAGACCACAAATTAATTACATTAATAAAATAAAATTAATTTCACAAAATTTAATTTAATTAATTCTTAGACCTAAAAATAATTAATAAATAAAGTGATTATTGTTGGTATAAACAATATGCATTTAAAGAGTTGGTATAAATAGTAAAGGAGATTTATTTAATTTGAAAAAATTTAAGTTCAACTTCCTTTATGGGAAAAATTATACAATGAAATTAAGGCATGTACAATATTTTCATTATAATCGTTGATTGTAGAGAATCCCATATGAGTTCTATAGTGATTAATAATTATAATTAAACTATTATGTGAACAATAGTTACACCAAATAAAAATTTCCACTTATTGACATCTAATTCCTCTTACTCATTAATAGGAAAAAAAAAAAAAAAAACCTATGCATTCTTGAAAATTTCTCCACAATAATATAAAGAAAAATCACAAGCCATAGTATATTCAGTAAAATTTATTTATTTATTTATTTATTTTTTCATTTACATAAGTCCCTAAGGAAGTAATAATATAATTAATATATCACCTGTTAGTTGAAAGGTTAAAGTTTACAAAATGAAAAAAAAAAAAAGGATTAACAAAGTAATAAATATAAGAATAACCCAATAAACTCACCAATGATCTTGAGAAGACACCCATATAAAAAAAAACCCAAAAAAAAAAAAAAAAAAAAAAACTCATCCTATATACCATTCCCTTAGGGACATCTCACATTTCTTCCAGGCCCTCCATAGTAAAAATAATTACCCCAAACTCTGTTAATACCTCCTTGAATATCATAACAATTTGGATGATCAGCCAAAACTTTTAGATTTGTTAAAGGAATTAAGTTATTATCCCAATCAACAACTTGCAAATTTCTGAAATATGAGGCTTTTCCAAAACCTTCTCCTGCAAAATGGCCACTTCCCATTTGGGTAGATGTGTGAAACCCTGATGGCCTGGAATTCACAATTTCTCCACCAAATTGTATCATACTTGCATGATCCGTTAGGTGAGTGAACAAAAATGATGGCCAATACCCAACTAAAACCCCATTTCCAAATTCAAGCCACCAATTTCCATGCTTTGGATCCTACACACAAAAATAAATTAGAATTTATTATTCATTTCTTTAGTACTCAAATAACATATGCACTACTGGAATTGATAATTACCTCAAAATTCAGCATTTCAATATTTTTTTTTATTGAGCAGATTTACAGTAATAAATGGGTTTTTCAAATTATCTTTAAAGAAATTAATTTACCTTCCAAACTAATAAGCTGATATCAAACTGTCCACCATTATAAGAGGATGTTGGAGAGATGGCAGCCCCAATTGCAATTCTGTTGTTGGTTTGAACAAAGCCTGAGCATAACAAATTGTAGCATCCTGTTGCTTGATATGCATCAGTCTGTAATAATTAAAAAAGGAAAAAGAAAGTGCTTATTAGTGAGATGGTGGCTTATGATTTTATCTTATCCTTGAAGGTGGGGCAAGGGAGAAGTAATTACGAGAAGAAAAATCCAAGTTTTATTATAATTTATAAATATACTTACTGTCCAATATGTAAAGAATCTGGGGTAGTTGTCCCCATACAATTCTGGGCTAACCTGCAAAATTTTATTTAAGAAGGAAGAATTAGCATCTATAGGTACAACACAAATATTAATGAAAATAGATTGGTGTCGATATATAGACTTCTCATATTCAATATGCCAATTGGCATGCAGTCTTAATTAGTGATTTAATAATTGAATAAAATATATTAATTACTCTCAGAAACTGTAACAACCTAGATTTTTCTAATGTTGATTTATTTATTTTTATATTGAAGTCAATCATGGGTAGAAGTTAAGGGAAAAGACCTAGAGACTAATGAGGGAATCCCTCCATACACACTGAGATGAGAGAAGCAGGATCCACTAATTCCCATTTTGTAATTTAATTAGGTATTTAAAAAATAAATAAATAAATAAAGAAAACCTAGTTGGAAATTGGAATTCAATATAATAACATGCAAAGAAATGAAAACTTAAATGAGAGAACACTTTTTTTTTTATGAGGAAATTAGTGACTCGCCTGCCAACCAGCTTCAATGGTGTTAAGATCATCCCCAAATGAACCAGAAATGACCCACATTTGTGACAAGCTGAATTCATATTGATTAGAAACCGTAGGTGCCCACACATTTATACTTGCTTTTGCACCATAATATTGATCTCCAGTCACATACCCAACTGCATGCTGTAACCCAACAGTTTGAAAGGAAAAGGCAATAAATATTACGATGAATAATAGTCGAAGAGATCACTATCTTTCTATAGATATTAATTGCCCTTAAGGAATTTTGGCAACCTTTTCTGGCCATGACTTCATTCAGAGAATAATATGAAACATTAAGAAATAAGCCAAACTAAGTAATAAATACCTAACAAGGAAACCATGAAAGTCTGCAATTACTACAGTTGGTAATCTTTTTATATTTGATGACTAATTAAAAGAACATTCGGATATTAGTTTTCCTTAATTTTCTTGGAAAGTAAATGGCACAAAGCTTTCTTGGACATTTTGTGTTTCAATAAATTATTTTTTGAACATTATTTTCTAAAAAGAAACCCAGAAAAGTTTTAGTTTGTGATGATCAAACTGAGAACCAAATTCAAGAGAGAGGAAAGAAAAAGGGAGCCAAACATTGAGCTTTGAGTTTAATAAATCAAAAATCTCATCACAATTCAAAAAGCAGTTCTTTGGATTATTACTCTTCTAATCTTTGTTTATATATTTTAAAAACAATTGTTGTCTTCAGAAAAGTGGCAAGAAAGAAAGTGACAATTAGCAGGCCTCATTCACCATTTTGTTTGACCACTTCCTTTTCAGTTGTTGAATTGATTAAGGCTGTGACTCTTCATAAAAGAAAAGAAAAGAAAAGAAAAGAAAAATTTTGGATATTTTTCTCGTGAGTAAATTGCTTTTTGGACACCTACCTCATGGCCATCGCTGTTAGTGTCTCTTCTTACATGCCCTCCTAGTTTTCTTCCAAATCTTCGAAAAGAACTTGCTCTTAACATATCTTGTTCAGTTGTTCTTCTTATTGGAATTGTTCCTTCTGGGCATGACTCACCGGACATACTCCATAATTGAAAATTCTCAGTTACCATGCCTGTTGGATTATGCCCCTTTGGTCTGTCTGGTGGCTCCTGCAATTCATGCAAAAAAAAAAAAAATCATATTTCAGCTCCAGGATATAAATTTCAAGAAAACAAAACATTAAAATTCAAATGCTCCAGTTAATATACTAGAATTGAAGTACCAATGGTTTCTGTCCTTTCAATTGTGGATGATCAAAAGCTGGCTGCCGATGAGACAAAACACAGTCTATGAGATCCCCATCAGGACTCTGCAACAAAAAACAAGAACCTAACCTGTTAAAAAAGGTTAAAACTCCAAAAACAGAGCTAAAAACAGGAAAAAACAGGGGAAATGAAAGCCAAATACAAATAGAAAACAAGAGCATTATTAAGGGTAAGAGTTACATGCCTGAATTGTTTTCGCTGCAGGCTTGTTAATCTTGTTGAGATGTTCTCTTATCATCTTCAACTTCTTTAACTCGTCCTCTGGCCGGAAAGTTTGGTTGGTTGCATTGCTATGGCCGGTCTCCGACGAATAAACAGGACAAATTAAAGAAAAAACAAGAAGAAAACATAAAAAGATGGAAATGATTGGTGAGATCTCACTACACCAAATAGAAGCCATGTTTGAGAAATTTCTTGGTTTTTTTTCTTTTGCCAAATCTGTATATGTTTGTTGTTGTCCACATTGGTGTTGTCTTCTTCTGTGATCAAAACAGTAACACCATTTATTCCTAGTATTTGTATCCATCCAAATCCAACTCAGAATGACCAATCTAAGAAAACCCCCCCACCCCATAATTCAATCCCTTACCACTTCCAAAGCTCTTGAATCCAAAAAAATAACAAATAACTTCGCTTGCTTCTCTCTATTCTCTTGCAGCTTCTAATCCTCCACCTTGGTTTTATGTTCTGACAGGCTTGAACTTCTATGCAGAAGCTGATTAAAAAAAAACACACACACACACACACGAATACAGTATTGCTATTGGGTTGGCTTCAGGCTTCTCTTAAAGTTTTGCCCATGTGGGTGTGGAGTTATAAATACTGGGCAGTGATGAAATCACTCATTTTAGTTTAAAAAATTTTGAAAAATGAAAATGGGCAAATGAATGAGAGAGAGAGAGAGAGAGAGAGAGAGAGATGAACATGGGGGTATGTTTCCAGTCTCCTATACAAGGACTGAAACTTTAGCTTTTGTGCTAATTTTATAGGGGCAAAATGGTACTGGTCTCTGTTATTCTTTACTTTGGCTATGAGGACAGATAGGAATTACACTTGATTCTGGTTTTCCAATGTTCTTTGCTTTGGAGGGTCTCTTTCTCACTTCCCTAGATGTTCTTTGTGTCAGCCTGAGTTATTTTTACGATCCTTCACCATATTTAACAAGCTAAAGCTAACCCACTTTGATTTACCTAGAATATATATATTTCTTCTGGGTTTGGATAATTTGGTCAATAGAATTATGGGCTGCTGTCGATTCTACAGGAAAAAAAACCATTCACAGGGCCTGAGATTTGTCCATATTGGGGTCCATATTTTGCATGACAAATTCAAAGGCTGTGAAGTAAACAGTGTGAATTCTTTTGTTTGACTTTAGCTTCTCCCATAAGCACCAGACCTTTTCAAACTGTCGTTTTCTATGGAGAGCGAAGCTAATTTCTTATTGTGCAATGTTCGGCATGCATTACTTTGTTATTTTACTCATGCATGCTTATGTTCAGTTGCGGTCCTCTCTAACAACAACATTATTAATTTATTACAATTTTTCCTTTTTCTTTTTTAAATAACTTCGTAGTAAAGTAAAAACAACTTTCGTATTTTTAGTGAAAAATAAATAATTCTTGAGAAAAAATTTATTTCCATGGTTAATAGTTAATTTTTATAATCCGGCCCTAAAGTTTATCTCTGTATTTCAATTTCATCTTTTAATTTTAATTTTTTGATGTGATGATGAAATATCTGTTTCATATATTGTTTTCGAAAATGTAATGTAGAGGAAAAAAAAAAAAACAGAAAATACGATTTTTATACCATTATTATTTTTCTTACCCATTAATGTCATGAAACTGATGAAAACACGAGGTATGTAAATTAAAAAAAAAATGATGAGGTCATGTTGAAATGGAAATGACATCACTTATCACTACAGAGCTTGGAGTTTTATGCATGTCCTCTACCCTAGCCACCACAGCTCTTGGTTAATCTGCAAATTGTTCTAGCTGCCTCATTTCCTATCCTACTTATAATATAAGAAATTAGTATTTGAACATTAATTGCCTTTTTCTCTTTTAATTTTTTTTTAAATATTAACAAAATTACCTGTATATTATTGAGAAAATTGAAGTTAATTCTGAGAAAAAGAGAGATTAATTAAGTGGGAATTAATGCGAGAGCATCAAAGCTGGGGGTTTTGCCTTTCTAGTATTCCCCCCTAGTTTCCCTTTTTAGGACTCTGTCAATGATGCTTGCCACTTCCCCAGCCAGCAGTGGCAGCCCCTTTAATTTATTTATTATTTTGATCTTTTTCTTTTTTATTATTATTGTTGTTTTTTGTGTTTAAAATTCTCTGTTGCATTTCACCTAGGGTTCACACCCCTGCAACAAATCAAAACAAATGGTGAAAAGGCATATCTAGCTAGGAATAGTATTGGTCCACCCATAATGTATCTCAATAGAAATGTGCTAGCCTTGGAGATAACAATATATGTCTGAAAAATTCACCACAGCAATGTAAAATTTCAATGAAAATTAATTTTAAGCTAGTAACTAATTATGAGGTGAACATATTGGGAAATGTTCTTCTTCAAAGTTGTGATATAATCTCCTTTCAATTCTAGCTTCTTTCTTCAATTTGGACATCTTTGCCATGGCTTTAGCTTGAGGGGTAGTATACTAAAGAAAATCAAGCACAAATGCTGCTTCATCTCAAATTGAAATTGTTTGAATTTGAAACCAATGGAGTCTTGGTGGTCAAAGAGGATAATGGCATGGTCCACAATATGCACTAAAATGGCCTAATTTTAGTTGTTCCTTTAATGTCTGTGAGCCCTATAAATTTCCCATATCATGGTCACTAAAATTTCCATTGAAGAAGACTTCAGTTTTTATTTTTTATAATCAAGTTTGATTAAAATTTGAATTCGAGATCTCATAGTTCTAAAAATCACTTTAGTATCATTGATAAAGCTTATTGGTAACTTTTTCATCAGTTTACCCCAACATCACAGCAGCATTGATCAGTGTTTGGTCTCCAAATGAGTGGAGAGGACAATTGTTTGGGTCTTTAACAAAATTAGCTAATAAGGTCAAATTGGAAAATAACTTTTCACCCATTTTGCTGGCTTCATATTATGATTAAAAATGAATTATACTAATTCCAAATCCTGGTGAAAGCTGAGGGAAGAAACATGAAAGGCTGCTAAAGCAAATCCCATATATTCATTGTTGCCTTTCAAAGGAAAACAGCAACTTTTTTATTATTTTTTTGCTTTTTCCTGGAAAAAAAAAAGAAGTTTTATTGGGTTTCATCATTAGATGAACCCTAGCTTTATTCTAATGAAAATATAAAATTTCAAAGGTCACAGACACAGCCACAATCACTGTAGTCATCAAGTGATCAGACCATGCGTGTGTAGTGGAGGGTGCATGTGTTTCTTCACTAGATCATGTAATGCATGGAAGAAATAAGATTTTAATTTGTTTAATTACGTATTTACAAATTGTTATTAACAGGTAATTGAGAGGTGATCAGCTTGTGTTAATTAAAATTAATGAGAGAGATTAATTAACAGTAGAAAAGACAGCTAACTGGTGGTACCTGTATATCCAGATCAGGCTTTTCACTTGTCATTTGTCAATGCTATTTGATCCCACAAATCACAATTAACTTGGATAAGGATGCTGATTTTAGATATGATTAATTATATTAGGGAAAATTATTAACTTAATTGACATTTGAGTTACTATTGTTAAAAAAAAATTATCATTAAAATTTATTTAATTATTCAGAAAGCAAACTTATCATTATAATTCTCGTGGGGATGGCAATTTTCACCCATTCTGAGTGGGAATCACTACACTGACCGCACTAAATCAGTCAATGGTAAATTTCTACCTTGCCATCAGTGATGGGACGGGGAAATGATTTTAAGCCTATGCATATATATATATATATATATATATATATATATATATATATATATATTTTTTAATTCACATAAAATTTAAGTGTTTCGTTTGCTTATTTATTTTTAATTTTTAATTTATAATATATTTTTTAATTTATAAATTAATTTAAAAATAAATAATTATTTATTTAATAAAATTATTTAAAATTAATTTTAAAATAACTTAAGTGTTTGATTAAAAAATATTTAAAAATAATTTAATTTATTAAAATGATAAAAAAATATATATCATTGAGCGTTGTGTTTTTAAAATAAAATAATATTAATATTTTAAAAAATTATTAAGATAATATAATATTTTATTTAGTTAAAATATAATTTTTAAATAAATAAATAAGTGATAAGTAAGGGATACCTTACTTATGACATCTGATTTATTTTAAGTAATTTTTTAATTTATAAACTAAGCCAAATCAAGCACTCTCTTAAATTGATTTAAATATAAATAATTTATAAAATTAATGATTTAAGTAAGAGTTAGCTAGGTATTTATATAACTTAACTCAAAACTTTTTATTCAAATTAATCTGATTTACCTAAAATTTGATTTAATAAATAAATAAATAAAAATAACTTTTCTTAAAAAATAACATTTTAATTCAAATAATATGTTTACCTATTACGCAAATTATTTATTATTTTATTTTAATAATATATATTTTTATATCTTATATTATAAAATTATATTAATAATAAAATTTTTAATTAATTATAATTTTATTTCAAGTAATAATAAATAAATACGTTGATGAATAGAATATTTTTAAAATAATTGACATATATTAATAAAATAATAAAAAATAAAAAAATGCAAATGCAACATAATAATTTTTGAAATATTATTATTATTAAAATTCTTATATTTTTAATATAAAAAATGTTTTAAAAAATAAAATTTTAAATTTTATAAATAATTGTTATATATATATAATCTTTTTAAAATAATTCCTTACTTTTAAAAAATAATTATTTTAGAGATTTATGATATGATAAGCAGAATTTTATAATGTTTAAAATTGTAAATTTAGAAATTTTAAAATTATTAAAAATTATAATAAATATAATTTTAGATAATTATTATTTTTATATTGAGATGAGATTTTAAAATTGAAATTTAAAAATATTTAAATAAAAAATAATATTTAATATAATAAATTAATTTTTCTATAAAAAATAAAATAAAATAGTATATCACATGTCAATATTTTAAGCTTTTTATTATGTGAGGTGACACTCTTGTAAAGCTATTTTTAAGGTCTACCTTATATATACATATATATCAATAAATTGATTTAGAATCTAATTTAAAATCCTTTATAATTGTGACTCCATGAGTAATTTAAATCAACTACCAAATGACTTTAAACAAACCCATTTTACAAAAAAAAAAAAAAAGCCAAAATGATGTATCACAAAAGCATGGACATGTATGTATGACATTAAACACTGCAAGCATGCATCTCATTTTGCATGGGCATGGCGCTAGTTGTTTTTGAAACATTAACCCTGGAGAAGACAGCTAAGCCTAACAGATAAAGCTTTTCAGTCCTCATTGCTTCCTGGTTTAATTATTTCACTTAAGTAATGTGAATTAGATACTATCTTTCTTTTTTTTTTCAATTTATGTTTTAAAATTGAACTTATAATTCTTTTATTAAAAAGAAAAAACACTTACAAAATAATTCAATTCTTTAAAAAAAATTTATAATTTGATTTTTAAGTTTTACTCTATATTATATTTGATTCCTAAAATTTTAGAAAATTAATTATTTAGTTCCTGAGTTTTACACTATATTACATTTTAGTTACTAAATTTTAAGTAATTAATTATTTAATCACTTTATTTTTAATATATAAAATAATTTAATCCAAGTAATTTTAAATTTTACAACAACATCATCAATTATTTCATATATTAAAATTATATGGACTAAAGTGTAATATTATATAAAATTAAAGAAATAAATAATTAATTTTTTAAAATTTAGAATCTAAAATGTAATATAAGATAAAATTTAATAACCAAATTATAGATTTTCTAAAAAAAAAAAAGAAAGTAGTAACTAATATTCTTGTATACTAGTCCAACCAACTTCATTTGTTAGTTTAACATGTCTTAAGAAAATAGGTTGGGCCTAGTTTACTTCCAAAAATTATAGAGGACATATTATTTTTATTATAAACTAACGTGAAATCTTAACACACCATTTACGTTTAAGATTGAACACTTGAAACGTGAAATAATTATGAGAAGTTCAAAATTAGTTGGAGAAGCTCTGGGACTCTGATAACAAATTTAGGATCGATGAAATTTAGATACTTTGGACAATATATGTTAATTAAAATCTCAAATTAAATAATATTATCTTGCACTTAGTGTCTCACCTAGGAGTTCGTTCCCCATACACTTAATATCAGACCCATAATTCAAATATTGTATTTAGTCTAAACATGGTGTAAGAATTTTGTTTTTTTAATTAATAGCATGTAACTTTCTTTCCTAAAATCAAGAAATAGGCATTATTTTTTAAAAATAGACCTAGGGTTCGTAATTCTGCATGATTCCTGAGTATTAATTCAACTGTGTGATTGGATTTATACCTACATGTAATCATGGTGTCTCCAACTTGAAGCTATAAGATGGGGCTGAGGCAGCTGCTGGGCATAGAAAAAAATATAAAAGAAGGAAGATTAATGTTTTTAAATAAGTATTCAAATAGGGCCACAACGTATGTAGATCAATGGACACTTGAGAGTGGGGGAGAGCCAATGTTCTCCTCTCCTCCCCTTTTTGACACTGCTGTGTGCTTGCATTGCATTGACTCTAGAAGTGTAATTAAGGTCACTTCAGAGATTTTTTTTTTAATTTCACAATTTATTGCTCACTTAAGAGCGAAGTACTCACAATGGATATCATTTTCATTTATGAAGATTAAACACTTTATCTGAATAAAAGTGTTGAACCACTCATAACAAATACTTATTTTTTAATATTAAATAATTTACACCATTTTAATGGTATAAAGGATATAGAGTAGCGATACTTTGCTTATATATAATAAAAATATGAGGTGGCTAATGGAATGTTGTCGGTAGAAGATAATCCATTATACACAAGTTTTGGTGATAAGTTCATGCAGCTTGATGGGTCCTTCTTCCCAATAACAATCCAAAAGAGAAGCTATAGATGAATATCCCAAATTGACCCAAGACCCATTTCTTGTTGGGGGGTGACCTTCGAAGCCAGTTGACCAAGACGTTTCATTATAATGGCCTCCTTAGAGACAACATCACCAAGACCATATGATTCTTCTCATAGGATTTATTAACAGCACAAAGTACGCATCAAATGTGAGCTTTTCACGACTCGATATTCCTGGAAATTAAAACCTCGTAAAAGATGAGTAAAGAATTGAAGATTTTGAGCGAGTTGTGTGTTCAGCTTAAATCAATCATTTTCAGTGCTTTCATATATACAAGAACTGAATATTGGAATGCAATATATTACCGGAAATTAATGAGTCAAAGCAGGGTTCAATAATTTTTGTGCAAGTTTGTAACCTTAGAAATAATATAATGAATTTGAATTCATATGAAGGTGGGTTAACTATAGATATAAAAATTAAAGCTTGCACTTTGTAATAATAACATTGTTGTAATTCTTGACCTTTATTACGTGAGCCACTAATATTGGTCAGCCTCTATGGTCGGTTTCAATTCAAAAGGACATTCACAAACTTTTGCATCAATACCTGAGCCCACTAAAAAAAAATGGTTGAAATATATGATAAAAAGGAAGAACTAACTTCATTTAATGCTTTGCTTGATCACTAAGATGATTTTAGAAGGTCAAATGAAGAATTACAATCCCCAAGATTAAAATCAATTTATTTGAAACTAGAGATAATTAAAGAATAAATGTGATGATTCTTGAACTCCCACTCTCTTTCTTCCATCAACCCAGGAACAAAAGTATAAAGTAAAGAAATAAAAATGAAGGAACAAGCTATCTATCCAAATGTAGATTTCAGATTTCTTCTTAGAAGAATAGAATCAAAGCATCTAGCTTTTGAACAGTAGTTAAAAGGTGGAATAACAATAATAATAATAATAAAGTGAATTCCACTTGGACCTACATGAAAAGAAGAGAGTAGAATCACGATAAAGAATGGTAACAATGTATAGAGTTTTAAATCACGGATTTACAACCACTGGATATCATCCCTCTTCTGTATGTGAATTTTATAGTATAAGTACTGCTCTATAATATATGGTGCATTTGATGATATAATCTTTCTCTATATAATTTTTAAAAAGAAGCCACTTAAAAGGTGAAAAAAAGAAGATAGAAAAAGCTTCCATGCATGGAAGATCGATGCTAGGCAATGATTTTGTCCAACAGCAAAGCTCAGCTTTTCCAACTCAAATCAAAGTATAAGATAGAATCCCAAAAGGGTTTTGCAGAGAGACATATAGCTATTGTAATATGTTGCTGAGCAGCCCTTTGTGCTTTATATAAGTGCATATGTATGCCTAAACCATGATTTAAGAAGGTGGGTATTGGGGTAATGTTACAAGAAAAGCCTGTTTTATATTTGTACCAACCCCTTTTTCTTGGTCTTGTAGCATTTTATATGGTCCATCCAATCCTTGATCCATCGCCATTGTACATCATGATGATGTTGCTCAAACCAAGTGCATTCTGAACATAACCCTTGTTCAATTGCTGGCTATGGGGATGACAAATGATGATCAATTAAGTGATCATGTTATCTGATTGATTCATAACCTTGCACCTGTAGTTTGGTCATATCACTCTGTCAAATGAGATCAAATTAGACCATTTCCATTGTCAAGTAACCCTTCATTAGCTTATTTCAAGTTAATCTTGCGGCACAACACTGAAATTCATACTATAAGATGCATTCATTGTTCTACAAGGCCTTGGAAACGTTAACAACTCCATTCAAAAGGCCCATAATAATTCGAAGATGTCCAAGCTTAGTTCTTCGCTTCTTGCAATAAATGGGTTTTGAAATTGGGCTTTACTAGAAAGTGGGCTTTTGTAATTAGGGCTAATTGTTAAAAAAACAAAAAATCAATCATTATAAACTAGATATCAATTGTGGAAAGGTAGGCACTTTGGCCCGCCTTATCAAATGACCAGCCTCAGCCTCCACTCAGTTAGTTTAATTAATTTAATGGCTTATGCACACAATGAACTTACAAAAGCACTAATTTTATATATTGAAGCCAGTACATGACATGAAATCAATCAAGAGAAACAAAACACACCTATTACGATTTATGCCCATCATCACTTAAATATCTTACTTATAAAGGTTTTGAAGCAATAAAGAATTAACACAACCTTAAAAAGCCTCTAAATAAAATACTTGTGTATAAAAAATATTAGCTTACGCATACTAAAGACATCATTTTTGAAACCTCAAAAATATATTTTAATCTCTGACTTCTACTTTGATTTACTTTTAAGTAAAAATTAGAGATTAAATTATGTATTTAATCTTTTTAAATTTATTATATCATAAAAATTTAAGGGTGAGATGAGACATTTTATAAAATTATGGGCGTCATTAAACTATTTTAGTAAAAGTCATAGTTTAATTTATACAATCACCGTTTTGAATTCGTATAGACGGAAGGATCATACAAAAGTTTTTATCCCTATATGAGCTATATAAAAATCCATGTAAGGACTTAAAAGAAAAACGATGGAAACAATTATTATTTAATTTTTATATTTTAATAAAATTAACTGTTTATTATATTTTAAAAATATATTATTTAATTAATATATCTCAGTTCCTTTAAATTATTTAAATTTAAAGAAAAATTTATTGGCTCGAAGATTAATCCGATGGAAAAAACTCTATCCCTAAATCAATGATTTTTGCTTTTTTCTCCACTCTGTTCCTCATTTTGACTGTCGATTCTAAGTTGGGCGTTCACGTAGTCCTCCTTTAGAGATTCTGACTCAACTGAGTCCAAATATGCAAAGTTGTTAAGATCTCACATTAGTTTGTGATATAGGGGTGATGTGCCCTTTATATGACCTTGGACACTCCTTCTCCCTTACGCTAGCTTTTAGAGGTGAGTTAGGCCTTGGCCTATTTTCTTAAGATAGTATCAGAATCTCCTAAACTAATGTTTGGGCCTCCCATAAGTATTTTACACTCCAAGTATTCGATACTGGGTGTGAGGAGGTGTGTTAAGATCCCACATTGGTTTGGAATAGGGGTAATGTGCCCCTTATATGACCTTGGGCACTCCTCCTCCTTTTCTGAGTTAACTTTTGGAGATGAGTTAAACCTAGTCTATTTTCTTAAGAAAAGTGTGGCTTGATTTAGGCCTATTTGAAACATTCCATGAACTTGTTCCTTTTGGGGTCTCCTTCTCCTTTTCATCTAAACAAATTATATATAGCTCTTTAAAATTAATTTGAGTATTTTGGATTTTGATTATTACATAAATTTTTAAAAATATCTTTAAATATATGTGAAATGTGAATATTGAATTTATCATTTTACGTTAAATAACATAGAAAATTGTTATTTTTATGTGATATAAATTTTGAATATATTTCAATGGACCTAAACTATGATTCGATCTAAAAGTTTTGCATCGTAAAATTTGAGTTATGTGGTGATAGCAAAGAGTACATATCGAAATAAAAAGGAAGGCTCATAATGAGTTTTGTTCTTTGCATTGAGATTAAAGTTTAAGAGTTTTGAATTATTGTATCTTAATTTTTTTTATTATCATCATGAAATTTTTCCTCTCATATTTTATTGCTATATGATGTGATTGATTTTTAGGTTGGTAGGCATATTATCTAATCCAAAATAAAATAATAGCAACTCAAACCCTCTTTATAAAAAAGTGGGCATAAACAAAATATGAAGTTGATGGGAGTGAAGCCACTAATGTTTTTATTTGTATAATTAGAAGCCACTAATGTTCCACTTAAATTCTAATATTCGTGCATCTGTGATTTGAAGAAGTGATACTGCTATTTTTCTTTAAGGTTTAGCATTAATGACAAGATTTGCAGAGAAGATCTTTTTGTGCATGCTCAACTTCAAATCTGTGGATGGGTAATGGATTCAAATACTGGGTTCTATCTCTAACACTGCCCTCCATATTTAATTATGAGATTAGTGCGTTAAAGTTCACACCAAAACCATATGATTACACTGCTTGAAATATTATATATTAAGATAATTGTCCCATTATTAAACAAACCCTCCCAAAGTAATTCACAATCTACAAAAGTTAAAAATTTTAGTATTAGAGAGAGAAGGGCACAATTGACTTTGCAGAAGATTTGCGTTGTTTGTTTATGAGTTCCAAGGCACTCCATTGGCAAGCGAGCCAACAAATGGGGAGTAATTTGGCAATTTTGGCGGCAGTGGCATTTTGTTTCAGTGTTAGTAACCTGGTTTTCTACGGCCATGCAATTGAATCAGTTATGTATACATTAGTACGCTCGGAATCAGATTATGAGATCAGACTCTACAGAGAAGTCTCCTGGATGTCTGCTCTTGTCCGAGAAACCTCCTTCGAGAAATCTACCAAAGATGGCTTTCAAAGGTTTAATTTCTTAACCCACTATTTAAATTACTCGGTTGTTTCTTTCTTCTTTCTTCTTGTTATGTTATTCTTGTCTTTCTATCAGGATTCACCAATACATCCATGGAGCAAACATCAACTCTTCTCAACTTCCAATGACTGCTCCTGTCTTAACAAGCGTCATAACATCATCACCTAGGACTCTATATTATGTAAAGTTGTTCCTGTCCAAGGGGAACCCTCCAGAGCCCAATCCTGAACTGAATTTGCAGTTGGAAACATGGAATGCTCAGTGTATGGCAATTAGAAAGTTTTCTGGGTTTGCTAAGGATGATAATGTTAAGAAAGAAATGGAGGCCCTAGTGACCAGTCTAACTAAACATCCCACAGGAAATACAGTTCTGGATTATAACATATCCTACACCATTGCCCAGTACAATTCTTCACACCACACTTCAGGACGATTAAATGAAGTGTGGATTGATGTCTCGGGGTTTAATATGGAGGGATGCTTACCCAAACAAGGGAAGTATTGATTATCATGACTGAGACTTCTCAGCGTCCTGGCAGGAATGTACGTGGAATTGTGTAGAGAAGAGAAATAATGTCTTTTCAGAAAAAGACTATAGATTGTAAGATACGCAGACAAGGTTTAGCGTGTATATTCTAAAAAGGTTTGTTTGGCTTAGGAATGTGAATCACTGACTTTGGGATGACCAATAAAGTCTCCCCCAACTCTTTAGGCTTTGTGATTGGTGCTTAGAGGAGTCATGTGTTGATATACTTCGGCATAGGAATAACACCCTTAATTGCATTCTGTGTGTGCATTCTGAATTGCATTCCCTGCCATGAATAAAATGAACAAGCACCTAATTTTTAGGTGGGGAAGGATCAAGTATCTCAGCCGATCCGAAGGCTATATATATGATTGTGTGATTAGAGAGCACTTAAGACCAAAAACTTGCAAAATTTACCAACAATAAAAAACAAAAAACAAAAGCTTGCAAACATTAAGCCTAATAATATGGCAATAAATGCCTTATAAGTAATTAAATATATATAATTAAATATGAATTAGAAGGTCTAGCTCAAATTCTAATTTATTAAATCTTTTACAGTTGTTGCTTATTCATATATATTATGTCCCCTATTTTAATTTGCCGTTGTGCACAATTCCAATTAATTAGCAAAATTCGATGGGGAAAAATAAGGCAAAGAAAATAAATATATGGAAACTACATCTGGGGTCTTGTCTGGACCACATAGAGTTTACCGTCCCTTATCACACCTTCAATGTCTTGTGCAGATCCGTAGAGCTCTTCAATTGCACTTCCTGCGCGAGCAATGTTAGAGAGGATTGATTTTTGGAAGTTTTCATCGGTGATCAATCGATCAGATGAGTAATCAAGCACAACTTTCTCTTCTTCATCCATTGGAACACTGCATAGTAGAGAGAGTTTCTAGATCAGCCAAAAAATTAATCACAAACTGATTTGAGTTTGTAGATAGTTATTAATTGTCTCCATTGGCACAAATAATAATCTGTATGATTCTTGTAAGAGATTTTAAAGGACATGCAGATATGCAAATGTCAAAAATTATGGCCAAGTTCCATACAGCATTCCTTACAATGGTCTATGACAATGGCACAACAATTCTTGCTAGAAGAACGTTACATTGGTGATCTGATGTCATCACTTTCTCACAACGCTTTCACCCATTAAATGTTTAACTAAATATAACTATCAGAGTGAGGGAATTCTCAAGGAGTTTACCTATCATAAAGGCCAGCACCAGCATAACCTTCCAGATCTTCACCATTAGAGTCAGATCTGAAGATAATAGAACGTCTTATAAAGAGGCCACTGGATTTGCTTGGATAACCCAACACCTGCAACATGTCAAAATTGTTAGCAACAATGGTACATTGTTCATCAAATATGTGTTTTCTATCCGCATTATAAAACAAAGGAATTGTAGATTGTTTTTTTTCTTCACTAGAATCTAAAAAATGATTTTGTTACATGGAAAATTAGTTGAAGAGATATGAACAAAATAAGCAATTTATTACACGTGTCATCCTTCCAAATAAATAACAGAAAGATGCTTACCTGAGGAGAATTCAGATCTTTTTTCTTGCAGATAAAACTCAAAGCGCGGCCAGGGTAGGCTCCAACTAGAGTTTCTCCAAGTCCCTTCACTACCTGCAACAGCAGGGAATGGTAAATCAATTCCTTTCACTTCTTTCTAGTAAAATGACTCAAGTTCCAGAAGAGAATTGTAAATAGTAGATTACAAATACAATACCTCAGCATATATCTCTGATGAGTCCCCCGAAGATGGATTGATTGTGTGGATAACAAATGCATAATCAGCATTTATTATCTCCTGAACCAGGACAGCCATGCAGAGGTAATCATGGTCTAACTTCACTTTCCTTGTGCTGAGGTACGCTCTCTCGTTCCACTTTGAAGCCCAGACCTGACATTGAAGCATGTAGCAAGTTGATGCCATGCACAAGCAAAACAAAATCTTTAATGGAACAAATTTATTAGAAAAAGTGCAAAGGAAATAACCTTTAATAGATTTTAATATAACAAATTATATATATATATATATATATATATATATATAACAGTAAATTTATTGGTCACAACCTCCCCCCCCCCCCCCAACCCTTTTTTTTTTCATTTTAATAAAAATTGAAAAAGTAAATAATCCTAGCATACGTGATATAATTAAAAATAATGTCAATATTGTTAAACTGTACTAAATTGGATTCTTACTTTAACTTTCACTTATAAAATATTCTAATTGAAATGTCTTACAAACCTAAAGTTAATTTCATTCCCTCAATTTACAAATTTGACATCCTCAACTTTTATTATTTGATTAATTATGAACCTTAGTTGAATATAATATTTTATGAGAAATTCTTTTGAAAAATAAGCATTATATTGAGTTATTGACAATAAAATCTAATAAGAAATCATGATGCTCATTACACCATCATGATTAGATTAAGGAATACGATTCCATGACTCACCCATTTAAGGACATATGATAAAAGCAAAGGACTGCCACATTGACCAAAACTGGGGAATCATAATGTTGGTCATGTGCAACTCACAATCATGGAAAGCAGTTTACCTTCTTTATAGCCATCCATGCTTGCTCCCATCGCTGTTCACCTTCATCACCAGGCCAAGGCATCCCAGAACTTTTCATCTTGGTCTTCAGCTCTTGCACCTGAAATTAAGTATATCCTATCAACTATTGCTTTCTATATTAGAACCACCCTTGATGCCCTATCACACTTCCATTTCATTTCAGTTCTATTTCATAATTACCAAGAAACATAAAAGGTTAGGGGAAATTTTTGTTCCATTGGAAGGCCCACAAATGTGAAGGGAGGAGTATAAACATATACAGAGCATAAAAATACCTTAAAGTTGAACCAAACCTGCAGTGTGTACCGTGTGGTCCACCAATATGTTGGCAGGAAATGGGACGAGGGATATGAAGAGTAAAAAGTTACATGCACAAAAAAACTCTCCTAAAAAATTGCAAGTAACTCTTCAAAATAAATTACCTGAATATTCCAAGGAAATTGTAGATTAAGCAAGGAAGAAACATGTTCTTTGGATCTTATCATCAGCTAAGCAGGATATATAACGTTAGGTGAAATGCATAAAGAACATACCAACTGTGGGGGTGCTGCCAGCTGTAAAACTGTCTTGCGAATTTTCCTGAGCTGACTAAACTCTCCTTGTTCCAACTTTTTCTTCAACACTTTCAAATTCATAGCCACTTGCTGCCAATCAGAGGGAGTAAGGTTGGGGGGCAGAGGAAGAGAGAAAACATGTCAGAGAAGAATGTTTTTAATGACTTCTAGGGTGAAAACTTAGATCCCACAAATGCACACACAATCATATACATTCAGCAGCTGACACCAAAAAAAAAAAGAAAGTTCCCGACATCAAAAATTCAAAAAAATGTGTTGATGGGCCTACATAAAATTGCTGAAAACATTGTTTCAAGAATAAAAGGTTATTACTGATGTAAAAAAACACACCCTATTTAACATCTTGGAAAATATTAGAACATTCTGAATGAGCAGATGGAAGAAATTTGTGGCCATAGAGGAAACCAAAATGGACGCAAGCCAAAGGAAATTTCAAGACAGCACATACTTGATTTGAACCATCTGAAAGAACCTTCTCAAAAACTCCAAATGGTAAGGCAACTGATGTAGGAATCCCAATCCAGGATGGTACTTTTCCTTTCAGATGTGAGATATTGCGTGATTTGGCACCAACCTATGAAAATGATCATCCAGAAAAATAGAAGGTTTTTGGTATTCAGAAAATTTGCCACGAGTCCCTACAGAACTAAAGGAAAAATAGTAGGAGGGAAGAAATTAGATCTGAAAACATAAACTTCAATGCCATTTTGCAAGCCTAACCATTTCACTGGTAAACTCCTCCGATGATATGGCATATCTACCACTGAACTTCTTTCTGATCAACTTTATAGGTGAAGGACCAACTTCTTTCAAGTTATTTGAACTTGAATCTGCTAGCGCGCCCTTCTTTAGCTCACTGCAAGTCAACATGAACATAGATTAAATTCGATTCATGCAATTTATTTCAGAGACACAAGAATTTTCGTTTAATGCACCTCATAAGGAAAAAGTGTCCAGGCTTTCCAAGAACAACCAAGAACACAGAATTACCTATAGACTATATCTGCTGAGGTAGGTTTCAGATTCATTAATTTCCCTTCATTTGCTCGGAGATTATCCAGAATGTTGTGATCAAAGCATGTGGCAAAGCAAACCTGAATTAGTAGCATGCATGTCTCAACAGTCAGCCATCAAAGATTTAGACAGATTATCACAATGTAGTATGTAATTACCTTGCTATTTCTTGCTCGCACAGAAACATGGGATAGAACATCTGGCATGTCAGGTGTCAGCACAGCAACTGTACCATCTGGAATTTCTTCTTCTCCACTTACTCTTCTTGCCACTAAAATTGTAGGGCGGTCATAAGATAAGTTCTGTACTGTGAGCAACTCATCCACCACAACAATATACCCAGCAGCTTCAACTGGGCTAATAACCTGCCAACTGTTCCAGACCAACAAAGTTGCATTTGAAGGTCAGTTTATGACTGGCAGACACTGCTAAAAAATCCCGCCAATAAAGTTCACTATTACAGAGCCAGGCTTTATTTATATTGAATTAGAATTTTATTCTACTAATACCCTTCACGCCGATGAATAGTGCACTAACCTTCCAAGATGAGCAGTCTTCCGAAGTACTGGATCAAGTCGATTAAGAAGCATGGACAAAGCTGCAGCTGATCCAGCACGAACAATTTCTTCAGTGAATATGTTCACCTGTAAGAATTAATTATGAGGACAACATAAAGGCAGCCATACTACATATACCATTGAAGACAAAGTTTTGCGCATGAGACAATTAGAACATACAGCCCACTGATCCACTCCAAGCAGTGATCCAAGATACTCTGCTGATGGTTGCAAAACTTGCTGATACCATTCAGCCTTGCTCGCAAGGGCAAGGCGAGTTCTGTCGAGGACTGATTTCGCATATAATGCCCAGTGATTGCGTTTACTTTTGGACATACTTAGGGCATGATTCCATCCCTGCACATGAAAGAAATATCAAAACAACGCCATGCTGTGCATCATATGAACAGACATAGTAAGATATGATCAATGATAGGCAAGCTAAAACTGGGACATCCAGGAACAATAAACTTCAATTTTACCTTCAAGCAATAGATAAAATCTTCATTATCATCTGACGAAAGTGCAAGATTTTCAAGAACCAGGGTGATGAAATACATAATTTTCTGCAAAATGAACAAGCATGTGATCAAGAATATGCAAGTCAGATGAAACTAAAAGCAGACATAGAATAAAAAGAAAATTCAAATAACAATCAGTTGAGAATAACAGCAAAAAAGTTTTAAAGAGACAGTTGTTGACAACCAAATTTACCTCTGGTCCATCATCATTTAATTCCTCATATCCTCTCTCAATGGCTGTCCTCACAGTAGAATCAAGGGCAATATCCAAAAATAGAAGATCTTTCAGACGATTATTAGACTTAAACAGCAATGGCCTAAGCTCCTGCCGAGCCTCCAGTAAACCCTGCATTTCAAAAATAAACACAAAAAGTCACTGTTGAAGTGCAAATGCAAACGGTAATTGCACTTCTGACTCAGTGACGTCTAAACTTTCATGTACCTCAAGAAGCGCTTCAACATTTTTATCTTCAACATGCTCGAGAACATATTGAAGCAATTCCTGCTCCAAACAATATAGAACATACGCAACTGGATTTCAGTTATTCTGTCTCACTCATAGATTGCATCTAGAAGAACACTGAAATAAAGTTGAAAACATTACTGGAAATCCAGATGGCAAGCCTGAAATGGGATTTATCTGCACTCCAACCATGAAGCCTTGACCCTTAAGAGAATCAGGAAAAAAAAAAGATGTTGTAAAATGCTAGGAGAAAGAAATTGTGTCTAGAAACTTCAGCCAGGACAGGGCACTACCTCAGCTCTATAGCCCATACAATTTGCAATAGCAGACTCAAGATCTGCACCAGAATGAACTGCCTACAATAAAATTGGAATAGATCAACATTATGAAGTTAATAATGAATGAAGAGTATCAAAGGAAATTCACTCAACGTTAGAAGAGAATAGTGATTTATTTGATCTGCTGAATCATAAACTAAATTGAGAATGTTCAATACTAATATCCCCGATTGATCATGAACGATATCATATGTTTGAAACTTTGAATGATATATGAAATGTATGTATATGTGCAAGCATTATCTAAACCATTTGGTAATTTGGTTCTTTCACACATGGGGCAAAAATTATATCATATTAGGCACATAACAGAAATCCCATTTTATACAAGAAGGATTGCATATGTATCACACACTGAAAATATAAAAATCTCCGATGTGACTGACAATAAATTAGCAGCAGTTTCACATTTAACTGAAAAATGTCTAAAAAATGAACAAATCATGAAGCTTTTACACTAATGTTTTAGGCAACCAACCTTTAAAGTTCTCATATAGTTTCCGAGATCACGCAAAAGACCATCCTTTTGATCTCTCCTGAAGTTTGGTTCAGAATGGATGGCACGATCATAACTTAAAAGTCGTTCTTTCGTTATTCCATTTTCATTCAAAGTTTTCCAGTACACACTGATGTCAAAGTCACTTTTAATGTGATCAATTAACGCCTGAAAAGAAAGGTATTTTACAGAAGTTCTAGATCATGAAAATCACCGAATTTGAATGTCCAAATTTGAATGTCCAAATTCATAGTTTCAATACCTGGCAGATTACAACATCATCAGGGCTTGTGTTATTATGCAGCTTTTGATGCCATTCCTCCATCATACCACCTTTGCAATCATTGTTTCTCTATAATCAATAATTACTTGCATTATTCAAATGCTGAATTCCCATGCAAAGAAACTAAATATGAAGTGTGCAGACAATTGACGAAGAAAAAGAATAAGGAAAGATTCACTATTGACCTGGATAACTAAGATTTCATCCCGAATACGCTGTCCCACATCACCTTCACCACCTCGGCCAACAGTAGATATAATCATCCGCAAAAGCTCTCGATACTGTGGATGACTTGTATATATATTCTGGAGCAAGTCTGTCAGCCTATCCTGTGCCTTGCTGATCTCACTGCAATTAAATGTGAATAAAATCATCAGATAAAGATCAGTGCTGGACAGGGCAAGTTATTTTACAGTCCAGTTTTGCAAGTAATGCAATATCAGAAGTTTCACATGTCAAATATCTGATGCTAATAAGAAGAATGACTCATCATAATGTGAAGTTAATCCCACAAGTTTACCGTGGTTTGACATTGTAGTTTTTGTTCCAAATAAGTTGCCTCGTGGCCATAAATCTCATCCACACCAAGACTCCTGCAAGACCCAACTCTCCAGCATCCTTTGCTTGCTCCATCAAATCAGCTGCAATATTAAATCTAGGAAAATAAAGAACAATAAGGCTCATTACTTCCAGAAGAATAACAAATAACAATATTCTCAGAAATCCAGATATGAGTTCTCGTGTCAAATTAGTAAACTCATGCAGCATAAGATAGAGAAGACATTATTTAGTAATTTAATCAACCATAGTATAATTTTAACTACCATAATGAACAAAGATCTGAAAATGAGACACCTGAAGAACTTCATAAGTTCATACTTCTCATAATTCATAAATGATCAAGTTTACACCAAATCCCTGTAAGTCTCATGAAACTTCTTGTAGTTGTGAAGCAAATGAGGAAAACAATAGCTTTGCGGCTATTTCATTATCTACTCATTATCATAATTTTTTTTTGGTTTGGAGGGGGGGGTTGGGGTGTGGTGAGGGAGAATTAATTCTGGGAAAACAAAAGTTTCATCCTCATTATCGTAAACCCTATTAACCTAGAATTAGTCTACTATCAATATTTATTGAACATTTTTACAAATGTTTGTATATTTATTTTTGTTTAAACAGAGCCATAGAAAACATTATTGCTATCAGCATGCAGTGAATTCAAATATCATAAAACAAGCTAACTGATTATGAGCAAGCACTATCCATCTCAGACGAAAAGTTCAAGCCTAGTGCACATTGTGTTGTAGTTATTAATCTCAAGGATAACTTGAGCACAAAATAAAGCAATCAATATAGGCAAGTTTCAGGACAACAAGTCCACAAGTAAAACTAATCAGAATATATATATATTTTGGTGAAACCACTCGCTGCTAAAATTTAACAGAAAGTATAGAGATAACGATAATTAAGCAGATGGATTCTGATTTTCTTCACTCTCATGAACTCAAATTCTTGTTCATAATGTTGATCAAATTGTTGTGTGTCACAAGGTGTTTTCTGAATTGAAGCAATCAAAAGCACAAATTTCATGCAATAAGCAGTTAGGAATTGGAAAGCCAAACCCCATCTTGCTAAAGCTCTCGGATGTTATTTTCTGAAAATTGACAACAAATAAAATTTATTTAAAGAAAAAAAGGATAACTGGGGAGATTAGGTATTGAAGTGAAGATTGCAGTTCCAGTTAGCAACAATCTAAGCCACAGTTCTTGGTGTTGCCAATTGCCATGTGATCTTACATAACAAGACCACTAGTACTATAATCTGAGACTAGCTACTGAAGGCAACATAAATGATCCAATGAAATGCCTCTATACCTACACACATAACATCTACACTAGACCAAGTGAATAAAAAAGGCATGCAATCAGGGGCAGAGCTGTGTATACTTGGAAAATTCTCAAAACTATATATTTAATAAAAAAAAGTTTAAGCATTTCTAATAAATTGACTCAAACTCAAATTAGTAGAAATATATGAAATTGGGGTCAATCTTATATTTTTCAATTTTGAAATACATTAAAAGAATTTAAATTTTCTTTTTTCTTTTTGCCTTATAAGTTATTACTCATTTATAAATTTTTATTTTTAATTTTTTTATGACATGTAAATGTTTATAGGATTTTTGTAAAATGGATTTTCAATTCAAATCCTATTAGATAGGATGATTAATAATAGAATTATCTCGACTTGCTGCTATTTTTTTAGATAAAATTAATTGAAAGACATGAGTAGCTCATTTGATATTTTGATGTAACAAAAAATTTTAATGATTTCCTAATTATTCAAAATTATTTTTTTGAGACTTATTACTCTTTACTATACCGTTACTTATGTTTCAAATTTTGATGGTGATTGAAAAGCTTAACACGTGTGTGTGTGTGTGTGTGTGTGTGTGTGACAGATTACTCCTTAAACAAATGATCCTACAAAAGAGAAATTCTGGCTCTGCAACAGCATGCAATAAAGAAAAACAAATTAGCAAATTAGGCATTCAAGATGAAGTCAGATTCTACGCAGAAAAGCAAACAAATTCACATTATGGCAACTTCAAATCCCAAAATGATCATGTGAAAAAGCAGCCACAGGTTCTTGCATGTCAGACACACTCAA
Source organism: Hevea brasiliensis (assembly GCF_030052815.1). Taxonomy (NCBI): domain Eukaryota; kingdom Viridiplantae; phylum Streptophyta; class Magnoliopsida; order Malpighiales; family Euphorbiaceae; genus Hevea; species Hevea brasiliensis. Next base: position 4,442,683 of record NC_079502.1, read on the forward strand.
TGACCTTGAGAATCATGGAAAGATTCTTATTTTTTTATTATTTTTTTTATAGCAAAAATCATGAGCAGATTACTGACCGATGCATGAAGGACTTCTGTGCTTCACTCTCCAGCTCTGCAATTCTATCCAATAAAACTTTAGCTGTACCTCTTCCATCACCAGCATCCTTTTATGCAGAATAGTCCAGTTAATTAAAGGAGAAAGGTCATGAAAGAAAGAGCAGAATACATTCAATTCCTATCAGAATATCAAACAGAAATCAACCTTTTGGAATGGCTTAGGTTCGCCACTAAATTCAACATAAAAGTCTGAGCCATTATTCTTTATCCACTTTCCATCATACAAAAGCACAAAGGGCATCCCTACAATATTATCTTCTTCGATCTCCATTTCAAAGGATTGGACCTGGAAATCAAATTCAGGATATTCTAATCATATGTCAATTCTTGATGAATTTAAATTGAATGGACCTATTACCTATTGCTCCACCAGTAATTCTCCTTCGAAAAGCAGATTGAAAAGGTGATATTTATAGCAATGTTCAGATGCAACATGGCACATGGGACAAAGGAAATTTACTTTGCACACCTGATAAGAAAGTTCAGTAGAAGAAATGCTTTTAAGTTGTGTTTCAGCAGCCTCGCTCAGAGCAACTGAACCAGGAGGCAACACAGTCAGTGGCGGTGCCTGCAAAATATCCACACATTTTATATGACCAATTAACAAAAATGCTGGCCAATACTTATGTAAAAACAAACAATGATACTAACACCAAAGGCATAAATTGTTTTGAGGACCACATCTATTATTAAAAAAACTTACCAACCACTCTCTACCCTTTCTAGATAACGCCCAGTGAAGAGTGACCGGCTCTTCGAAATCAGTGGCAACATAAATCTTCGTCTTACCAGCAGCCTTGGTCACAAGCACCTTCACAATGTGCAAGAAGTTTGAATGTTAGAAAAATTCATAGAAGTATAAGCTCCTTGTAGATCATAGCATAGAGGAAAACTAATAAATAGTGTCTTTATCTCATTCTCACCAGCAGTTGTCCGTCATGGAGCTTAAAGATCTTTTTGTTCAGAACAGCATCACCAGCCTGTTCTTCCTTTTCTTTAGCAAAAAGTTCAACTGCCTTCAAGGCCTTTAGTTTTGGTTCTACTGAAACATCTTCCTCGGCATATTTAGCAGCATATTTGGTGACAAGCTGTGCTAAGTCCCTCTTTTTACGCTGAATCCTTTCAATACTAAAATATCCTTTTTTCTCCAGCTGCTTTGAAACCTTGCTTTGGATCTCTCCTTTAGTGATCTTCTTACGCAAGTCATCGAGAGATACACCTCTTTCCAGTTCTTTCTGCAATTCTTCTCTTGCTTCCTCAAATTCCCTCTATATATACAAAATTACAACAAAGAATGTCAAATATAAGTAATGAATAACAACCTCATCACTAATAAATTACAAATAAGCAACTGTTAATGTTCATTTCTCCAGCATGAGCCCTTAAAAGGAAAACATTACAGAAACTAACCAAGCAAAAGGAGAAAGTAAAGTTACCTGTTGCTGCTCTGGAGAATAATTGGGTTTACCTGCTTTTTCCCATCTTATATAAGCTTGAACCTGTATGAGATCATCAGGTATCTTGCTTTTTGTTTTAGACACAGCTGGCTCCTTAATTTCATATCTATCATTTTTGTTTGTCAGCCTTGCTCGGAGGTCCTCAACAGAAATACCCTTGGTTACTTCCTCCAATAGCTCGATACGAGCAGCTTCATATTCTTCCTGCGATAAGGAAAACATTGTTTTTTATAAATTATAACTAGGAAAATGCACAAGCCCAAAAAAGCACAAAGGCAAAGAAAATGAAAATTGTGATTTCTATACATCCACAAAAACCACATTTTTCTCCCACTATTTTCCCTATTGAAACTGATAAAACTTTTAACACTTACCTTTTCTTGTTCTGGGGTATACATTTGTTTACCCTTTCTTTCCCACCTCAGATATGCTTGAATTTGTACAAGCTCTTCAGGAACTGAGATATTTGGAATTATCAACTTCTCTCGCGCAGGTAACTTAACATGAAAGTTATCACCCTTATTTTTAAGCCTGCAAACAAAAAAATAAACAAAGAACAGAAACCAGACATCCATTGTAATTAGCTCATATAAGACATATAACACTAGAAAAAGTATTAGCTATAGAAGCTCACCATTTATTCCGCGCTTCATCAAGTATAAGAAACTCTAAGGCTTGTATTGCAGGATCATCGATCTCTATTTTGAGGTAAGAACTGGTGCCAGACTAGCAAAGAACATGCATAAACAAAGGACCAGCTAATTATTTATTTATGTTGGTCAAAGCTTTTTTTTTTTCTTTTAAGCAAATGAAAGACTATATGAACCAAACAAGTTCCGCCTTTTTGCACCTACCTTCACAAAAGGACTTCTAAGGGCTCTGTTCTTATAATTTTTTGTTCCATCTGGGCAACGCAAAGGAAGCACCCACTTTCTGGAAAAATAAAAAATAAAAAAGAAGCAAAAGCATCATTAGAGAGAAAGATAGAAGTTCAAAACTATAATAACATCAATCAAAACTAAAAGAAATCACAAATATCCAATGCTCACTAACAGAGTTGAACTTACGCCTTTCTATCACGTATCCCACCCCAGTGTAGGAGCAAAGAATCACTACTATATGTTATCTGAATGTGTACTTGCACAGTTGAAACAGAAGTGTGATTGCTAACAAAAACCTGCTCAGTTAGAAAGAAGAAATCCACATGAGCGTTTTTGACATTTCAGATTCACAATAAAATAAGATACCAAATGGCACTTCATTCATACATCCAGGGTTGAATATAATATACCTGCAATTCAACATTTCCATCAAGGCTGAATTTTCCTAGAAGCTGCCAGAAGAAAAGATTTTGTTAGAACCTCTTAAGCATTCCAAACAAATAGTATATAAACGTGCTCCCTATCTCTAGCTCTTCATAAACTATGCATTCTTAGGAATGGAAATGTAGGTCCATAAAAGCAAAATTACTCCGATGTTTCTCAAGTAAAGTGGAGGCAAACAAAGCCACATGAATGATATTTATATCATAAAGGAAACAGAAATGGACAAGACCAGAAAATGGAATGACATATTCACTCAACATCATAATTCACAACCTACCGCATGTGCTAGACTCAACTTCAAAAAGCAAATTTCATAAATAACTTGACTAACAAGCTTCCAATAGAGAATGCAGCTGAACTACAAATTTCCTCCTTGAAACTAGATAGTTCAACGAGACAACATTAGTCTGGTCCATGAAATCTTTTTAAATGTCTATGCTGATCATGTTATATGGGGAAGGTAAAAATCATCACTTAATGTTTCTGCTTCCATTCTTAACTTTTAAAACATCCTAATTCATTCATTTTCTGAATTTCTTTCCTTGTTTAACAATGAATGGAAATTGCAGCCCAAAAAATTAAAATAATTCCATTTTCTACAAGTTCAGAAGAGAACTAACACTACGATCCTTTCAACCAACTAAACTAAACACCATCTATGATCAGCACATGGAAATTACCTCAGATGCCGGATCCATAGCTAATACAGCCCGTGGAGTGACAATAGCTGGACGACGATTTCCAACGGCTAATTTTGATTTCTGCACTCTCAAATTTTTTCCATAAAAACTAGAGGATATCGGCGACCTTCGTATCTGCGGTCCTTGACTCACAGAGGCAGATTGTAATAAAGAGTTTGCAGGAATGCCAGAAGAATCGAGCTTGCTTCGATGTTCAAAACCCGACGGACGAATCAAACTCTTTTGGAATAAATTATGTCCTATACTATTACTCATATTCCTTGATTCACTTCTTCACCCTGAAGAAATCTCATTAAAACAATTTTAAAATTAAAAAAAAAAAAAGAAAGATTATTCAAAGCTAATATATCAAATTACAGATCCTAACAAGATTCAAAACTATCAAATTCAAGTAAATCAATTAATGAGCATTAAACTCCGGAAATAGCAGTATTATTACGTGAAAAAAAAAAAACTTCTAATATTCAAATTCCTCAATCCATCATTTCCTTCTCCAGTATTTTCCCGGCAATCAAACGGAAAATAAAGTCAGCTTACCTAGATTCAAACGCTGGATTAATACTGGAGAGAGGAATATACACTCTGATTCTTTATTAAGAAATCAACAAGAAGAAACCTGTTGAGCTAAGAAACATAAGAGGAGGTTTGAAGCGGAGCTAGAGCTATTTGGAAACTTTCTAGTTTCTACTGTTTAGCTAGGAAACTACGAAAGCAAGTTGGCTATTAGAAATTGGGAGCGAAACTGAAAAAATGATAATATAGGGCGCTCGTGTACATCTACTATACGACCACGTTTGGAGAGAAACACCCTTATCACTCGCCGAAGAGGGAGCGACGGAAGCGTGGGGTCCGTGACCAGTGGAAGGCTTTGATATTTAAAATTTGTGGTCCTAATTGCCCTTGCCTTCGATGAGATTTTCATGATTGACCGATTCTTTTTTTATATTTTTTTATAATATCAATTTCAATATATTCTTTTTTATTTTAAATTTTTTTACTATATTTGTATTCAAAGGATCTCTAATATTTAACATTTACTTATGTATAAAAATGTAAAATTATTATATTTTTTATTTTCATATTGTAATGAATAATTATTTGAATCCATATGGGATTAAAGCCGGATGGTTGAAGTGGAGACGTACCACAGGAGTTTTATGTGATCGCAAGATTCCCAATAAGTTGAAAGGAAAATTTTACCGTACAGCCATACGACCGGCTATGTTATATGGTAGCGGGTGTTGGGCAATGAAGGAGTCATATGCGTCTAAGATAAGAGTTGCAGAGATGAAAATGTTAAAGTGGATGAGTGGTCATACTAGACTAAATAAAGTCCGTAACGAGAGTATTAGAGAAAAGATAAGAGTAGTACCAATTGAGGATAAGTTGAGAGAAGGAAGATTGAGTTGGTTTGATCATGTGAAGCGTAGATATAAGGAGGCTCTAGTTAGACAAGTAGAGCGCATTAGATTAAAGGATAGAAAGAAAAAAATGGGTAGACCTAAATTGATTTGGAAGAGAGTAGTACAACAGACCTAGAAGTATTATAAATTTTTGAAGATTTAACCCAAAATCGTTTAGAGTGGAGAAAGCAAATTCATATAGCTACCCTAAATTTTTGGGATAAAGACTTAGTTGAATTGAGTTGAGTTATAATAAATAATTATTTAAACTCAAATCAAATTTATAAACCTCATTCCCATTTATTAAAAAGATAAAAAAAAAAAAAGCCATTTCCATGTGAAACGACAAAAAGGATGATGGCCATGGTTTTGATGTAATTTTATTTTTTGAGAGTAGAATGATATTTATTAGGTGAAAAGAAAGCAATAGCCTTATATCAAAAGCAGGGCCATTTAAGTAAATTCACGATGAATATTTTAGAGACACTCAATTTGTACGTATTGATAGATCCAAGAAGGGATAGATTCGTTGTGAATTCCATGCATTCTTATCATAAAGTAATATCTACTCTCTTTCGAGGCAAGTAACCTATGAGTATGATTTAACGGCTCTCTCAGGAGGTACGTAATTTAGCTTAGCTTGGCTTGATTTAGCTTCAAATTGTATATCACTTATTTTATGGATAAGCGAAATGTATATCACTTACTTTATGGATAAGTTTGAGTTTCTTTTCTTTTAATTATTTTATTTAACATAAATGATTATGATTTGACCGCCTTGATTAATGTTAAACCCATCTTAAATACATCCCTCCTTGCGTTTTCTTTTTTTTTTTTAACGGTTCTTAAATAACTGTCTGTCATTCATGTCCTTTGTTATCTTTGACCACCTTTATTCGTTTGCGAGTGGAACAAAATTTCCAAATAAAAAATCAACTTCTAAATGGAAAAAAAAGCATTGATTAATGTCAAATTTAACATGATTAATTTAATTAATAAATAGAAAATATTCCTTAATTGTTAAGATTTAACCAAATAGTCATATTAAACTATAACAAGTTAATTCATCACATTTTTCAATTTTTAAATCTATAAAAATTTAATTCTCTGGATTTGAATAAACTACTTCTATTATTATTATTATTATTATTATTATTATTATTATGTTAATAAAAATATATTTTAAAAAATAATTTATTTAAAAAAATAATTAAATTATGATTTTTCATATTTAAAAACTAAATTATAAAAGACCAAAAGAAAATATGCAGAAGCGAAGTGTGTGCAAGGAAAACGAAAGGCATCTATGAAAATCTAAAGGTGCACCGACAACCAAAATGGGGTTTGTGTGCGAGTGTAAATGGGCTAAAGCCTACAGACACTTGCCAAACAACGCACGCAATTCTTGAACCTTTCTGGCCTGGCTGCAGATCAATCCTGACAGCACCACGCGGAGGTTGATTTTTTTTTTCTTTTTCCTTTTGGATGATTAGGGGCATCTGGAGCCGTTCGATTCATGACAGGGACCCATTTTGTCAAAGGGGAGGATTCACTACAGGAAAAAAAAAAATGAAACTAACTATTTCTTTAGTATATTTTTGAGAAATATAGTATTTAATTTCGTTAAAATTTTTAGTTTTCTTGTTAAATTCTTCTATTAGTTAGTGAATTTTAAAATCAATTAAATTATTATTTAATTTTTTATTTTAATAAAATTAATTGTTGAATTTATATATTTTAAAAAATATTACTATTTCATGTATTTTGAAAAATATAATATTTTAAAAATTATATTTTTAAATGAAAATATAAATTTTTTTTAAGTGAGACTAAATTTAAATGTGCATTTTCATAAAATTGTTTAAGTATTTTCATTCAATTTTTTAACATCATTTTTATGTTTTTCTTTTTGTTATGAAACAATTCTCCTAAATGATCACCTTAATTACTTACAATTGCATTTCTCTTAGTATAATTTATTACATTATTATATATGTTTCATTAATTTTAATTTATTTTATTAATATAGATTCTATTAATATGGAGATAGTATAATATGTTTAGCTTAGTTAATTTATATAGTTATAAATCTACAATAACTAACTAGTTTTGTAACACCCTCACTGTAGCTATTCTGTACATTCTACTGTTCCAATAACCGTTGTCGGTCTGGACAGCTAGAACATCTGAAAAAATATTTAGACTAGAGTGAGGAGTCATAAATAATTTAAATATTAATAAGAAAAATTGAGGAAAAATTTTAGAAATAAAATACAACCAAGTTAAATGAGCCAGTGCCCTAGCGATGGGTAACCCAGTGGAAAGTTACGGTTTTCGCAGCTAGAAGCCCTAAACCCTGGAGAAAATTCGTGAATTAATTTTTGAGACTCCAGAGAAGAGTCATTGAGGTTTCTATGGCATTAGAATGCCAAGAAAATGTTTAGAAAAATTTTTCGATTGGTACAGAAGATTTTGGCTTAATAAGCCAAACGGAGGGCATTTTGGTCATTTCGTCTTCAGAGATGATTTTTGGCCGACTTGTCCAGTTAAGTAAATAATTATTATGATCTAAAATATGAAAAAATATTACTAAAAATTGAATTGGAAATCAGTAGAAAAGAAAATGAAAGAAAAATGAAAGAAATTAGGAATTATGACATCATATGATGTCATTAAACACTCTCCACCCAATCACAAATTGATAAGCCTTTTATAAGGGATAAAAACTAAATAAAAAAGAGACAAAATGAAAAACCAATCTGCACTGTCATCTTCAAACAGCCGCACCATAGAGAGAGAGAGAGAGAGAGAGAGAGAGAGAGAGAGAGAGAGAAGGGGTTCCACCATTTATGAAGCTTGTAAGCTTTATTTTCTCCCTTATCTCACCCCAAAACTCCTAGTTGTCTTCACTAAAATTTCATCTTACACCTTGAGAAAGCTTTAAGTATCAGAAAATTAAAGAGATATTGAAGTTTTAACAAGTCAAGGGTTAGCCAATTCAAGGTTAGTGCTAAATCTCTTACTTCTCTCTTTATATTTTAGATTTGAACCTTGAGTTAAGTTAGAAAATAGAGAAAATTTGAAGAAAATATGCATATTATGAACATTCTAATTTTTGGCAGTCATGGGGGAAGGTTGAGAATTGTTGATTTGATTGAATTAAATTGCTTGGGAATGATGTTTGATAATTATATTAGAGTTAGATATTGATTTGTGTATGTTAGATAAAGTGTTGGATTGTTAGGGCTAGGGTTTTGAGATTTAATTGATGGTTTAATGCTTAGATGTTTAAATTAAATTATAATGGTCAATTAGTGACCATTTAATGAATTTTGACCTTAAATTGGAGACCATTATGGTATTGGAATTGAAATGATATGCTGCCTTGAGTAGCCCTGCAGGTCTGAATGTGAGTCCAGCATGTTTGGGCAGCTATAACTGGAGTTGTATAGGTTCAATTGGTGCAAGGCCAATTGGACATGAAATTAGACACAAAATGGCACAACTTTGGTGAAGAAACCCTGCCCAGAAAACCAAACCAAATTGACCCGAAAATTACCCTAATCCGGGTGATCAACATGTTGTTCCTAGAAAATGACAAAATGAATAGTATTTGTTCAAATGGTCATAACTTAGTGTAGAAAAGTTCAATTGATCTAAAATTTTACCAGCAGAAAGTTGAGACATAGCCCTACAACTTTCATGAAGAACACAAACTTAAATTCTGAACCTAACTAATTCAAATTACTAGTCCAATTTAGGATACCAAATCTTGTAGAACCAAATTGTCCAGAAATTCTGGGTACAGGTCAATCCGGCCAGTTATGGTAAAATGATCATAACTTGAGCTACAAAACTCCAAATGAAGTGATTCAAAAAAAGAAATATAACTAGACACAATAAGGAACAACTTTCATGAAGACAATTTTATCAAATTCTTACTGTACAAATTACCAATGGAACAGTAAACCTAGGGTATGAAATCTGAAAATTTTGAATAACATAAGATAAGCCTTGAAATGGTATTGGAAATCAATACCAACAAAAATAAAATGCAAAATGTGGTATCTTAGAGAACTTAGGTTCAATAAATTTATTATGTATTAAAAAGTCAACAATTTGAGTGAATAGTAATGTGAATAGTAGTACAAAGACACAAAGTGTAAGAACTAAATTGGTAGAGGAAATTAAGGTATGAAATTTGGAATCCATGAAATGTTCATGGATTACTTGGAATAGAAATAGTAATTTACCTAAATGACTTAATGAACATTTAAGTTATGTGAATATATAATTAAGATTTATATTCCCATTACTAGTAGGTTTAATAAAACATGAGTGATACCACTTGAATATGAAATGAAATTAACCTAGATGGATTGTTGAGACTTATACTCCCAACACCAATGGAGTTCATAATATATTAGCAATACAACTTGAAGTATGAAATGTACTTTACATGAATAGATTGTTGAATGAATAAATATGATAAAAGTGTCATTTGGGATTTAGGTTCCCATCAAGAGAGAAAGGAAAGATGTTTTGAATGTGAATGGTACATGAGATTAAATGAATGTGAATTGTAATTAGTATGAATATTACGATGAATGCATAAATTACCTAGAAATGTGAATTTGGAAATTATGTTTCCATTATAAACAAAATTAGAATGCTATAAAAATATAAACGAAGAATATAATGAAATGATGAAACATATAAACTCTTAATGGTACTATGTGCCCATGTATTGCCTAGACACATATGTCAGATTGGATAGATTGGAATGCCAATAGGGTATTGTTTTAGCAGTACTGCGAAAGGCTTTATGCCTGTATTCATGGCTTTATGTCCGCACTCATGGCTTTATGCCTTCACTCATGGCTTTTATGCCCGATTATGTGTTATCATGGCTTTTTAGCCATACTGACTGCATACGTGGTTGACGTTCTGCGTCCCATGGTATGACAGCCTGAGGCACCACGGTGTTCAGTGCCAGCGACCCGTTATCCAGTTTAGTCAGCCTGTCATAGGTTACCTGGGCAGAAAAATTTATTAAAATAAGTTAAAAATATTAGAAACCAAATAAATCAATGAGAAAAATCCGAAAGGTATTAAACTAGTATTAAGAATTTAATTATTACGAAATGATCCACAACATATAGAAAATATTAAGAGAGTAAATGAAGGATTAGTAAAATAAGCATAACGTAAGTAATTATTAGAAATGCATCCTCCATAATAATAAAAACATAAACTAAATATTTAGATTTATTTGTACATTATATAAATAATTATTGTAAACTTATGACAAAAGAGATTCTAGAGAGCAACATAAATGACGAAAAATATATTGTATGGCAAATTTCATATGAACCCAATAAAATTTTTGAGTATAGAAAATATGCTCCAATTATTTTTATTTGTATACATTATTTCTTGTTATATTATTGTACCACTAAGCAGCAATGCTTAGCGCGATATATTTGTTTCCTCGCGCAGGTACTGAAGTTAAAGCCCACGAATACTAAACAGAAATTTTGGAGTCTGATCTGCAGAGTATTCAAGGTTGTTACCTCCTCAGCAATGCATGTAGATAGGGCCCATATAGATCATATTATGCATTTTGTACATTATAATTAGTTATTATTTGTAATGTAAACTATGAATTGTAAGTTGAAATATAGATTATGGAACTGTAATTAATTTGTAGATCATATAAATTATGAAATTATGTAAATTAAGAAAATTTGAAAATTTTGCTTATGTAATTTGAGAATGTTTACATATGAATTGAGTATGAATAGATTTGTACAAATGAATATATGAATTATAAGAATTGAATGTGAGATTAATATGATGAGTATGAATGATATTTTTATTGTAAAATATTATTAAAAATTTCAAGCAGGTGAATAGTGAAATACGTTAACTGATAATAAAATAGGGAAAACTCCGCTGGTTTCTCCGTAAAAAAATAATTGATATTAAAATATAACGAGATCAAATTATTAAAGGAACAAAGTAAGATAAGATAGGGTGCTTCGGCACCAAATGTAGCACACTTTGCTCGGCTACACTGTAACCGGTGAGGGGTGTTACAAGTTTATATTGTTTATATATTATTTTTTTTACAATATGTTTAATAACTATTAAATAGACTGTAATAAAGTGGAGAAAGTGTGGGTATAACAAGGAAGAATTATGAGAAGTGAGAAATAAAAGAGTAATTCGAATACAAAAAATAATCGGATGATTAAAGAATTGATGAAACCAAATTACAGAAACTAAGAAACTAATGTATTTTTCAAAATATAAGAACAAACTGATTAATTTTGCTAATATAAAGGGGCTAAATAATAGTTTAAATGATATTAAAACATACTGACTAATGGCAAAACTAAGATTAAATAGTTTAATGAACTAGGGATTGGGAATTATATTTTTCAAAATATAGAATGAAATAATTAATTTTATTAAAATGTATAAATTAAATAATAATTTTTCCTCCACTAAATTTAAAGGAAATATGAATGATGTTCTAGCTCTTGAAAATTTAAGAAAAGCAGAAAAATTTTAATGGAAGATGAACTCATTTGCACGCATAAATCACACTTAAAAGTTATAATTAATATGATAATACAAACAGGGAGGGAGTAATCTTCAAATATATTGATATAATTAAGATGACAAAGTACAGATTGTAAATATCAGAACTGAAAATCTGGTTCAGGGAGTCAAATTTGATAATTATCATATAAATGCCAGAAAAGGCACTCACTTCCCGTATTATACAAATCAACACCTCCTAAGGAATGCAATAATTGAACAAAACCAACGCATATTAATATGAATTTAACCTAATTAACACAACCCAGCAAATTAATTAATTAATTACCCTCCAAAATTTATAATGAATCAGTGGATTTGAGTGGCCAAGACCAAGCAGTTGTCGACCATGTGTTGGAGGACAATATTAATCTTACTAAAAGGACTTTCTTGGCCCATTTCAGCATACGAGTCATCGCAAGATGAATAGTAACTAATAGCAGCAGAAAGGTTGGAATCAAGGGTGCCCTTGTCCTTTGCCTTCAAGGCTTTCAAAGAATTCTCAAGGTCTGTAATGGCATCATCATACATTTCCTTGCAGATTTCAGTAGTTTCGTCGTTGCCCATCGTCCTTGACCGGAAATATGCGTGTTTTGATTTGAGGATTACTTGATTGATTGATGCCTCTATTGCTGCATTTGGATCGGTAATTCCTTTAAGGGTTGCCCTGCAAAGGGGTTTGTATTCTGTAGCTGCACATAAGTCACTGACGGTTGCTGTGGCTATGGCAGTTGCTTGGCCGGCGAGGAGGAGGGTGGCGGTTGCAAGAAAGACCAGTGGGAAGGAGCATTGGTGCTTGATATTGATACCCATTATATCAAGGGCTAGTTTGTGGGTCTAAATCGATATATATTTCGATTTCCCACTCAAGGTCTCTCTGCATTCAGTGAGTTTTCTCCTTATTTATTTATTTTATTTTGGACATTTTGAAGAGGATGAGATTTAGTATTTAAAAGATTGCAATGAGGCCATTAGGAAACTGCTAATTTTGTAGAGTTTTTGAATTTGTGGATCAGTTTTGTTAAGGCAGTTAGAGAGTTTGTTTTAAATTTCTAACTCAAAACCGTTGGTTACTTTTTCATTGACCAACTTGTGTTAGATCATCCGTTTTTTTAGGTAACTTCCAAATAAAATAAATAATAACCGTTAAAAATACTCAATTTATGTAAATTAAAAATGATATTTAATTATAAAAAAAATTAAAAATACCAAGAAGCGATTATTTTTCTTACCTAAACTTAATTTACATTTAAGACACAGTAATATAGCATATCCCAAAATCCAAACTAAAAGGGTTTAGATCTTTTGGGTCCGAATTGGATTCATATTTGTCGTTTCAGACAATTAGACACAAAGTGTTTGAACAAGATATAAGGTGTTTGGATAAGACATGAAGTATTCAGATAAGATATAAAGTGTTTAAACAAAATTTGAGAAGTTCAATTAAAAGGAGTTACCTTAGAAGTCAAATAAAAGCTGATGAGATTTATTATATTTCTGTTAAAAATGTCGCTAAATAATGTGTTTTATTTTTGTAATATATAGTATTGCAAAAAGGCATTATCTGTCATTTTCTTATTCCTTAAATATTTGCTTCCTCTTCTTTAGAATTTACTGACTTGAGTATCGGAGTGACCTTACTCAGGCTACCAATTTCACATCTTTTCCTGTTTATAAGTTTTGTGAAGTTTATTTGCCTACTTGAGAATTATAAACAATATTATATAAGATATATGGTGAGACTTATTTGTTAAATATATATTAAATTCACGGTGGAATGAATCTAGATAAAAATATCTTGATATGCGAAAGTGATTAAAAGATACTCTAATTATTTATTTATTTCATTTTTTTAATTATAAATATAAAAATGCATATAATATAATATAGTGTTGCACCAACGTAAATCATTTCAACATTGAAAAACTCCTCCCACATAAGCTTGCTACACTCCCCCACAAGCTGTTATTAGTGCTGCTTAAAATCAACCCTTTTTTTCGCTTGGAAAAAATGTGAAAGAAACAACCATAAGTGAATCAAATGTTCACAATTTTGAGAGAACTTGGTGTTGGTGATTGATACTACTCGAGTAAAATAAGTTCAAACAATCAATGTTTAGAATAAAAATCTAATGTGGTAGTCAAAGCGTTCAATCAAAGTTAAAATTAAGTTAGAATAAATCGAGTTAACGATAGTTCGGTCTGGCTCAGACAGAACAGCAACGAGAGAACGAAGCATTGCTATCCCTCGGAAAACAAACTGAGCAAAACTCATACTGAGCAATAGTAACGACAAACAAAGGATTAGTCATATTTTTAGGAAGAAATCACAGAATGTTAACTCAAGATTGACTTTGAGAAATAGGCAACCACTATTTTCCTAAAAACCTATAAATATCTAAGAAGAATTAGAAATCATGTATGCATACACAATGTCTAAAATCAATATTAATTATTCTTTTAAATCTCTCTTTTCTAAATTTCTCTTTTCTGATTTGAGTGTTGGAGTGGTCGGCCTAAAGGGTTACCATTTCACCTTTCTTTATTTTATAGATCTATATGGCAATAACACTGGACCCTTAAAACTCATGATAGCATTAGTGATGTTGTTCAAAGTTGAAACAATCAATCATCAGGATTCTAGGTGCATGCATTGCTTTGCTTCCAATCAGAATTTCATTGGTCCCAACAACGTCAACGGTGCAAAAAGAAAGGCATCACCAATTTGTTGAGCCAAGTCAATATTTAATTATACTAGTAGTGAAATTTACAACGCCTGAGCTCGCTTGTAACTTGGAATTGACCTAGGAGATCATTCTCCATATATCGTGGCATCAGAATCGCATTTTTGGTAGCTCTCTTTCCACTTCCAGCCCATTAATCTCAACTTTTATTGGTCTCTGCTTTGGTACACAACACCTGAACCTGACACTAACCGGGAATTGACATTGGAGCCCATTGGCCCATATATTCTGGCATCAGCATCCATTTTTACAACTTCTAGTGAACAAAGGAGAAAAGTGAAATTTGCTTTTCTTTTCTATTCTATGCGTTTGGAAAAGATCCAAACTCCAAAGACAACCTAACTTTTCCAAAATCTTTTGGCCTCAACTTCAAAAAGGGTGGCAACATTAGCATACCTCCAAAAACAACTTAATCATATTCCCATGAAGCCAAAACTAATAAGCATCAAAATTTGACTTAAAACCTCAAGTGTTGTTAGGTACCAAATAAGCATTTAGAGAGGAGTTTGTGTAAGCCATCTAATTCACAGGATAAGGGTTGTAGTCAGGGATAGACAAATGCAAAAGCAAAGCCTACATTATTGAAACATAGAAAGTGACATGACATAACCGACTTTAGCAGGCTATATTGAGTCTTCTTTAATGGTATCCCCTAAGACCAAATACCTTAAATAATTTATTATAAATCATTGGATTAACCTTGTGTGCAATTTTGTTGCAAGCTTATAATAGCAAATAAGGCTAATTCCATATGGTGTTGAATATTCCAAAGATCCTTATGGGAATCAATCAATGAAGAATCTCATTGAATATTCCAGGCTGGTCATTTAAAATATTTAAAAACCATTGTCTTAGTTAAATGACCAAACTACCCTGACCCAAGTGATCAAATTACCAGTATGTACCAGAGGAATAATTGACATATTTTGCGGTGTTTCGAGTTCAATAGGTTATGAACAGGACAAACTAGTCTTTTTAAGTCAATAAATATAAATTCAACAGGGGTTGTGAATCTCTTGCTATGTCAATGAAATGGAAGTCCTACCAGTTTTTGTACTACTTGCCCTCAAAGTCAAGCCACAATGCATCAACGTCTCTTTCCATTTGCATAGGATGCTTTGAAGTTCATAAAAGCAGCTATCCAAAATCAAACTTGAACCGATTTTTCTCTTTCAAAACTTTGAATACTATAAATTCTCATTTCTTTGCTTCGCTGGCATGAGACTCGGCGGAAGTGAAGCTCCAAATTAACCTTGTCTTTCTATCTTCTAAAGAGCTACACTATCCTCCAAGTCACACATGGAAAATCTTTCAAGCATGTGGAAATCTCATACTGCAAAAACAGCTTCCTTGGATCTCTTTGTAAGCCACCCGCCTTCAGTCGATCTATAAAGTTGCATATTTTCCCTTCTTCTTTATTGACTACATCCTAGTTTGATAGATAGAAAGCAGAAAAGATTCTAATAATTACGCATGGTATTTTAAGGCATCTTTACCAGGAGCTAGTCACTCTCATCTTCTTTCCTGCACAAAGAGGAACAGGCATTAATCAATTACTGTTAGCTTGGAGGAAAAAAAGAGAGAGAGCCCAAAATTTTATTAGCTTAAACGATTCCGCTTCTTTTAGCCCCACCAAAGGATAGGAACATGGAAGTGGAAACTACTGGGACGGGATTTCAGACTCAAAAATTTGCTCTTCCTGTGGACTCAGAGCACAAGGCAACTGAATTCCGGTTATTCTCTATAGCAGCTCCCCACATGCGGGCATTTCATTTGTCTTGGGTGTCTTTCTTCTCTTGTTTTGTGTCCACTTTTGCTGCTCCACCTCTCCTTCCCATAATACGTGACAACCTCAATCTCACAGCCACAGACATTGGCAATGCAGGTATTGCTTCCGTCTCTGGTGCTGTCTTTGCGAGAATTGCCATGGGGACTGCCTGTGACCTTTTTGGACCCCGTATTGCCTCTGCTTCACTGATACTCCTTACAGCACCAGCGGTCTACTTCACTTCCGTTGTCTCATCACCTGTTTCTTTTCTCCTCGTACGTTTTTTCGTGGGCTTCTCCCTTGCCACTTTTGTCTCAACTCAATTCTGGATGAGCTCCATGTTTTCAGCCCCAGTAGTTGGCACCGCTAATGGCGTTGCAGGTGGCTGGGGCAACCTTGGTGGTGGAGCAACACAGCTGATTATGCCCCTTGTGTTTGGCCTAATCCGCGACATCGGAGCAGCGAAATTTACAGCTTGGAGAATTGCATTTTTCGTCCCTGCCCTGTTTCAAATGTTATCAGCATTTGCAGTATTGATCTTTGGCCAGGATCTGCCAGATGGGAACTTCAGGAGGCTACAGAAATCAGGTGATAAAGCCAAAGATAAATTCTCAAACGTCTTCTATCATGGGGTTACAAATTACAGAGGGTGGATCCTGGCATTAACTTACGGGTACTGTTTTGGGGTGGAGCTGACAATTGACAATATAATAGCAGAATATTTTTACGATAGATTTGATCTGAAGCTACACACAGCAGGAATTATTGCAGCAAGTTTTGGATTAGCAAATATCGTTTCTAGACCAGCTGGAGGACTGATTTCAGATGCAGTGGCAACGAGGTTTGGAATGAGGGGTAGGTTGTGGGCTTTGTGGATAGTGCAGACATTAGGAGGTGTACTCTGCATCATTCTTGGACGAGTGGGATCCTTAACTGCATCCATCGCAGTGATGATTGCTTTCTCTTTCTTCTGCCAAGCGGCATGTGGGCTAACGTTTGGTGTGGTTCCTTTTGTCTCTAGGAGGTAATTAAGATTTCTACTCCCACTTAATCCCATTTCTATGTCACAGAGTTTAAATTCTAATAATACAACCATGTCTCATTGTTCAGGTCATTAGGGCTAATATCTGGTATGACAGGAGGTGGTGGAAATGTGGGTGCAGTTCTTACACAGCTAATTTTCTTCAAAGGATCCAGATACTCCAAAGAAAGGGGTATAACACTCATGGGTATCATGATTATATGCTGCACTCTACCAATATGTCTAATATACTTCCCACAATGGGGTGGAATGTTTTGTGGACCATCATCTAAAAAGATTGCTACAGAAGAAGACTATTACATGTCTGAATGGAATTCAAAGGAGAAGGAGCAAGGATTACATCAGGCAAGCTTAAAATTTGCTGATAACAGTAGAAGTGAAAGAGGCAGAAGGGCAGACTCCGAAACCAGGCCACCTAATCAGACCTCATCTACAAATGTCTAGTCTATGTACTCCAGTTTCTCAAATATGAGCTTAGCAAGCAAAGGTAATGTCCATCTGTGATATTCAAGTTCCAGATTGCAAACTGTAAAAGCATTTGATATGTAGCCTAAATCATCTCGAAGACCTTATGCGTCCATATTTTCTATTAAGGCAAGCACTTAGGCTCTTCTTTCTTCCAAGCCATATTGCAGTGTTGACATAAACTTTTTGCATGGGTATCTGAAACTTTTCATTCCTTTAATCCAGACATGGATGGTTTTCCCTTAGATGAAGAAGGTGAATTAAATTAAATAGACATGAAGGCTGATCCATGGCTGACATTTAAAGAGAGAAGAAAATATCATCTATTAACTAGTCATTGCATCTGGTTTCATAACAATATTCTTCTCATTAGCATCGTTATCCCTTGAATTGAAAGACAATAGACCTGCCAACTCACGCTCCTCCCTTAGGTATAGATTCTATGTCTGCCACTGGTTGGGTATGCCAAAGAAGACATCTAAGATAGTGAAGTACAAAAGCAAATTGATTTTAAAAAAATTAAGGTGTAATCAGTTGATTTTAGGCACTATCAGATATAAATATTAGCCAAAAAGCATTAGGCACTATCAGATATAATTATTAGCCAACAAGCATGTAAATACAAAGCAAGTTACAGTCTCTCACCTTCGAATTAATCATATTTAAAACTGAATGCAACAAAAGTGCAGATCCCACGGTCTATCTATAGAGAGATTATATTCTAATTAACCTCCATTACGATCCCACATTGTTACAGAACAACTTGTTAGAGGTTAATAACTCTACAGACACTTTCCTTTTATGAATTAATTTTCAATGGTGAGTTCTATCTAGATGATCATCCTCATGTAGTGACCCATGGGATACTTCATTATTAAAAATTTTAGCTAATAGGATTGAAATATATATATTTTTTTCTTAGATCATTAAGGGGCCAGTTAATCCCACATACAATGAAAGAAATCATCATAATGGTATATATTCTATGCATATAAAATTAATTAAAACAATGGGATACTATTTAGTCTCTATATTGTATTTTATTTCGTAAAACTGTTTAGTCCTGTAACACCCCAAAAATTTTAAATTTATGAGCATTTTTGGTATTTTAATTTTATTTAAATTTTAGGAATTTTTTTTGAGATTTTTCGGATTTTAAAAATCGGGTTCGATTTTCCGAAAATATAAACTTTGATGATTTTTAAAAATTAATTTAAAGACCACGTGGCAAAACTAAAAATATATTTGGAGTCTACGTATTTTTCTGAGTTTTCTGGAAATTTTTCGGAATTTTTGGACCTCGTTTTCGGTCCCGAGGCAGAGTAAAAATTCAAAATTTTGTATTTCGAATCGAACCGGCAGAATCGAACCGGACCGGATCGGACCGATCGAATCGGACCGGCTCCCTTCCCTTTTTCTTCCTCCCGCGCGCGTCGTTCCCTCTTCCTTTTCTCTCTCTTTTCTCTCTCCTCCCTCCTGGCCACCACCTCCCCGCCACCCCACCGGCGCGCCACCCAGCCTCCCCACCACTGGCCGCGCCAAACGGCAAAAACCGCGAATTCCCTCCCTCGCGCGCGCGGCGTTTCGTCTTCCCCGGCTAAAATCCGGCCGATCCGGCCACCAATTGGACCGGGTCTTGTGACTAAAATCATCTACTCGGCGAGAGCTTTCCATAGACACCAAGAACGCCGAAATCCATTGAGCGGTTTGTCCAATTTTTGCTCGGGAAGTTTTTAGCCCATTTCGACTTTTGGGCTAGATTTCTCGAAAATCGTGAATCCCACGAGAAAACCGAGGGTACCAGCACGCTCCACTCGTCGAGAGCTTCGCGGCGACATAAATTTCAAATTTTTCCGACACCGTTTTTCGGTGGGTCCCACGAAACTTCGCAGTGTTTTTCCAAGAATTTAATGAGCTTAGAAAATTCTGAAAAATTTATGTACTAACCCCCGTGTTATGGGCTTCGTGTAGGTATCCTCGATTCGCGGAAATTCGACTTGACCGGTCACAAATTCCGCGCATTGCACTGCACGGAAAAGTCTCCGAATTGCACCGAGGTTTTGGCTACCCCCCATTGTCAGACGACCCGAGCGCGTCCCAGAAGTCGGAATCGGCAAAGGTAAACCCGAACCTTGTTTTTACGTAATTTTCTAGTGCTTAAATAGGATTAAAAATCCATAAAATATTCGTGGTAGCTTAGAAAATTATGATTCTTTTTGCAATCGCTTAGTAATATTGCTAAGGACCGCGGGGCAAAGTTTTAGAATTTTTAGAGCTGATTTGGGTAGTTTTTGCAAAAATGGTCAATTATAGGGACTAAATTGAAATTTTACATGTTGTGATGGATGATTGATTTGGTGGGCCCAGGAGGGGCTGTGTGATGTGATTGAGTTGTGGACATATGGATTGTGAATATAGAAGTGTGTTTTGAGCCTTTTTGCAGGTTGGGTAGGTCCTAAGTATAGAGGAGACTCTGCCGGATTTTCGGCACTACTTAGGACGTATTGGTCTTTTTCTTTGTTTGTATTGAGTCAAATTTATTAAATGATTGTAATAAAATTGTCAGGTGAGCCGGGACAGCCTTCTTCCTCCGCCCAGCCGCCTCAGTGACCATCGTCAAGTCTGTGAGTAAAATATTAATTTTAATTGTAATTTCGATATTATTATATGTTCAAGCATGCCCATGCATCACTTATATGCATATATTTATGTAGTTAAACTCTAGGCACGATTTATGTTGCATTCATAACTGTTAGCGTGCCATGGATGTTATTGTGGTAATTTGGAGCAGTGTGCGTGCATTGGCGTGCGTGTGATGTGGTGTGGACTATGGATAGGATGGGTAGACACGGCTTGAGATCTTCGCTGGGACTCGGTCCTTCGGGGTAGACACTGCTTGAGTTCTTCGCTGGGACCCCGATTTGGTTATTAAGTGGAAGTCCGAGCTGAGTTCTTCGCTGGCACCAGGTTGGATTTAAGAGAGCTGTATAGGGGATCAGCTCCTATATATTATGATTGATGTTACAGGGTGCGTGAGTGCTCCAAATTTACCTTTTTGCTGTTATGATGTGAAAATATTGTTGCTGTTGCATTTCACTCCACAGGTTGCATTAGTTCTAGATAGTTATAGAGATTATGGTTAAAATTGATATTTTACTCTCTGAGTCAAACGCTCACTCCTGTTCAATATTTTTCCAGGCCACAGGAGGATATTTTTGAGGTTAACCTGCTTCCTTTCCTCGCAGGTTGTTTATCAATATTTGTGTAATTTTATTTACTCCTAGAATTTCCGCATGTGTTAGAAATGTTTATTTGATTTGGGTTTGTAAACTAAATTATTATTGTGGACCTGTAAAATTATTATATGCATGTTTGATGGACTGGATGAGGGAGCTGAGCTCCCATTTATCATTATGATGATATGAGTATGTGGAGGGTGAGCTGAGCTCCCCAATGGATTGTTTATTGTGTTTACAGGTCGGGTGAGTCAAAAACTCCCCGTTGGTAGGTCCATTTTATGGCCGGACTCTGTTCGGTTGGTTTCTTGAAATTGGGCCCAAATGGGCCTTAGAGTTGGGTTAATGAACAGTTAGGCTTACTACGAGCCTCGGGGGCTTTAGGCTGGCACAGGTCCTAGTGCCGGTCCGGCCCATAGGTTAGGTCGTGACAAATGTGGTATCAGAGCTTAGGCTCCAGATTCTTAGGGAATGTTTGTCTAAAGTATTGGGAAGAGTCTAATAGGAGTCACATGCGGAAAAATAGGGTCCACATTCGTCTTGCATTGTCATCTTTGCTTCTAGTTTCTGCTCCATATATTGTGTGTAAATATGAGTCTATAGAGCTGTGTAATGTGCAGTTTTGAATTTTGTGGGCTAATGCTACTGAATTTCAGGAAAATGCGTAGAAGCAGGAGAGCTGCCACTGCACCAGAACCAGATGTGCCTGACGAGGTGTCAGCACAGGATGAGGCGCCTGCCCCGAGGAGGCGGGGTAGGAGGCCTAGAGCTACTCAAGTAGAAGAGCAGCTGCCCACAGTTCAGAAATAGTCTTTTATGGCACAGGGTCCCATGGACCCCATGGCAGCTACTCTAGCTGGGTTGCAGAGAACCATCGACATGATGGCGCAGTATATGGTCCACCCTCCACAGCAGTAGCAGTCCACTGCACCAAGAGGAGAACCTTACAAACAGATAATCAATTTCAAGAAGTTGGTGCCTGGTACTTATGATGTGTCAGACGATGCATATCAGTTTTTGGATTCTGAGCGGCGAGAATGTAATTACGATTGACTAATAGAAGACTGATAGAGTGTATGCAGCATGTCATGGGGCCTATGCCTAGACAATGGATGAATGACTACGTGTTACCTCGGATGGAGGGTTTGTCATGGGCTCAGTTTGTGGAACTTTTCATCAATCGGTTTGTGCCAGAAAGCTTCAGAGATCAGAAACAGTGGGCCTTTGAGGTCTTAAGACAGAATGGCAGGTCTGTAGATGAATATGCTACAGAATTTTTGGAATTGAGCAGATATGCCCCTACAACAGTATCTACAGAGACTATGAAGGTGAAAAGATTCCTAAAGGGGCTTGACAGGAGGTATGCGAACCTGGCCATGATGTCCGTCGATCTTTTGATGTGGTGGTTGATCGAGCAGACAGTTGAGATTAGCTATCTGTGGATGACAATGAAGAGCAAAGAAAAACAGAGCAGAGGGTTCTTCAGGTGTTCCCCACATGGGTACTACGGATAGTGGTGGCCAAACTACTTACAGAGAAAGAAGCAGGAATAAGAGGAGTGGTTTTAGACACAAATCCCGAGGGTTCAGACTGTGCGAATCCAAAGATGTGGTAACATTCGGTGTCACGCTTTGGCTCAGTTCAGATCCTCTTTGGCACCTTGTGCACGTGTGGAAGAGGACATTCAGACCTTGTTTGATGGGTTCAGAGTATGCTTGTGTGGCCAACCAGTCACTTTGCTAGGGAATGCCCGTGTTCACGAGCCACGGATGGGGTCACAGGGTTACATTGCAAATGTTCCTCGCCATTGTATCCGGTACTTCCAACATGGCAGCGATCAATTCGATGGCAACAGGCCGAGGACAAGGGGGCGTGGATTTGGAGGCGGTCGGGAGGTAGAAGTCGATGTCGGGTTACGCCACTCGGGGTAGGGTCAAGCTCGGGTTTTCACCACGACCCACGGGATGCTCAAGCTTCAAAGCGGTTGTGGCGGTATTCTTACAGTACATTCTTATGAGGCTCGTGTTTTGATAGATCCGGGTGCTACGCACTCATTTGTCTCCCCTATGTTTGCCATGAGGTTGGGTAGAAACCCTACAACTTTAGAATGCCCTTTGTCGGTAGCTACTCCACTTAGTGATAACATAGATGTAGATATGGTTTTTCCGGGTAGCCCAGTGGTAGTGGATGGAAAGATCCTTCCAGCAGACTTGGTTCCTCTACCAGTAATGGATTTTGATGTAATTTTGGGGATGGATTGGTTGGCAACTCATTATGCCACCTTAGACTGCAGGAACAAAAAGGTGTATTTCCACATACCTGGTGTGGAAGAGTTTAGCTTTGATGGTGATAGGAGCGTGGCTCCATATAATTTGGTGTCAGCAATTAGTGCTAGAAAAATGTTGAGGCGTGGATGCCAAGGGTATTTGGCATTGGTGAGACATACATCTGTAGAAGGTGTCAGCATGGAAAATGTTCCTGTTGTCAGAGAATTTATGGATGTCTTCCCAGAGGAGCTTCCAGGGTTGCCACCAGGAAGGGAAATAGAGTTTTGTATTGATGTTGTGCCCGGTACAAACCCCATATCCATGCCACCTTACAGGATGGCACCAGCAGAATTGAAAGAGCTGAAGGAGCAACTACAGGAGCTTTTGGACAAGGGTTTCATACGTCCGAGCACTTCACCCTGGGGTGCTCCTGTTCTATTTGTTAGAAAGAAGGATGGGTCATTGAGGTTGTGCATTGACTATAGACAGCTGAACAAGGTGACTGTGAAGAACAAATATCCACTTCCTCGGATCGATGATTTGTTTGATCAGCTCTAAGGAGCTAGATTCTTTTCCAAAATAGACCTGCGATCAGGCTACCATCAATTGAGAATCAGGAATGAGGACGTGTCCAAAACGACTTTCAGGACAAGATATGGTCATTATGAGTTCTTGGTGATGTCTTTTGGACTCACTAATGCACCAGCAGCCTTCATGGACTTGATGAACAGGGTGTTCAAGCCATTTTTGGACCGTTTTGTCATCGTATTCATAGATGACATTTTGGTGTACTCACGGACCGAGGAAGAACACGTGTGGCACTTGAGGATGGTGTTGCAGACGTTGAGGGAGCACCAGCTATATGCCAAATTTTCAAAATGTGAATTTTGGCTAGAAAGCATCTCATTCTTGGGACATGTGGTTTCTAGTAACGGTATTCAAGTAGATCCCAAGAAAATTGAAGCTGTAACTGATTGGCTTAGGCCTACAATAGTCACTGAGGTGCGAAGTTTTCTGGGTTTAGCTGGCTACTATAGGCGTTTTGTGCAAGATTTTTCCAGGATAGCGGCTCCCCTAACTAAGTTGACCAGGAAGAATGTTCCATTCATTTGGACAGATGACTGTGAGGTGAGTTTCCAGAAGCTTAAGGAGTGTCTAACCACTGCCCCTGTGTTAACACTACCTGTGAGTGGTGAAGGATACACCGTGTATTGTGACGCCTCCAGAGTTGGCCTAGGGTGTGTTTTGATGTAGAATGGAAAGGTAGTGGCTTATGCTTCAAGGCAGCTGAAGAGGCATGAGCAGAACTACCCCACCCATGATTTGGAAATGGCTGCTGTAATCTTTGCACTAAAGATTTGGAGACACTATCTGTATGGTGAAGTGTGCGAGATATACACTGACCACAAGAGCTTGAAGTACATCTTCCAACAGAGGTATTTAAACTTGAGACAGAGGAGATGGATGGAGCTTCTGAAAGACTATGATTGCACCATCCAGTACCACCCTGGAAAAGCCAATGTTGTGGCAGATGCCTTGAGCAGAAAATCTTACAGCGGTTTGGCGCACATTTCAAGAGAGAAGAGACCATTGATTCGGGAGGTACATGAGTTGATGGATCAAGGTTTAATCCTAGATCTTTCGGATGAGGGGTATTGTTGGCTCACTTTTGGTGAGGCCGGACTTGAGGGACAGAGTTAGAGTTTCCCGGCACGAGACCAACAATTAATGAAGATTATAGAAAGAGTACAGCAAGGTGAAGGTGGTGAGTTTGGATTTGCCAATGATGGCGCCCTAGTGCAAGGTTCTAGGATATGTGTGCCCGATGTGGACAACCTCAGGAATGAAATCATGCGAGAGGCACACTACACACATGCAGATGTCCACCTGTGTTCCACCAAGATGTACCATGATGTGAAAGACAGCTATTGGTGGAATGGCATGAAGAGAGACATAGCAGACTTTGTGTCCAAGTGCCTGACTTATCAGAAGGTGAAGTTTGAACACCAAAGACCGTCAGGGAAGCTGCAAGAGCTCCCTATAGAATGGAAGTGGGAAATGATCACTATGGATTTTGTGGATCAGGTTGCCTCGTACGCGAGGATATGATTCGATATGGGTAATTGTAGACCGCTTGACCAAATCGGCTCACTTCTTGCTCGTGAAGACTACACGTGCAGCACGGTATGCGACTCTACATTCAAGAAATAGTCGATTGCATGGAGTTCCAAACCATAATATCGGCGAGAGGGCCCGATTCACTTCTCGGTTTTCAAGAAAGTTGCGGGAGGCACTTGGCACACTGATTGAACTTGATGCGGCTTTCCACCCTCGCATGCAGACGGACGATTGAAAGGACAATCCAAACACTGGAAGATATGCTTCGCATGAGTGTTTTGGATTTTGGAGGTCAATGGGATGAGCAGCTAGCTTTGGTGGAGTTTGCCTACAACAACAGTTATCACTCCAGCATAGGGATGGCACCCTACGAGGCACTATATGGAAGAAAGTGTAGGTCTCCTCTGTGTTGGACAGAAATGGGGGAAGTGAAGGTGCATGATGTAGACCTAGTTCAGTACACTTCAGAGGTAGTTCCTTTAATCAGGGAATGACTTTTCAAGAGGCGTAAGAGTTATGCAGACCCCATACGGAGGGATGAGGAGTTTGCAGTAGGAGACTATGTATTCATGAAGGTTTCTCCAATGAAGGGAGTCATGAGATATGGACAGACGGGCCAGTTGGCACCTCGGTATATCGGACCTTTTGAGGTTACGGATAGAGTTGGAGCGATTGCCTCTGCAGGTTAGAGCTACCACCCAACCTCTCTCACGTTCATCCCGTGTTTCACATCTCCATGCTCAGGAAATACATTCCCGATCCTTCTCATGTACTGCAGCCGGATGTGATAGAGCTAAAAGAGAACTTGACATTTGAGGAGCAGCCTGTAGCCATAGTGGACTACCAAGTGAGACAGCTGAGATCAAAACAGATCCCTATGGTTAAGGTTTTGTGGAGGAGTCAGTTAGTGGAAGAGTGCACCTGGGAGTCAGAACGGGACATGCGTAGCAAGTACCCTTATTTGTTCAATGTATAATCATGTGCTTTATTCTGCCTTGTGAAAAAATTCGAGGACGAATTTTCTGTAAGGGGGGAAGAATGTAACACCCCAAAAATTTTAAATTTATGAGCATTTTTGGTATTTTAATTTTATTTAAATTTTAGGAATTTTTTTTTGAGATTTTTCGGATTTTAAAAATCGGGTTCGATTTTTCGAAAATATAAACTTTGATGATTTTTAAAAATTAATTTAAAGACCACGTGGCAAAACTAAAAATATATTTGGAGTCTACGTATTTTTCTGAGTTTTCTGAAATTTTTTCGGAATTTTTGGACCTCGTTTTCGGTCCCGAGGCAGAGTAAAAATTCAAAATTTTGTATTTCGAATCGAATCGGCCGAATCAAACCGGACCGGATCGGACCGGTCGAATCGGACCGGCTCCCTTCCCTTTTTCTTCCTCCCGCGCGCGTCGTTCCCTCTTCCTTTTCTCTCTCTTTTCTCTCTCCTCCCTCCCCTGCCGCCGGCTAGCCACCTCCCCCTGCCACCCAGGCCGGCGCGCCACCCAGCCTCCCGGCCAGTAGGCCACCGCCCCAACGGCACGGAATCACGCGAATTCCCTCCTCTCGCCTGCGCTTCCCGGCCAAAATCCGGTCGATCCGGCCACCAATTGGACCGGGTCTTGTGACTAAAATCATCTACTCGGCGAGAGCTTTCTATAGACACCAAGAACGCCGAAATCCATCGAGCGGTTTGTCCAATTTTTGCTCGGGAAGTTTTTAGCCCATTTCGACTTTTGGGCTAGATTTCTCGAAAACCGTGAATCCCACGAGAAAACCGAGGGTACCAGCATGCTCCACTCGTCGAGAGCTTCGCGGCGACATAAATTTCAAATTTTTCTGACACCGTTTTTCGGTGGGTCCCACGAAACTTCGCAGTGTTTTTCTGAGCATTTAATGAGCTTAGAAAATTCTGAAAAATTTATGTACTAACCCCCATGTTATGGGCTTCGTGTAGGTATCCTCGATTCGTGGAAATTCGACGATTGGCCAAGATTGCGAAATTCAGCATGCACACGCGTTCTTGGAAAAGTCTCCGAATTGCACCGAGGTTTTGGCTACCCCCCATTGTCAGATGACCCGAGCGCGTCCCCGAAGTCGGAATCGGCAAAGGAAAACCCGAACCTTGTTTTTACGTAATTTTCTAGTGCTTAAATAGGATTAAAAATCCATAAAATATTCGTGGTAGCTTAGAAAATTATGATTCTTTTTGAAATCGCTTAGTAATATTGCTAAGGACCGCGGGGCAAAGTTTTAGAATTTTTAGAGCTGATTTGGGCAGTTTTTGCAAAAATGGTCAATTATAGGGACTAAATTGAAATTTTACATGTTGTGATGGATGATTGATTTGGTGGGCCCAGGAGGGGCTGTGTGATGTGATTGAGTTGTGGACATATGGATTGTGAATATAGAAGTGTGTTTTGAGCCTTTTTGCAGGTTGGGTAGGTCCTAAGTATAGGGGAGACTCTGCCGGATTTTCGGCACGACTTAGGACATATTGGTCTTTTTCTTTGTTTGTATTGAGTCAAATTTATTAAATGATTGTAATAAAATTGTCAAGTGAGCCGGGACAGCCTTCTTCCTCCGCCCAGCCGCCTCAGTGACCATTGTCAAGTCTGTGAGTAAAATATTAATTTTAATTGTAATTTTGATATTATTATATGTTCAAGCATGCCCATGCATCACTTATATGCATATGTTTATGTAGTTAAACTCTAGGCATGATTTATGTTGCATTCATAACTGTTAGCGTGCCATGGATGTTGTTGTGGTAATTTGGAGCAGTGTGCGTGCGTTGGCGTGCGTGTGATGTGGTGTGGACTATGGATAGGATGGGTAGACACGGCTTGAGATCTTGGCGGGACTCGGTCCTTGGGTAGACACGGCTGAGTTCTTCATTTGGGACCCCGATTTGGTTATTAAGTGGAAGTCCGAAATGAGTTCTTCACGGCACTGAGTTGGATTTAAGAAAGTCAGATAGGATCGGCTCCATATATTATGATTGATGTTACGAGTGCGTGAGTGCTTCAAATTTACCTTTTTCTTTGTTATGATGTGAAAATATTGTTCTTTGTTGCATTTCACTCCACAGTTGCATTAGTTCTAGATAGTTATAGAGATTATGGTTAAAATTGATATTTTACTCTCTGAGTCGAACGCTTACTCCTGTTCAATATTTTTCCAGGCCACAGGAGGATATTTTTGAGGTTAACCTGCTTCCTTTCCTCGCAGGTTGTTTATCAATATTTGTGTAATTTTATTTACTCATAGAATTTCCGCATGTGTTAGAAATGTTTATTTGATTTGGGTCTGTAAACTAAATTATTATTGTGTACCTGTAAAATTATTATATGCATGTTTGATGGACTGGATGAGGGAGCTGAGCTCCCATTTATCATTATGATGATATGAGTATGTGGAGGGTGAGCTGAGCTCCCCAATGGATTGTTTATTGTGTTTATAGGTCGGGTGAGTCAAAAACTCCCCGTTGGTAGGTCCATTTTATGGCCGGACTCTGTCCGGTTGGTTTCTTGAAATTGGGCCCAAATGGGCCTTAGAGTTGGGTTAATGAACAGTTAGGCTTACTACGGGCCTCGGGGGCTTTAGGCTGGCCCAGGTCCTAGTGCCGGTCCGGCCCATAGGTTGGGTCGTGACAAGTCCTCCGTTAATTTTTTTTATTAGTCAATATTAGTCAAATTATTATTTAATTTATCTATTTTAGTGAAATTAATTAGTTAGTTAATCTTTATATTTTGAAAAAACACATTAGTTAGTCTCTGTAATATGACTCTATTAACTATTTAGTTTCATAATTATTTTTTATACCTAAACTACCCTAGTCCTCTCTCCCTTAATTTTTTTCTTATCCTCTCTTATTTCTCTCTCATCTTTCTTCTTCTTTACATCCACATTCTTCTTCTCATCCTCTCTTTGTGATAAAAATTGTGCAAGTCTACACAGAAAAATTAATCAATTGCTTTCTAAGTAATTAAGGAAAATTATTTTCTAGTATAGAAAATATAAAAATGATATTTAAGGAATTGGAAATTTAAAAAAAAATATAAATTCATATTGAGTTTCTACATAATAAAATTTCTATTTTTTATCTAATAATATATTTTTAAAATATTGTAATTTTTAAAATATATGAACTAATTAGGTAATTTTATTAAAATAGAGAGATTAAATAATAGTATTTTTCAAATTTCAAGATCAATTAGTTAGTTTTTTTAAAAAACAGGAGCTAAATAGTAGTTTGAATAATATAAATTACGATAAATTTGACGGAATGACTAAATAATTTAACAGAAACAAAATATATAATTAAATAATATATTTTTTAAAATATAGAAATTAAATAATTAATTTTATTGAAATATTAAAATTAAATAGCAATTTTCCATTACATTTATGTAACCACAATGTCTCAAACACCTGTTTTTTTTTTTTTTTTTTTTTTTTTTTTTTTTTTTATCTCAAACACCTGACAACTAAAGCTAAAAAGAACTAGCCAAGGTACATATTATTCAAGAGGCATTTGGATTACTAATGCTAATCTTCATATACACTAATTAACTAGTAACTAACAACTTAATGATGAGTTTCACAAAATTGAAACAAGTCAGGAGTCACGTAGCTGGAGAAAATCGTACGAATTTCCTGATCATGTCCACCAAAACAATCTTTAGTCCATACTCTGAAAATACCGCCGCATCCTTGGATTTTGTTGAGGCGTTGATGGTGAGAATGGGACTGGATTTTGAATTGCTGGTGCGGTAGGGCTGGGGACGAAAGGGTTTGGCAAATTGGATTGGCATTGGCATATGCATGTGCAATATCTACCATTTGAACCTCGCCCCATCTGAACCCATCTTACCTCATATGGGCACCTAGAAAAATAAGCAGAACAGCCACAATCTGCATTTGTGGCTTCTGAACTACCACTAACTTGTGCTACTTGTGACACATGAATTTTAAAGGGAAAGTATCTCTTCTTCCTTTGATTATGTAGTGGGTGGGAGCGAGTCTGTCACTTGTCGAACAATATGAATTTAATATACATATTAGTTTTATTATATAAATTTTACTCACAGTATTGGTATACTGCATGTTTGCGGGGAAAAAAAAAATAATGTTGGTGACCGTGGCCGTGGGCTACTGGGGATTAAAGTGTCTGCTGGGCGGTGCATGCTTGTTCAACAACCACCAACACCACCACCGCATACACCATAAAACGTAGAAAAGGGGGTGCATATATAAAATAGCTATTCAATTAAATGGAGTTTGTAAGTAGAAATTTTCAGTAAAAGTTCCGTTGCTTTAATTACTATACTTTTTATATGTTATAAAAAAATTGAAATCGTTTAAGGTTTTTTTTTGTCGAAGATAAATATACACATAAAAATTTAGAAAAGAAACACGCTTCTTAGTAAAATTATGATCAATTTCATTAATATATCATCTAAGATAAGAAATAAAGAAAAAAATAAATACAAATTCAAATATATTATAAGATAAAGTAACCAAAATGCCTAAAACATCTAATAACTAATTAAAATCTAAATAATATACTAATAAAATAATATTGATTAAGATAGCTAAGATCTTAATATTGAGGCATTCGTCTTCAAATATATATACTAATAAAGAAATATTAATTGACTAATGTTGAGTTGAGCAATATTGAACCAAAGCATGAGGTACCCAGTGGGACACGATGCTTGGAATTCTCTCATCTCCACCAAAGCAATCGTCAGCCCATTGCTTAAACACACTGCAACATCCTTGAGCCATTGAAACATTTTGAAAAACAGTACCCAAGGAAGCTTCAGCCCAACAAAAGCCCAAATTAACCGCAGATGCTGCACAGGCTGGAGACAACGCTAATGGTGCACTTGGGACTCGAGGGGTTGATGGTGCTGGTAGGTTGGGGCTAGGGAAAGAAGGGTTTGATGGGCATTGGCATACACATGTGCATTGACTCCCTATTGAACCTCACCCAATTTGAAACGTCCTTATTTCATAAGGGCACCCAAAACAAGAAGCAGTGCAGCCACAATCATCTCCAGATGCAGCCTCTGAAAGCCTTGCTAAGCACACAAGCACGAGAACAAATATCAACCCAATTGAAGACCTCATCTTTCTTTTTTGCTACAATATCTGATTTTGTTTTTGTTGAGCAGCTAGCTCGGCTATTTATAGCATACCCACCACATATTTTGAATTTATCTCAATAACCTAAGATTAAATTTTATTTTAATTTTTTCACCGTCTAATATGATAAATTTCTACTATAACTTAATTACAATATTTAAATCACACAGGGAAATTATATGTGGTACAAATTTATCATTTAATATTTTCAAGCAAAAAATTAATTTACAATTGCAATTCTACGATCCAATTTATTATTAATATAAAATAAAATTATATATTTAATAAATAAATTCTATTATATATTTTATATTTTGACATCGTGTTATCATGAATTAATTTTATATTAAGGAAAAATTGTTATGCAAACAAAGTCCTTCACAGTATCTACTTACATTCTCTCTCTTTATTTAATATAATTAATTATTTTTTATTTATAAACATTTAAATACTTTATAATTAATTATTTTTTATTTATAAACATTTAAATACTTTATAATTAATTATTTTTTATTTATAAACATTTAAATACTTTAATTTAATTTCTTTCATAAAATGTTAGTTGGATGAGATAAGATAATCATGTTATTTACAATATTAGCACTCATTAAAACAAGAACCAATTCAATTAAATATTAGATTGGCTGACTGCATGTTCCCATAGGTATTTTTAAATTCTTTTATTATTGTAGTATTAATATATTAAAATTTTATTTTTTATAATTATATTTAATTAATCTGATTTATTCGAATTGACTAAAAAAAAATTGAAACTACTTGGATTAAACTAGGAAACCAAGCTAGCTTTTAAACTTATATTTAGTTTTTTATTTTATTTTTTTATCATTAATATGTTATTTTTTAAAAAAAATTTAAGCATGTAGAAAGGTTTCTTTTACCTATGATAGAGTTAATTTAATTGAATATATATATATATATATATAATGACATGTGCTGAGTGTTGTTTATATTCAAGTTCAACTCTTTTATATGTAATTTTTTTAATTAATTTTTTATATATAATATAATATTATTATAATATATTAATTTTTAATATTTAATTAAATTTAATTATTTATTATCGTAATTTAATTACCATAATATGTCAATTTTTAGCGTTTTTTATTTATTCAAAATTAAAACTTTCATTAGTTATAATTGGACTATAACTCTGGAAGTCTAATTTTGGATTTCACCAACAAATTTTAGTAAAATAATTATAAAATTAATTTAAATAATAAAATTTAAAATAAATTAATTTTTAATAATCAATTAAATTAAGTCATTCATTATTATAATATTAAATTATTATGAATATTTTTGACAATTCCATTATTCCTTTTTTTTCACTTTTATTAACTAGTTTTTGTTAAGTGTATGTTGCACGCGCATACTCGTGATTTAATTTATTTATATATAATTTTATAATAATTTATTGTATATAATATAATATCACCATAATGTATTATCTCCATTGATCAATTAAATTTAGCCTTTTATTATTATAATATCAAATTATCATTACTATACTTTACTCTAATTTTAAAATATTTTTGTTATGATGTCCCAAAATATGTCTAAGAGGGGGATGAATTGAACTCTAAAAATAATTTTCGGTTCTTGCTCAAAACCTTTGAAAATTACAGCTAGGTTCAACTCAATTGACTAATGTGAAATATGAACAACACAGCTCTATTGACAAGTTGATTAAAAGTTAGGCTATATGTAATCAGTATACTGATCTAACAAATTATATTAGCATTCAGTGGAGATATCAGTAATCTGGATAATTTTTAACACAGCAACCAGAGCAGTATACCAGATATATTAATTGATAGGAAATAATAACATGCAGATTATATCAGATATCAGCAGATTTAGCAGTAAACTGATTTTTTCAGTTTGCAGCAAGGTTAACAGCAAACAATATCAACTTTCATATCAGCAAAAGCATATCAATCATAAAGTTAAAATGCATAAATGTAAAGAGCAAGGGTTGAGAAAATGAACACTAAAATTTTATAGTGGGTCGGCTCAACTAGCCTACATCCACTCTCTCAAAGATCCCACTTTGAGTCTTCACTTCACTATTCTTCTCTTTTAAAGGCAAGAGACAAAAAACCTTTTACAAATCTTCTCACCAAAGCTTTTACAAGTAGCTTCACACTTCTACCAAGTGTTATCTCAAACACTTTTCACAATTAAGCTTTAATGGGTGCTTGAATGACCTCTCATAAATGATAATAATGTGTTTAAAACTCACTCTCACTCAATACAACAGAATTTATAAAGAAGAGATGAGTAAGTAAGCCAATGATGAGCAATAAAAACACTTTGAGCACTTTGAATGAAAGCTTTTATGATTTTGAACAGTGGAGAGACTTTCATTAAGTGCAAAATGGTCAAAGGTAGGTATATTTATAGCTTTGGAACGTTTTTGACCGTTTGAGAACTCATTTGAACGTTACAATTACGAATTTCAAGAAAATAGCCGTTATTTTGTCTTTTTTTGCGATGTTGTGCAGAGTTGAGATAGTTAGCATACTGGAGAAAATAGCAAACCAGTTAGCATACTAAACAAGTAGCAAACCAGTTAGCATACCAGGAAAACTTTTCTGCATAACTTTCAAAACTATAAAACTTTACACCAAATCATAGTCAAATACTTTTAGGCCAATAATGATATTTAAAAGAAAAATCTTTTGAGGGATTGAAAATAAGTATCATTGACTTCTACTCCTCAATTCTTTTCACAAGCAATTCTAAAAAATAAAACTAACTTCTATACTATATGTACCTTCAAATTTGATTTTCAATGTAGCCTTGGAAGGTAACTTTTTCTTCTTTTATCTCCTTTGATTCGTCCTGTGTTATCTTTAGAATGTCATCCTTTCTTCAAAAGCACGAATCCATCATAAAATCCTTGTGTCTTTTCCTTTTGTTTTTTTGAGAAGCACAACACTTAAAACAATGTTAGTTTGATTCTAGTTGAGTTTTGGTATCATCAAAATCTATGCTCCTTTGAGCTTGTGGGGTCAACAATCTCCCCCTTTTTGATGATGACAAAACTCAATCGAATCACCATGTAAATATTGATAAGTGTGAGTATGTGTATGAATGTATATGTGAGAATAACTCCCCCTATGTATGTGCTTATATCAACAATTAATCACAAATAACTCCCCCTTAATAATTTCAATGAAATATTCATAAGCATTTTCTTAAGGAGTCAAGTGTGACTAAAGATACTAACTAAATATGCACAATATGCACACTAATCACAAACTGTATATCATTCACAAGTTATATCAACAATATGCACACTATAAAGTTATATCAACAATATACTAATCACAAACTATATCAACCACAAGTAATCACAAACTATATCAACCACAAGTTATACCATTAAGATTACTCATTCATTTTCTCCCCCTTTTTGTCAGCATCAAAAGATAATGGGAGAAATCATGCACATGTGTGTAAATCAAAATTCAGTTTAAGTGTAGTGAATAAACAGTGAAAACAGTAACTGATATAGCAAACTAATTAAAGTTCAGAAAAAACTAAAAGTAGCAAACTAAGTAGGAAATTAAGAGACAGAATGTTAGACAAAATTCAATCAGTAAACATGCAGTATGGTTGTTTATCCTTTCAGCCTAGAGCTTATTCCGATTGGTCTTGGAGCAGCTATCTTCACCTTTTTTGGCTTGACAGGTTTATCACTCAAGGTTTGAAGAATTTCAGCAGCCATTTCAGTTCCTGGTGTTAAGGGAATAACAGGGCCAGCTGCTAACTCAGTTGCAGCAGTAGTACCAGATTCTGCTGTCAACTTTTTGCCAGTTTTAGCCTTTTTGCCAGATGGTTTACCAGTTTGCTCTTTCTGCTTGCTTCTTTGTTCCTTTTGAGCTGTTTTTGCCTTTTCTTTTGCAGGAGCAGCAGGAGCAGGAGTCTGTGGTTCTGTCTCAGATTCTGAGTCACTCATATCCTTCCCACTTCCTTCTTTGCTGCCTCCTGTTCCATTTCCATCATCAGAATCATTTTCATCTTTTTCAGTTTCCTCTTCTTCCTCTTCTTCCTTCTCTTCCTCTTTCTCTTCTTCTTCTTCTTCTGTTTCTTTTTCTTCCTCTTCCTCTTCTTCTTCTTCTTCCTCTACTTCCTTTTCCTCTTCTGTTTCCTGTTCTTCCTCTTCTTTCTTCTCTTCCTCTTTTTCTTCTTCTTTCTCTTTTTGAGGAACAGAAACAGTAGCAGCCTTACTGGTTTCTCCAGCTTCAGTGCTTGAAATACCCAGATGAACTTTGATTTTAAATAATTCTTCCACAATTTTATACATCAACATCAAAGTGCCATCAATTTTAGAATCAAGAGCATTCATAAGAACAGTTTGAAATCCTCTAAATTTCTGTATTTCTCCAAGTTCAATTTCAACAAATTCCCTCAAGTTGTTCACTTCTTCCAGAATTCCTTCAACATTAACAGTACCGCTTGTACTATCTTTGGAACTAGCACCTTGTTCAAATCTAAGTTTTCTTCCACCATCATCTTTTTGCAGACTTGTAATTGGGATCATATTTGTCCTAAGTTTCTTGGTTTCCAGAGGTATCCCAAAGTCTCTAAACAGACCATTAAGAAGATGGGCATAGGGTAGCTTGTAAGGTGGTTTCCATTTTATAATTTGCCTCAGCATAAAATAGGCAAGATTAAATTCAATTTGATTCACAATATGCCAAATTATGCAGAGATCAAGAGTACTTAAATAGTTTGGACTGCCAGTTCTAGGATTCAGCACATAGATGACAAAGCTATGAAGAATTTTGATGTGTTGGTGAGCATGGGTAATGCTAGTCTTATCTTTTACTTTCCCTTTAAACACTTCAGCCTCAAAATCTCTTTTATTAAATCCACCAACAGCAAAAACTTCTTTGTGAGAACAAATTTTATTCCCACTGTTTGGGATTCCTAGGGCTTTGGCTAATCTATCTACCGTCACTTCATAGAATTTTCCTTTCATTTTCACCTTAAAAGACTCATCTCTTTCAGAATCATCAATTCTTAAATTTTTATAGAATTCTTGAACTAAGTCCACATATACTCCTTCAGTGTCAGAGCACAATTTGTCCCATTTTTGATATTCAAACAAAGATTGTAAAGGAACAGAGATTTTAGTAAAAGCAGGCCAGTGGATGTACCTTGGTTCATGAATGGCCCTTTCCATATGCATAACTGGAGCTTTTGAAGTCTTTTTCTTTTTGGTTCCTTTTTCTTGGACAGGCTCACTAGTTCTTTTCTTGGGCGTTTCTTTTGATTTTCCAATTACTAGAGGAGCCTCTTTTTGTGGAGGAGGAGATGCAGGAACACTTGCATCAGTGGAATCCGAAGATGATGAGTATGTAGTGACTTTTGCTTTGCCTTTTCCTTTTCCCCACGCCATGACCAACCCAGAAGAAAATTAGGCCGAAGGGACAGAGAAATCTAGGTTCACGAATTTAACAATGTGAGTAGTCAATGTATATTCATTTAAAAGCATTTAGCACAATGTCATGTATATAAAAAAAAAACTGACAGTAAGAAGTATTCGGGTTTTTGAGAATCACTAGCAACTAATTCATGACTTTGCTATATAGCACATTTTTACGCAATGTTAATGCTTCAAAATAAGAAAATTTAACAGCTCATTGCGAAAGCAAAACAAACAGAACAGTCACAAAAAAATGTAAAACACGATTTCATTAATGTTTTAGATTCAATACCTGAGACTTGTAGAGACAGAGAATGCAAATCGATACCAAATGCGTCAGAAAATTTTAAATCAACAAGAAGTGGTTTCTTTTGGCAGATTTTAGACAAATAACAGGGAATGAGTAAGATGATTTTGGTGATTTTCTAACTTGAAACAATCGATTAGATTCAAAGCCAATGGGTTTCGGAAATTTTTAAGGAAGATGAAGAGAGACGATGGTTTGGAAGGTTGCTAGCGAAATGGGTTAGCAAGTGGAAAGAAGATGCATCCGTTCGGGTTTTGGGAGGCGATGCGACGAAAAGAGAAGAGATTTTGAACTTTAAATCTGAAAAGACATAAATGGAGACATTTGCAGAGAGACGAGTACCGTGTATCAGTGGAGAAGCAGAGAGAAGATTGATGGTTCTGAAAAATATTGAGTCCCACGCTAGTTTATATGTCAAAAGTCTATTGTGCCCTTAAAACACATAGAGATGCAATGTTCTAAATAGAGGGGTATTTAAGTAATATGCTCTTTAAACATGCAGAATAGGCACTCAGAAAGTAAGAATAATTTTAGAGTTTTATTACAATTAAACCTGACTTCCAGTTTGCCAACGAAAAGTTAGGAGCAGTGGTAAAGCATTTAGCAATCAAGAAAATTAGCAAACAAATTAGTATGCCACTGTAATCAAATTCTGCAGAATACTATTCATATCAGATCAGACTCAGAATTTTTCAAATTGCACCAAAAATATCAGAACACATCTTTAACACTACAAACCAACATTTATCACTTCATTTTTATTTAGAAACATGAGAATGCATCAAAACTTAATCAAGAGCATCAATCACACCAAGTTCTCTTCTTATTTTGCAGAAAATTTCCTCATTAAGTGGCTTTATAAAAATGTCAGCAAGCTGTTTTTCAGAAGGGACACATTCAATTTGAATATCACCATTTTGAACATGATCCCTAATAAAATGATGTCTAATTTCAATATGCTTGCTTCTAGAGTGTTGGACAGGATTTTTTGATAGGTTTATAGCACTAGTATTGTCACATCTTATGGAAATGTGATCAAATTTAATTTCAAAATCTTCAAGCTATTGTTTCATCCACAAAATCTGTGCAACACAACTTCCAACTGCAATATATTCAGCTTCTGCAGTAGAAAGTGCGACAAGGTTTGCTTTTTACTGTGCCATGAAACTAATGAATGGCCTAGAAATTGACAAGTTCCAGAAGTGCTTTTTCTATCCAGTCTACTACCTGCAAAATCTGAATCACTATAACCAATAAGATCAAATGATTCACATTTTGGATACCATAAGCCAATGTTGTGAGTGCTAATGAGGTACTTAAAAATTCTCTTAACTGCTACAAGATGAGATTCCTTTAGACATGATTGAAATCTTGCACATAAACATACACTAAAATGAATGTCTGGTCTAGATGCTGTTAAGTAGAGTAAAGAACCAATCATACCTCTATAAAGTTTGTTATCTACCTCTTTACCTTTTTCATCTTTCTCCAATTTAACTGTTGAGCTCATGAGAGTTCCGATACTTTTCATATCTTCTATTTTGAACTTCTTTAGCATATCCTTTATGTACTTGGATTGATTTATAAAAATTCCATCTTTCATTTGTTTAATTTGCAATCCAAGGAAGAAAGTAAGTTCACCCATCATACTCATTTCAAATTCACTTTTCATCATATTTGAAAATTTTTTACAAAGAGAATAGTTAGTAGCACCAAAAATAATATCATCTACATAGATTTGCACAATAAGCATGTCTTTTCCTAGTTTCTTAATGAAAAGAGTAGTATCCACTTTTCCTCTTTTAAAATCATTTTGAAGTAAAAATTTATTAAGTCTCTCATACCATGCTCTAGGAGCTTGCTTTAATCCATAGAGAGCTTTAGTAAGCTTATAAACATGATTTGGAAAATGAGGGTCTTCAAAACCAGGAGGTTGAGCCACTTAAACTTTTTCATCAATATATCCATTTAAGAATGCACTTTTAACAACCATTTGATAAAGCATGAAATTCTTAAAACATGCAAATGCACACAACATTCTAATAGCTTCAATTCTAGTAACCGGAGCAAAGGTTTCATCAAAATCAATACTTTCCTCTTGGTTGTATCCTTTAGCTTCTAGTCTAGCTTTATTTCTAATTACATGTCCTTTTTCATCCATCTTATTCCTAAATACCCATTTAGTTCCAATAACAGAGTGCTTTTTAGGTTTAGGAACAAGTGTCCACACTTTGTTTCTTTCAAATTGATTTAATGCCTCTTGCATAGCAAAAAGCCAATTTTCATCATTTTGAGCATCATCATATGTTTTGGGTTCAAATTGAGAAACAAAAGCAACATTACCAAAATATCTTCTAAGTTGAGCTCTTGTCATCATTCTTTGTGATGGACTATCAAGAATGTCATCTTTGGAATGATTTCTATGGTACCTCCATTCTTGTGGAATATCTTGATGTTGAGGTTTCTCAATTTGTAGTTCTTCCACATTTGGTTGGGAGTCTTCTTGAATTTCAACATTTGTGGAGCAAGGTAGTTCTTCTTCTTTGTCATTTTGATCATCCTCCACTAGTTGTTTTGAATCAAGCTCATCTTTATTTGAATTCTTTGAATTTAGAATCTGCTCAATTTCATCATCACAAGAATCTTTCCTTTGCAAGGAAGTGTTAGCATCATCAAAAAGTATATGTATTGATTCTTCCATGGTCAATGTTTTTCTATTGAAAATCATATATGCTTTGCTATTTGTTGAATAGCCTAGAAATATTCCTTCACAATATTTAGCATCAAATTTTTTGAGATTGCTGTCTTTGTTATTCAAAATGTAACATTTGCAACCAAAGACATGAAAATATGCAATATTGGGTTTTCTTCCTTTCCATAGTTCATAAGGAGTTTTCTTTAAAATAGCTCTAATAGAAACTCTGTTCAAAATGTAGCATGCTGTATTTACAGCTTCTGCCCAGAAATATTTTGGTAAATTGTTTTCATTCAGTATTGTTCTTGCCATTTCTTGCAAAGATCTGTTTTTCCTTTCAACAACTCCATTTTGTTGTGGAGTTCTAGGAGCTGAAAATGTATGATAAATACCATTTTGAGATCAGAAATTTTCAAACAAATTATTTTCAAATTCTTTTCCATGATCACTCCTCAAAGATGTAATGCAATATCCTTTTTCATTTTGAGTTCTTTTGCAAAAAGCTTCAAATATATCAAAGGTTTCATCTTTCTGAGCAAGAAAGAAAGTCCATGTGAATCTTGAAAAATCATAAACAATTACAAATGTATATGCCTTGCCTCCTAGACTTCTAGGTGTGATTGGACCAAAAAGATCAAGATGTAATAATTCCAATGGTCTAGACATAGTTACAACATTTTTTGATTTAAAAGATGATTTTGTATGATTACCAAGTGCACATGCTTTGCATTGAAATTCTTTTTCAAATCTTAACTTTGGAAGTCCTCTAACAAGGTTCCTTCTAGAGAGTTTAGCAAGTGTACTCATGCTAGCATGTCCTAATTTTCTATGCCATAACCATGCACTATCATCTGAAGTCATAAAGCATGTTTCATAATTTTCTTCAAGACCTATTAAATCAAGTAGGTAAATATTATCTATTCTAGCACCAGTAAACATAACATTGTTTCCATGAATCTCACAATGTGTAGAAGTAAAAATGACTTTAAAACCATTTTCACATAGTTGACTAACACTTAAAAGATTATACTTTAATCCTTGAACTAATGCAACATTCTCAATGTAAGGATTTTTACCAATAGTTCCACATCCAATAATTTTAGCTTTACTTTTATCACCAAATTTGACATAACCTTCTTCTTTTAAAGTAAGAGAGGAAAACTTGCCTTTATTTCCTGTCATGTGCCTAGAGCAGCCACTATCAATGTACCAATGTTCTGTTTCCAAAGATACTCCTTAGCGGACACAAATCGATTAATCGTTCTTAGGTACCCAAGCAACTTTGGGTCCTTGTGTGTTAGTAATATTAGGTAGGGTTCCTTTAGGCACCCATACTTTCTTTGCCTTAAAGGTTTCTTTCCTAATAGGACAAGCATTAATCATATGACCTTTATGATTACAATAAAAGCATGTAATACTTGGTTGAGAAAAGGATGTAGCTTTAACAAAAAATTGTTTGTATTTTCCATATTTCATAAATCCATCATAACCAATTCCAAATTTTTCATTTGTGGATCTTTGATTCCCAAGAAGTATATCAAGTGTTTCTTTTCCTTTTGTAAATTTAGTTAAATCTCTTGTCAAAGATTCAATTTTTGCTTTAAGAATTCTGTTTTTCTCAAGAAGTTGTTCACACACTTCTTTTGATCTTTGTAGCTCATCATTAACTTCCTTAAATAATTTCATTTGTGATTTGTAAAATTCATTTTCCTTTGAAGCCATACTCAAGGAAATATTTTCTAATCTTAAAACACAATTTTCATGAACCAAAATTTTGCATTTATTTTTAAAAGTTCTATATTTATCATATGTCTTTATAAATGCAAGTTCTAATTCATCAATATTTGAAAGTTCAAGATTTACCTCATTTTCACTATCTTCGATGTGTGAGCTTTCACCTTTTTCTTCAATTGTGATGCGTCCCAACCGCAAGTGCACGGGTCGTACAAGTAGTATAGAAAAATATCGATCCCACGAGGAGTTGTGTTAATGATTGAATTTTCGATATAAAAGTTGACTAAATTGAGGTATTTATGAAATTAAAATAATGAATTAATGGGTAATGGAGTATGAAATCTAAATGTGCAAATTTAATATTCTATTCAACAATGTATTAATTAAACTAAAATTGCATCAAATAGAAATAAGCAAGTTCAAATATGGCAATATTTAAAATGGTAAGCAATTAATTTCGATTAGAAATTAACAATGGTAAAAAGGTGATTTCGGAGTTCGGGATTTCATATTCGAGCTATTTTGGGATTTTAAATTGGTTATCCAATCTTATGAAACTTATGGGTTTTAAGGAGATTAATTCTTAAATCCTTTGAATTCCCTTTCGAGTGAGACAAAGAGTGCCTTAATCAAACTAATCCTACTTTCGTGGAGTTAGAATTAATTAAGACCCATTAAGTTCCTTAATTAATCTGTGAATCCTCTTAATCCTTAGCCTATTTCTAGGTCTAAGTTAATTAAGTCCAATTTCTTGATTATCTATCACAAGGCCTTCTCCTTTCGGTGCTTCAACCATGGATTAAGAACATTACTCAATGGGATCCTACATTAAGCATGTCATTAAGCATACAAGAAATGAATAAAACTCATTAAGACCACAAAATATGGATTACCCAATCAAAATCCACAAAATATCTCAAATATTACAACCCTTACTCCAGAATCAAAAGTAAACTACTCACTATCCATAATGCTTACAAGATTTGATGAGTTTAAATGGAAATAAAGCTTTAATCTAAGCTAAGAAGTAAGAAATTAAACACTAGAAATGTAAAAAAATGTAAAGGAAGGAAGAAATCTGCAAATCTTAGTTGAAAATGGTGTGGAAGGTGAAAATGACTCCTCAAATTCTGCTTAGCCTCCTCCTTTTCTTCTTTGCTCCTTGTCTCCCCCTTTTA
This sequence comes from Hevea brasiliensis, assembly GCF_030052815.1. Classification (NCBI taxonomy): domain Eukaryota; kingdom Viridiplantae; phylum Streptophyta; class Magnoliopsida; order Malpighiales; family Euphorbiaceae; genus Hevea; species Hevea brasiliensis. The sequence goes on from NC_079502.1 coordinate 4,485,455, forward strand.
AATGGGAAAATGAGACTATATATAGCATTTTTCTGACATGGAGCCCTAAAATAGTATGTTCTAGGAGGAATTATTTGAGGGAATCTCCTGCCAGCTCATTAATGAACTCTTCAAGGGACTGCATAAGTGGACTGCATAAGTTATGCAGTCCCTTATGCGCTTCACTGGTTCTGGGTCACTTATGCGAAGCTGCATGACTTGGTGCATAGGTTATGCACAATTTCGTGAATGTGCATAAGGGAGGCGAGAATGTGCATAGGCTATGCAGTCTCCTTATGCACATTTCGGTTGGTTCTGGAACAGTGATCTTTCTCCTTATGCAGATCTGCATAGCTTATGCGGCAAGTTATGCACAGTTTGGTCAATGCATATTTCAGCTTGAAAACTTGTTTTTGACATCTTTGGGCTGTGGAAGGCACTCCTCAATGGCAAAATTCTCTTCAGTCCTTCAAAAACACCATTTTTCCTACAAAACAAAGTAAAAATTACAAATTAATCCAAAATTGACAATTATGGAAAACTAACTAAATAACTAATGAAATTAGCTAAAAGTGACTAATAATCAAATAAAATAGCTATGAAATTAGACCTAAATGACTATGCAAAATGTGTGCATCAAATACCCCCAAACTCAAGCTTTTGCTTGTCCTCAAGCAAACTTTAAAATGTGGTGCAAAGTTTTTAGGGGTGCCTTATCCAAAGAGTTATGAAAATCACTCATTAAGGTAACTTAACACACCTTTAGCCATACCAACAATCCATATACCCATCCTTCAAAATGCAAAGAATTTAATGCTTATCCAAGCTTTCACCGCTTAGCCATCAAGTCAATTATCATTCAAATCCCCAAACCAACCAATCAAAAGAGAGAGTCATGCTCAAAAGGAATTCTAGAACAATCAATAGTCAAAGTGTCTCTATATAGAATGATGGAATTGAATGAATGAATGAATAGTTCTCCAATCCCATAGGCAAATTCCCTACCCCTATCTCCACTAATGTAGCAAGTACTTTCAAGAGATCAAAGGTCTTTTTATGGATGTAATGGGGCCATGGGATTCAAAAAGAGGCTAAGAAGAAAAATGGGTAAAAAGTATTCAAAGCATGAGAATATGTTGCAATTTTGAAACATAAGGTACACTTTATTATATATATATATATATATATATATATATATATATATATATATATATATATATATATTTTTTTTTATATATGTGGGAGAGAGAAATACACAAGTGCTAGCATAGTTTACAAAACACATAAAAATGGAGGGACATTTTGATACTTTAACTTGTATTTTGCATTTTCTTTTGATGATTGTCCCTAAAATTGCCACCCCCAAACTCATTTCTTTTAATACTTTGGGTGGATTTCTTTCATTTTGAATGACAATGGTGAAAAGCACATATACTAGCACTTTTACAAGGTGACAAGCATTTCTTCTCCCTTTTATTGTATATTTTTTTTCTTTTCTTCTTTTTTTAATTTTTTTTTATGTACCTAATATTATGAATAATTATTCTCATGAAAAGGGTTGGAGTGTTTGGTTCATTGGCTAGGTAGCAATAAGGGTTTCAAGAAAAATTAGGGATAAAAAGGCTCAAAGGGGTTTTCAAAGGTCAATTTTAATTGGGAAAAAGGGCCAAAGGTTTAAAATGAGAAGGTTTAAATCAAAGAATGCCTAATCATCTCTCTTTTCAAGTATAAGCTGATATTTCGCCTTGAAAGGTTTAGAAAATTTGTTCTAGGATTGGGGAGACATCATTTGACTACCTTATATCCAATAATTCCCTCTAAACACTTCCATCTCCAAATGACTAGTTGGGTGGCTTTTTGGCTAAGAAGATATAGGCAAGGGATAGACACTTCAAAACCTTGCACCTTTTAGGAAACTTTCAATCCACAAACCCAACTAAAAGGTGAGTCAAATCACTCTCATAGGCACATTTTCAATACTCAAGGGATTTGGCAAAAGATTTTAATGCATGGTGCATGATTCCTAAAATGAGTAATGCATGAACTAAATGGAAGGAGTCTATTTGTATGCAATTTGTACAATTTCTAAGTGATGTATAATGTGTGTGTAAATGTGTAATGAATATGTATGTATGGATGTATATGTAAAATATTTACAATATATGTAAATGAAATGGGATGGGATGCTCTTATACTCAAATGTGAAAAATAAAGCTAAAAATCAAAATGTGCACCCCCAAACTCAAAATTGGACATTGTCCTCAATGTCTCATGCAATGTGTTATCAAAAGTCAAAGTAAATGGTAATTACCAGGAATTGTAAAGATTAAGAGCAAAAAGAAAGAGTTACCTGGTATGTAGCAGATGAGAATTCAAGATAAAGGGATGCATAAGAAAGCGCACGAGTTATGCAGAGTTAAGTCTTTGTCGAGCATGTGCATAGGTAAGGTGCATAAGCCATGCGGTCTTTGCATAAGAGGCAATATATATTTCATAGGCTATTCATGACAGTTGCATAAGGGAAATACAACACATGCGATTCTGAAGTAGCAGAAGGAGTTGCACAGGCTATGCAAAAGTTGTGCATGAGGAAATTCATAGCTGTGCAGTGTATACAAAAGCTGCTGCATGGGAATTGGCAAGGGGAAATGTACAACCGGCAGTAAAAGTATGGAAATATATATAGAGTATGGGCAGATATGTACAAAAGGGCAATAAGTGCAATAAAAATCAAAGAAGACTAATGTAATAGCTATCCAATAAAACTTCAAAAGAAACAGAATTTAAAACAAACTAATTCAGAACAAACAAAGATAATCCAAAACAAACTATAAATGTTTGAACATATTTACAAAGAAAAGGTCCTACAAGATTGAACAAAAGTAAAATAAACACTAATCTATGTCTATTGTTTTTCCTTTGTCCAAGGATGTTGCTAAGGGGCTGGTGGCTGCTGCCGGCTGTCGAAATGATGGTGCTGGAGGAGGTGATGGAGGTGGGGGTGGCATGCCCAAAAAGATCATGAGTTGCTTCACCATTTCCTTCAGTTCTTTTTGTTTGTCCCTGGTTTCCATGACAAGGTCAAATAGCTGATCATGACGATCCTTTAGTGTATCAAGACCACTGTCAAGCTTCCTATCCACAAAGTAGATATCATCACTAAGCCTGTCAAGGTAGGTGAATAAGGCTTTAGTGTTGAATGCAGGAGGTGCTGTGGATGAGGTAGGTTCAGCTGTAGGAGGTATGGGAGCAGGGTAGCTGGAATGTCCCTGAGTAGGGTGAGGGTGGGGTAGGTGTAGTAGGGTCTTTGTGGGGTGGTGTGAAAGGTTGGGTTTCTGGTTGTGCAATAGGCTCAGTTTCTGCTGCAGGGTGGCCAGTATCAAAATATGATAAATGGAACCCTGTTTTGGTTAAGTGTGCAGTATCAAAATAGGAAGTGTCCTCGAGTGCTGGTATTGAGTGCTCTGCAGGATTAAAACCAAAATGCTTGGCTATGACAGTAATGAGTCCACCCAAAACAATGTCACCAATGGATTTGGTGGCAATATGCAGCACATGTTCACAAAAGAAGTAACCAGGAGATACCTTAACTTTGTGAAATGCACACCATAACATAAATAGTTCAGATTTGCCCACAGCACCAGAACTAGTCCCTCTGCCCAATATGGTGCTAGCCATCAGCCTATGAATAAACCTAAGTGCAGGGTCAAGGATTTGGGATGTTTTGGATCTACCAGCAGAGAAAGTTTGAGGTTGGTTTGTTATGATTCTCCAAAATTGGGCAGGATTCCAAATGCCCTTGTTGGCTACCTCTACTCCAGTATGTGGTACTCTAAAGAACCCATCAAGTGCGAAACCAAAAATGCCATGAAATTGGTCTAATGACAGTTCTCTATTTTGCCCCAAGCATCTAAATGTCATGATTGGTTTATGGTCTACATCATGCAAGTTGAGGGTGGCAGAGAATGAAGAAATAAACTCCAAAACTAGAATTGGATAAACTACCTCTTGCTTATGCACAAATTCTGTCCAACCCATACCGTCAAGAAATGAAACTACATTGTCAAATAAACCAAGAGATTGTAGAGCATCAGCAGATATATACCTAGTAGGTTGTACCCTTCTATCTTTGAGTCTCTTGAAAGCGGCTTTTTGGATTGTATCAGGGAGAGGCCAAGGTAGCTTTGATACAAATGGGGTTCTTTGAAATTGTCTTTTTCTTTGGAAGAAGGTGTAGAGGCTGGAGCTTTTGGCTTTTTAGGAGGTGGTTCGAAAATGGGGTGGGTGGGTCTTTGCGTTTGGACAGAGGTGGAGCTGTGGACATGGGTCGCCGCAGTTTGGATCAGATTTTGCGTTTGTATGTGGTTGGTGGAGGTGGTGGGGGTGTCGTTTGTGGTGGAGGATTGGGCGTGGGATGTATCGATGACAATGGAGAGACTTCGAGAGGAGAGGCGGGGCGGGAATGTGGAGGGGAATCCATAGCCGATGGAGAAGAGAAAGGGGGAAATGAAAAAGTAGGGGGATTTAGGGTTTCGTGATGAGAGCTGGAGTAGAAGATGGGAGATAGACGCAGAGAATGCCGGAAGGAATGGAGGTTGAAGGGCGGTCGTGGGGTGAAGAGTCGGGAAGTGGAGGTGGTGGGAATTTTCTTTGCCGAAAATGAATTTGAATCGGGTTTGTAGGAGACTGCATAAGGGGAAAATGATTTATGCATAACCTGTGCACTCTTTTGTACATGTTTTAAAATGATTTAAACTTCAGAGAAATGCTTATGCACAAGTGCATAGGTTATGCACTGTCCTTATGCATGTTTCGGTGATCCTTGAAATGTTGAGGAGCGAAGTCATGCGGGAGTGCATAAGTTATGCACTCCCCTTATGCATCTCTCGGCAGAAGTGGTTTTTCAGAAAATTGGGTCATGCAGAAGTGCATAGGTTATGCACTCTGCTCATGCACTGTTCGGCAATTTTTGGAATTTTGGTTGGTGGTCATGCAGATGTGCATAAGCTATGCACTCTGCTTATGCACTCTGCGGTAGGTTTTGAAATTCAGAATTTTGGTTATGCAGAAGTGCATAGGCTATGCACATTGCTTATGCAGGTCTCGGCAACTTTTGGGATTTTCTGATTTCTGGTTATGCAGAAGTGCATAGGTTATGCACTCTGCTTATGCACCCCTCGGCAAGGTTGTATTTTTGGAGTTCTTGGTTATGCAGAGGTGCATAACTTATGCACCTTCCTTATGCACCCCTCGGCAAGGTTGAATTTTCTGGGTTGTTGGTCATGCAGAAGTGCATAGGTTATGCACTCTGCTTATGCAACCTTCGGCAGAATTGGAGCTTTGGATTTTTGGTTATGCAGGAGTGCATAAGTCATGCACTCTCCTTATGCAAGTCTCGGCAGAGAGAGAAAATGAAGGATTTGAAGTTATGCAAATGTGCATAAGTCATGCACTCACCTTATGCAAGTTTTGACAGATATGAAATTTGACAAAATAAGGTTATGCAGAGTTGCATAAGCTATGCACTCTCCTTATGCACTTGCAATAAAGGTGAAAAATGGCAAGAATTTTGGTTATGCAGGATTGCATAAGCTATGCAGTTGCTTATGCACAAGTTAGCAAGATCAAGAATGCAATAGAACATGGATTGCAAGTGTGAAAAATACCCTAGAATGAGGAAATATAATTCCATGAAGCATAAACCATGAGAAGTTTCAACAAAAACACATCAATATATACAAAGTATATCAAAAAGGCCTCACACAAGCATGTAAAAATGGATCCAACATAAAAGACCTTTGAGAACTATGCCATTTTAAGACAAATTCTGCAAATCAACATTTAGCACATAAAACTCCATAAAAATCTGCATGAAGTTGCATCTAACCACAAATGAGAAATGAACTCTCCAAGATTTGCCAAGAAAATGCAACATTTCTACCTTGAATCCTACAACCCCAAAGGAGCTCGAATCTGCAAAAATGACCAACTGACCACCATAATATCATTATAAGCACAAATATTAGAAAATTACCCACCCAACCTCACCAAAAACACAAGTGATCTGCTGCAGATTCTATTTTTCTGCTCTGCAGAATGTACTTTTCCTCTGCAATAACCAGATTGCAGCTTTCAGCAGTTCACCAACCTTCCTCCATTTAAATACATCCAACCTCATCAAAAACATGAGCCATTTGCTGCAGACACCCTTTTTTTTTTTGCTGCAGAATGTATATTTCCTCTACATAAACCAGATTGCAGCTCCTGCACAGGTTATGCAGCAAAAACTTATCAGTTCTTTTGAAGGACAAAATTTTTCAAGTTAAGAATTACTTTCCCAACAGTTCACCAGCCTTTCTTCATTGAATTACATCTACAAGAGACAAAATTTAACAATGTCAAAATTTTAAATTTGGGGAGATTTAAGATAAAAACAAAATTAATGAAAATGAAAGTAAATCAACAAAAGCAAAATAAAAGGACTTGGGATGCCTCCCAAGAGGGCTAATTTATAGTCCTTAGCTGGACTCTTCATGAATTTTACTGAAAAGAGGTGAGGGATTGGAGAGCTTGTAACAGCTTGCTCCTAGTATTGGGTCTCCAGTTATGTAATGCTTCAATCTATGCCCATTGACCTTAAAATTCCCAGAATTTTTACTCCAAATTTCTATTGCTCCATAAGGGAAAACCTTAGAAACTCTATATGGACCAGTCCACCTTGACTTGAGTTTTCCAGGGAACAATTTCAATCTTGAGTTGAACAACAAAACTGAATCACCTTCTTTGAATTCCTTTTTCCTCAGATGCTTATCATGCCAAACTTTAGTTCTTTCTTTGTAAATACGGGCACTTTCATAAGCATCCATCCTCAATTCCTCAAGCTCATTAAGTTGTAACAACCTTTTCTCACCAGCTTGCTTAAGATCAAAATTCAAGGTCTGAATGGCCCAATATGCTCTATGTTCTAGCTCCACAGGTAAATGACAAGACTTACCATACACCAACCTAAAGGGAGTAGTTCCTATAGGGGTTTTGTAGGCAGTCCTATATGCCCATAGAGCATCATCTAGTTTGATAAACCAATCTTTCCTAGAATTGTTCACTGTTTTCTCCAAAATATGCTTGAGCTCTCTGTTAGAAATTTCAACTTGTCCTGAAGTTTGAGGATGGTATGGGGTAGCTATCTTGTGCACTACACCATACTTCCTCATTAAGCTCTCAAATTGCTTATTACAAAAATGGGAACCCCCATCACTAATTATAGCCCTAGGAGCTCCAAATCTGCTCAAGACAAATTTCTTCAAAAATTTTACTACCACTCTAGCATCATTAGTTGGAGTTGCAATAGCTTCCACCCACTTTGACACATAGTCAACCCCAACTAAGATGTATCTATTACCATATGAAGGAGGGAATGGCCCCATAAAATCTATTCCCCAAACATCAAATAATTCCACTTCAAGAATATTATTTAGGGGCATTTGATCTCTTTTTGACAAATTTCCACTCCTTTGACATTTATCACAATTCAACACAAATTTCCTCACATCCTTAAAAAGATTTGGCCAAAAGAAACCAGCTTGCAAAATTTTACTAGCTGTCTTAGAGATTCCAAAATGACCTCCATAATCAGAAGCATGGCAATGATGCAAAATACTCTGGACTTCCTCTTCAGGAATACATCTTCTAATTAGACCATCACAACATCTCCTAAAGAGTAAAGGGTCATCCCATCTATAAAATTTCACCTCATGCAAGAACTTTTTCTTTTGTTGCCATGTCATACCTAGAGGTAAAATTCCACAAGATAGATAATTCACAAAGTCTGCATACCAAGGTAGTTTAGCAACAAGAGAGAAAAGTTGTTCATCCAAGAAAAACTCATCAATAGGGATTTCATCCAATTCTTCACCATCCAATTTCAACCTACTAAGATTATCAGCAACTACATTTTCAGCTCCTTTCTTATCTCTAATCTCTAAATCAAATTCTTGTAATATCAGAATCCACCTAATGAGCCTCGGTTTGGCCTCCTTTTTACGGAGCAAATACCTGATGGCTGCATGATCTGAAAATATAACCACCTTTGAGTCAATAATGTAAGGTCTAAACTTTTCCAATGCAAAGACAATTGCCAAAAATTCCTTTTCAGTTGTTGCGTAATTTGTTTGAGCCTCATCCAGTGTTCTACTAGCATAATAAATAGCATAAGCCTTTTTGTCCTTTCTTTGACCAAGAACAGCCCCAATTGCATAGTTGCTAGCATCACACATAATTTCAAAAGGTAGGCTCCAATCAGGTGGTTGCATGATTGGTGCAGTGATAAGAGCTTGCTTCAACCTGCAAAAGGCATCCAAACACTCTTGGTCAAATTCAAATGGTGTGTCATTACTTAACAAATTAGACAAAGGTTTAGCTATTTTAGAAAAATCCTTAATAAAGCGTCTCAGAAACCGGCGTGTCCTAGGAAACTTGAATTCCCTTGACATTGGTAGGAGGAGCCATCTTCTCTATCACTTCAACTTTGGCTTTATCAACCTCTATTCCTCTATTAGACACCAAATGTCCAAGCACTATCCCTTCCTGAACCATGAAATGACACTTTTCCCAGTTTAACACAAGGTCGATTCGCACATCATTGCAAAATTTTAGAAAGGTTAGCCAAGCATATATCAAATGAAGATCCATAAAGCAGAAAAATCGTCCATAAAAACCTCCATTATGTCTTCAATGAAATCGAGAAGATTGCCATCATGCACCTCTGAAAAGTGGTGGTGCATTACACAACCCAAATGGCATCCTTCTATAAGCAAAGGTTCCATATGGACAAGTAAAAGTGGTTTCTCTTGATCATTTGGATGGATAGGGATTTGAAAAAAACCTGAATATCCATCTAAATAGCAAAAGTAAGAATGCCTAGCTAGTCTTTCCAACATTTGATCAATGAAGGGAAGTGGAAAGTGATCTTTTCTAGTGGCAACATTTAATTTTCTGTAATCTATGCACATTCGCCAACTAGTCACTCTACTGGTGTGAATTAATTCATTATTTTCATTTTTGACAAGCTGTCATTCCACCTTTTTTGGGACAACATGTACTGGGCTCACCCAAGTACTGTCTGAGATGGGATATATGATCCCTGCATCAAGCAACTTCAAAATTTCCTTTTTAACAACTTCTTTCATATTTGGGTTCAACCTCCTTTGATGTTCAATAGATGGTTTACAATTTTCTTCCAAACTGATTCTATGCATGCAAAAGTGTGGGCTTATTCCCTTAATGTCATCTATGGTGTATCCCAAAACTTTCCTAAATTGTCTCAACACTCTTAACAACTTATCAGCCTCTAAAGTACTCAAATTTGCATTTACAATTCTTTGGATAAGTGTTATTAGTGCCAAGAAATTCATACCTGAGCTGAGAAGGAAGTTGCTTAAGTTCTACCTTAGGTGCATCTTCTTCCTTGAATGATGGTTGCTTAAATTCTGCTTTTTCCTTTTGTGTGAGTTGAAAAACTGGAGCAGAAATGAATGGTGGACTTCCCTCTAAGTGTTGAGCATATGCAGCTACATGAGGGTTGTTATAATCTATGCCTCCTCCATGAACTAAACAATTTTCAAGTGGATCTTCTGGATATTTCTTTCTGAAGTGTTCTTCAACTAGCTCATCAATGATATCAACTCTCAAGCAAGTATCAGCTTCAGAATGATGCTTCTTCATAGAGTTATTAATATTGAAAATTAATTGCTCTTCACCAACTCTAAGAGTAAGCTTTTCTCCTTTCACATCAATCAATGCTCCTGCTGTAGCTAGAAAGGGTCTCCCCAAGATAATTGGAATATTAGAATCTTCCTCCATGTCCAAGATGACAAAGTCAACAGGTATGTAGAACTTTCCAACCTTCAGGGGCACATTCTCCAAAATCCCTTCAGGATACTTGATTGTTCTGTCAGCTAACTGAAGAGAAATGTGGGTTGGCTTTAGATCTCCCATGTTGAGCTTCTCATAGATAGAAAGGGGCATAAGGCTAACACTAGCCCCTAAATCACATAGAGCTTTTGTAGAACAAGACTCTCCAATGTGGCATGGAATTGAAAAACTCCCTGGATCCTTAAGCTTTGGAGGAAGTTTCCTTTGGAGGATAGCACTACATTCTTCTGTCAAAGCTACAGTTTCATCATCTTCAAGTTTTCTCTTGTTTGAGAGAATTTCTTTCAAGAATTTTGCATAAGAGGGCATTTGTGAAAGAGCATCAACAAAAGGCACATTTATGTAAAGTTTCTTCAAAACCTCTAAGAACTTCCCAAATTGCCTATCAAGCTTGGCTTTGTGAAATCTTTGTGGAAAGGGAAGTTGTGGCTTGTAGGGCTCAGGAGGTATATACTTCTCTTCTTTTTCTTCAAATTTCTCCTTACATTTTTCTGCACTCTCTTGTTTTTCACTCCCATCAGTTCCTTTTTCATTTTCTCTCTTCTCACTGTTTTCACTCTTCTCATCATTTATAACTTTTCCACTTCTTAAAGTAATAGCTTGACACTGCTCTCTCGGATTTTCTGGTTGACTTGGAAGCTTTCCAAAAGACTTAGCACTTGAGGAGGATGCTTGTTGTGCAATCTGGTTTTCCAAAGATTCATTGTGTGTTTGCATCTCTGCTCCACCTTGCTTTCACCTCTCTCATCTCCTCATCATGCTTATTTTGGTTGGCAAGAATCTGTTGCAATAAAGCTTCAGTGGTGGAATTTCGTTCTTGCTGTTTTGGTGGAGAGTTCATATTTTTCTGCTGAAAATTAGGCAATGGTTGCCTATTTTGCTGATATGGAACTTGACTCTGCTGTTGTGGTTGAAAATTCTGATTTTGAACTTGATTTTGCTGATTTCCCCATGAAAAGTTGGGATGATTCCTCCAATTTGGATTGTAAGTTTGAGAATAAGGATTCCCCATTTGCTTGTTTCCATAATTACCAACGTATGCTGCTTGTTCTCCATAGTCTACTCCACAGCTGGTTGTTTCCTCTGCATAAGCCACTTGTTGTGAACTTCCAGCTGATGATGTTGAACTAACCAACATACTCAAATCTTCCATCTTCTTAGCAAGGACATTTGTAAGTGCATCAAACTTTGCATTAATCATGTTGAATGGATCAAGATCATACATTCCAGCAGCTTGCCTTTTCTGAGTTGGAGCTGGTCCTCTTGGACTACTCCAAAGATGAGTATTCTTTGCAATTTTCTCCAATAGCTCATAAGCTTCATCTTCATGCTTAATAATAAATTCTCCTCCTGTTTGAGCATCAATAATTCCTCTGATTGCAGGAGTGACATTGGTGTAAAAATTCTGATTTATCATCCATTTTGGAATGGCATGATGTGGGCATAATCTTTCCAATTCTTTCCATCTCATCCATGACTCATAAAGAGTCTCATCTTCTCTTGGTCTGAAAGCTGTCATTTGATTCCTCAACTCTTGAGTTTTTCCAGGTGGAAAATATTGTGCAAGAAATGCATCAGTGAGTTGCTCCCAATTTGTAATGGAGTTGTGAGGTAAAGAATCAAGCCAATCCAATGCTCTATCTTTCAAAGAGAATGGGAATAGCTTCAATCTTGCTGCATCATCAGACACTCCAGGTTGTTTTTGCATGTCGCAAATCATAGCAAACTTCTTCAGGTGTGTGTGTGGATTTTCAGAAGGATGTCCTCCAAATTGAGAGTTTTGAATCATTTGAAGAACTCCAAAATCCATCTTGTAACTGTTTGCATCAATCCTTGGTCTTGCTATGCTCTCTCTCAAATCATCAAAACGTGGAAAAGCATGGTCCATCATACTTCCCCTAGGCACGTTTGCATTAACAACTTCTTCCCCTTGGGCTTCATTTTCATTGTTTTGACCATTTCCAGCATTACCAACACCAATTCTAATTCTTTCATCAGCCATATCTGCTTCTAATTCAGTTTCTCTCGAAGCTTCCTTCCTTCTTCTGGTTTCTTTCTTGTTGGCCTTACAAAATTTCTCAATTTCAGGATTGAACAGTAAGGTTGTATCACTTGAGCTTCTAGCTCTTCTCATAAAAGATTAAAGTACCTGAAAAAGAACAAACAAACACAAAATGAAAAGATAACAAAGATAAAACTAAAAACAACTAAAATAATCAAGAATTCAATCTTAAACAAACAACTCCCCGGCAACGGCGCCAAAAACTTGATGCGTCCCAACCGCAAGTGCACGGGTCGTACAAGTAGTATAGAAAAATATCGATCCCACGAGGAGTTGTGTTAATGATTGAATTTTCGATATAAAAGTTGACTAAATTGAGGTATTTATGAAATTAAAATAATGAATTAATGGGTAATGGAGTATGAAATCTAAATGTGCAAATTTAATATTCTATTCAACAATGTATTAATTAAACTAAAATTGCATCAAATAGAAATAAGCAAGTTCAAATATGGCAATATTTAAAATGGTAAGCAATTAATTTCGATTAGAAATTAACAATGGTAAAAAGGTGATTCCGGAGTTCGGGATTTCATATTCGAGCTATTTTGGGATTTTAAATTGGTTATCCAATCTTATGAAACTTATGGGTTTTAAGGAGATTAATTCTTAAATCCTTTGAATTCCCTTTCGAGTGAGACAAAGAGTGCCTTAATCAAACTAATCCTACTTTCGTGGAGTTAGAATTAATTAAGACCCATTAAGTTCCTTAATTAATCATGAATCCTCTTAATCCTTAGCCTATTTCTAGGTCTAAGTTAATTAAGTCCAATTTCTTGATTATCTATCACAAGGCCTTCTCCTTTCGATTGCTTCAACCATGGATTAAGAACATTACTCAATGGGATCCTACATTAAGCATGTCATTAAGCATACAAGAAATGAATAAAACTCATTAAGACCACAAAATATGGATTACCCAATCAAAATCCACAAAATATCTCAAATATTACAACCCTTACTCCAGAATCAAAAGTAAACTACTCACTATCCATAATGCTTACAAGATTTGATGAGTTTAAATGGAAATAAAGCTTTAATCTAAGCTAAGAAGTAAGAAATTAAACACTAGAAATGTAAAAAAATGTAAAGGAAGGAAGAAATCTGCAAATCTTAGTTGAAAATGGTGTGGAAGGTGAAAATGACTCCTCAAATTCTGCTTAGCCTCCTCCTTTTCTTCTTTGCTCCTTGTCTCCCCCTTTTAAATGGGAAAATGAGACTATATATAGCATTTTTCTGACATGGAGCCCTAAAATAGTATGTTCTAGGAGGAATTATTTGAGGGAATCTCCCGACTCATTAATGAACTCTTCAAGGGATCGCATAAGTGGATCGCATAAGTTATGCGATCCCTTATCTGATTCAGTTCTGGGTCACTTATGCGAAGCTGCATGACTTGGTGCATAGGTTATGCACAATTTCGTGAATGTGCATAAGGGAGGCGAGAATGTGCATAGGCTATGCAGTCTCCTTATGCACATTTCGGCTGGTTCTGGAACAGTGATCTTTCTCCTTATGCAGATCTGCATAGCTTATGCGGCAAGTTATGCACAGTTTGGTCAATGCATATTTCAGCTTGAAAACTTTTTTTTGACATCTTTGGGCTGTGGAAGGCACTCCTCAATGGCAAAATTCTCTTCAGTCCTTCAAAAACACCATTTTTCCTACAAAACAAAGTAAAAATTACAAATTAATCCAAAATTGACAATTATGGAAAACTAACTAAATAACTAATGAAATTAGCTAAAAGTGACTAATAATCAAATAAAATAGCTATGAAATTAGACCTAAATGACTATGCAAAATGTGTGCATCAAATTGCCATCATATAAGTGTTTGCAGCTTCTTTGTCACTTGTTTCATTATTTGATGAAGAGTCACTATCACTCCATGTTGCTGCCATTGCTTTTTTGCTTTTATCCTTTCTAAACTTGTTTTTCTTTTTCAATGTAGGACACTTTGGCATGATGTGGCCTGGTTTGTTACACTCATAACAAACTATTTCACTTGAATGATTTGGAGTCTTTGGAGCATATTTCTTTGTGAACTTCTTGTATTTGCTTCCACCTTTTCTAAATGCTCTTTTGAATCTTTTGACTATCATAGCCATATCTTCAACATCATCACTTGAAGCACTTGAATCATCACTTGAACTAACTTTAAGAGCAACATTTTTCTTTTTCTCATCTACCTTTTTAGATATGAAAGCTATACCTTTCTTTTTCTTTTGATCACTTTCTTTCTCATCTTTCTTATAGATCATCTCATGTGCAATGAGGGAACCAATTAGCTCATCATAGGTGTATTTTCTGAAATCCTTGGTGTCTTGAATAACAGTGGTCTTTGCTTCCCATGACTTTGGAAGAGATCTCAAAATTTTCTTTATGAGTTCTTGTTCCTCAAATCTCTTTCCAAGAGCTTTAAGAAGATTGACAAGATCTGTAAATCTGGTACTCATTTCAGCAATAGTTTCACCAGGTTTCATCTCAAATAACTCATAATCACGGATGAGGAGGTTTGCCTTTGACTCTTTCACCACATCAGTCCCTTCATATGTGACTTCTAGTTTGTCCCATATTTCTTTTGCAGTTTGACATCCTGAAATACGATTATACTCATTAATATCAAGAGCACAATGAGGAATGTTAATAGCCTTGGCATTTGTAGAAATTTTCTTCTAATCATTATCATCAAATTCAACTTCAGCTTTAGGAATTTGTACAGTTCCTTCACTGGTTTTATAAGGAATATAAGGACCATCTTTAATTATTCTCCAAGCATCAATGTCAACAGATTGTATAAAGTTTCTCATTCTAGTTTTCCAAAAGGAATAATTTGTGCCATTAAAAAGTGGTGGTCTAGTGATGGAATAACCTTCAGCTAAGGGGGTAGGTATACCAACTGAGTCTCTAGATGAACTAGCCATGTGTATGGATCACTCTAAGGGGTTTAATCCTCAAGCAAGAGAGACAAGCTCTGATACCAAATTGATGTCCCAAAATATGTCCAAGAGGAGGGTGAATTGGACTCTAAAAATAATTTTCGGTTCTTGCTCAAAACCTTTGAAAATTGCAGCTAGGTTCAACTCAATTGACTAATGTGAAATATGAACAACACAGCTCTATTGACAAGTTGATTGAAAGTTAGGCTATATGTAATCAGTATACTGATCTAACAAATTATAGTAGCATTCAGTGGAGATATCAGTAATCTGAAAAATTTTTAAAACAACAACCAGAGCAGTATACCAGATATATTAATTGACAGCAAATCAAATAACATGTAGATTATATCAGATATCAGCAGATTTAGCAGTAAACTGATTTTCTCAGTTTGCAGCAAGGTTAACAGCAAACAATATCAACTTTCATATCAACAAAAGCATATCAATCATAAAGTTAAAATGCATAAATGTAAAGAGCAAGGGTTGAGAAAATGAACACTGAAATTTTATAGTGGTTCGGCTTAACTAGCCTACATCCACTCTCTCAAAGATCCCACTTTGAGTCTTCACTTCACTATTCTTCTCTTTCAAAGGCAAGAGACAAAAAGCCTTTTACAAATCTTTTCACCAAAGCTTTTACAAGTAGCTTCACACTTCAACCAAGTGTTATCTCAAACACTTTTCACAATCAAGCTTTAATATGTGCTTGAATGACCTCTCATAAATGATAATAATGTGTTTAAAACTCACTCTCACTCAATACAACAGAATCTATAAAGAAGAGATGAGTAGGTAAGCCAATGATGAGCAATAAAAACACTTTGAACACTTTGAATGAAAGCTTTTATGATTTTGAACAGTGGAGAGACTTTCATTAAGTGCAAAATGGCCAAAGGTAGGTGTATTTATAGCTTTGGAACGTTTTTGACCGTTTGAGAACTCATTTGAACGTTACAATTACGAATTTCAAGAAAATAGCCGTTATTTTGTCTTTTTCTGAGATGTTGTGCAGAGTTGAGACAGTTAGCATACTGGAGAAAATAGCAAACCAGTTAGCATACTAAACAAGTAGCAAACCAGTTAGCATACCAGGAAAACTTTTCTGCATAACTTTCAAAACTATAAAACTTTACACCAAATCATAGTCAAATACTTTTAGGCCAATAATGATATTTAAGAGAAAAATCTTTTGAGAGATTGAAAATAAGTATCAATGACTTCTACACCTCAATTCTTTTCACAAGCAATCCTAAAAAATAAAACTAACTTCTATACTATATGTACCTTCAAATTTGATTTTCAATGTAGCCTTGGAAGGTAACATTTTCTTCTTTTATCTTCTTTGATTCATCCTATGTTATCTTTAGAATGTCATCCTTTCTTCAAAAGCACGAATCCATCATAAAATCCTTGTGTCTTTTCCTTCTGTTCTTTTGAGAAGCACAACACTTAAAACAATGTTAGTTTGATTCTAGTTGAGTTTTGGTATCATCAAAATCTATGCTCCTTTGAGCTTGTGGGGTCAACATGTTATATTTAAAATATTTTATATTTTTAAATATGCATCATGTAAAAATCATTTTATAATATTATATTGTTATTTTGCAATAGTTATATTTTATAAAATAGAATAATTAATGATCAATCTTATTTAATAAATTAAGTCTAACATTTTTAGTTTGAAATAAGATCTATATATAAAAAACATTGACGTGATATATAAGAGTTATGAAGATTTTATTTAATAAAAAAATTATAGATAATTTCTTTTTGTATAATTAACATTTTCTTTATTTATGAAAAAAGGCTAGCTTTCTCTTTTTTTTTTTTCAATCAAATTATATTTATATAATCCTAATTTTATTAAAAATTTAATTTTAATATTACTCAACATTTTTTTTAAATTACTCAACATCTTACACGTTAAAATCGTGAAAGAGAAAATTTCTTTTTTTTTTAATAAGAGATAATTTCCTTTTAATTACTCAAATTTTATTTTAATTTTTTATTATATTTTTTAAAAATTTAAATTATATTATATTTTGGAGAGTTAATATATAAAAATTATAATATAATATTTTAAATTAATTAAATAAAATTAGTTTCAAACGATTTAAATTATTATTTCACTAAATCTAGCTTTTAAGATAGCATTAACAAGAACTAGAAAGGTAGATAAAAACCAACAATTTTTTATTATAATCGAAAAATCAAATTATATATATTCTAATTAATTGAGTCTATTTAATTTGATTAATTTTTTTAAGAATTTCAATTTTTTAGTTCAATTTGATCATATTTCCAAATTAATTAAAATTTTTTTTTAACTGAACTGAATGATTAAAGGGTTTTTCTTTTTTCTAACTCACTGATTACTCAGAGTTTAGCATTCGAAGGCCTAAACTTTTCGTTATAGGTCTTTACTCCATTCAAACTAGCAAGTTCATACACAGAATTAAATAAACAAATAAAAAAAAATTTCCATTCAATTTAATTTTATGTAGCTAGTCAGTTCGGTTAATTATAATAAAACGATTTAGTTTTTGATTTCCCTAGCTACTCAGTTCGGTCTTTGCATATTTTCCCTTCTTCTTTATTGACTACATCCTAGTTTGATAGATAGAAAGCAGAAAAGGTTCCAATCATTACACATGGTACTTTAAGGCATCTTTACCAGGAGCCAGTCACTCTCATCTTCTTTCCTGCACAAAGAGGAACAAGCATTAATCAATTACTGTTAGCTTGGAGGAAAAAAAGAGAGAGAGCCCAAAATTTTATTAGCTTAAAAGATTCCTCTTCTTTTAGCCCCACCAAAGCATAGGCACATTGAAGTGGAAACTACTGGGACGGGATTTCAGACTCAAAAATTTGCTCTTCCTGTGGACTCAGAGCACAAGGCAACTGAATTCCGGTTATTCTCTATAGCAGCTCCTCACATGCGGGCATTTCATTTGTCTTGGGCGTCTTTCTTCTCTTGTTTTGTGTCCACTTTTGCTGCTCCACCTCTCCTTCCCATAATACGTGACAACCTCAATCTCACAGCCACAGACATTGGCAATGCAGGTATTGCATCCGTCTCTGGTGCTGTCTTTGCGAGAATTGCCATGGGGACTGCCTGTGACCTTTTTGGACCCCGTATTGCCTCTGCTTCACTGACACTCCTTACAGCACCGGCGGTCTACTTCACTTCCGTTGTCTCATCACCTGTTTCCTTTCTCCTCGTACGTTTTTTCATGGGCTTCTCCCTTGCCACTTTTGTCTCAACTCAATTCTGGATGAGCTCCATGTTTTCAGCCCCAGTAGTTGGCCCCGCTAATGGCGTTGCCGGTGGCTGGGGCAACCTTGGTGGTGGAGCAACACAGCTGATTATGCCCCTTGTGTTTGGCCTAATCCGCGACATCGGAGCAGAAGAAATTTACAGCTTGGGGAATTGCATTTTTCGTCCCTGCCCTGTTTCAAATGTTATCAGCATTTGCAGTATTGATCTTTGGCCAGGATCTGCCAGATGGGAACTTCAGGAGGCTACAGAAATCAGGGGATAAAGCCAAAGATAAATTCTCAAACGTCTTCTATCATGGGGTTACAAATTACCGAGGGTGGATCCTGGCATTAACTTACGGGTACTGTTTTGGGGTGGAGCTGACAATTGACAATATAATAGCAGAATATTTTTACGATAGATTTGATCTGAAACTACACACAGCAGGAATTATTGCAGCAAGTTTTGGATCAGCAGATATAGTTTCTAGACCAGCTGGAGGACTGATTTCAGATGTAGTGGCAACGAGGTTTGGAATGAGGGGTAGGTTGTGGGCTTCGTGGATAGTGCAGACATTAGGAGGTGTACTCTGCATCATTCTTGGACGAGTGGGATCCTTAACTCCTTCCATCGCAGTGATGATTGCTTTCTCTTTCTTCTGCCAAGCGGCATGTGGGCTAACGTTTGGTGTGGTTCCTTTTGTCTCTAGGAGGTAATTAAGATTTCTACTCCCACTTAATCCCATTTCTATCTCACAGAGTTTAAATTCTAATAATACAACCATGTCTCATTCTTCAGGTCATTAGGGCTAATATCTGGTATTACAGGAGGTGGTGGAAGTGTGGGTGCAGTTCTTACACAGCTAATTTTCTTCAAAGGATCCAGATACTCCAAAGAAAGGGGCATAACACTCATGGGTATCATGATTATATGCTGCACTCTACCAATATGTCTAATATACTTCCCACAATGGGGTGGAATGTTTTGTGGACCATCATCTAAAAAGATTGCTACAGAAGAAGACTACTACATGTCTGAATGGAATTCAAAGGAGAAGGAGCAAGGATTACATCAGGCAAGCTTAAAATTTGCTGATAACAGTAGAAGTGAAAGAGGAAGTGAAAGAGACAGAAGAGTAGACTCTGAAACTAGGCCACCTAATCAGACCTCATCTACAAACGTCGAGTCTATGTGCTCCAGTTTCTCAAATATGAGCTTAGCAAGTAAAGGTAATGTCCATCTGTGATATTCAAGTTCCAGATTGCAAACTGTAAAAGCATTTGATATGTAGCCTAAATCATCTCGAAGACCTTATGCGTCCATATTTTCTATTAAGGCAAGCACTTAGGCTCTTCTTTCTTCCAAGCCATATTGCAGTGTTAACAAAAACTTTTTGCATGGGTATCTGAAACTTTTCATTCCTTTAATCCAGACATGGATGGTTTTCCCTTAGATGAAGAGGGTGAATTAAATTAAATAGACATGAAGGCTGATCCATGGCTGACATTTAAAGAGAGAAGAAACTATCATCTATTAACTAGTCATTGCATCTGGTTTCATAACAATATTCTTCTCATTAGCATCGTTATCCCTTGAATTGAAAGACAATAGACCTGTCAACTCACACTCCTCCCTTAGGTATAGATTCTGTCTGCCACTGGTTGGGTATGCCAAAGAAGATATCTAAGATAGTGAAATACAAAAGCAAATTGATTTTAGGCACTATCAGATATAAATATTAGCCAAAAAGCATGTAAATACAAAGCAAGTTACAGTCTCTTACATTGGAATGAATCATATTTAAAACTGAATGCAACAAAAATGCAGATCCCATGGTCTATCTATAGAGAGATTATATTCTAATTAACCTCTGTTAAGATCCCACATTGTTGCTAAACAACTTGTTAGAGGTTAATAACTCCTTAGACACTTTCCTTTTATAAATTGATTTTCAATGGTGAATTCTACCTAGAGGATCATCCTCATGTGTTGGCCCATGAGATACTTTATTATTAAAGATTTTAGCTAATAGGATTGAAATATATATATATTTTTTCTTAGATGATTAAGAGGCCAGTTAATCCCACATACATACAATGAAAGAAATCATCATAATGGTATATAGTCTATGCATATAAAATTAATTAAATCAATGGGATTGCTTTACATTGGACAAATTACTATTTAGTCTCTATATTGTATTTTGTTTTCGTTAAACTGTTTAGCCCCTTCGTTAATTTTTTTTGTTAATCAATATTGGTTAAACTACTATTTAGTTCATCTATTTTAGTGAAATTAATTATTAGTTTCTATATTTTAAAAAATACATTAGTTAGTATCTATAATTTGACTCTATTAATTATTTGTCACATAATTATTTTTTATACCTAAATTATTCTAATCCTCTCCCACTTAATCTTCTCTTATCCACTATTATTTCTCTCTCATATTTCTTCTCTTCTACATCCATATTCTTCTTCCCCTCATCCTCTATTTGTTTTTATTTGTTGATAAAAATGGTACAAGACTACACAGAAAAATTTATCAACTTTCTTGAATTTCTAAGTAATTAAAAAAAAATTATTTTCCAGTAAAGAAAACACAAAAATGATATTTAAGGAATTGGAAATTTAAAAAAAAAATTATAAATTTATATTTAGTTTTCATATAACAAAATTTCTATTTTTATCTAATAATATATATTTTAAAATATATGAATCAATTAATTAATTTCACTAAAATAGAGAGATTAAATAGTAGTATTTTTCAAAATATAGAATCAACTAATTAAATTTCTTAAAATAAAGAAACTAAATAATAGTTTGAATAATGAAAAATAAGAAATTTAATAGAATGACTAAATAGTTTAACAAAAGCAAAGCATGAGAATTAAATAGTATATTTTTCAAAATATAAAAATTAAATAATTAATTTTAATAAAATACAGAAATTAATTAATAATATTCCCATACATTTATTTAACCACAATATCTCAAACACCTTTTCTTTTTTTTTTTTTCCCGAAGAATGTCTCAAACACTTGACAACTACTCTTGAAAATCTAAATAATAAACTAAAGCTAAAAAAAACCTAGCCAAGGTACATATTATTCAAGAGGCATTTGGATTACTAATGCAAATCTTCATATACAGTAATTAACTAGTAACTAACAACTTAATGATGAGTTTCACAAAATTGAAACATGTCAGGAGTCACGTAGCTGGAGAAAATCGTAGGAATTTCCTGATCGTGTCCACCAAAACAATCTTTAGTCCATACTCTGAAAATACCACCGCATCCTTGGACCCTTTGAATGTCTTGACCAAACGAAGACTCAGTCCAACAAAAACCCGCATTAAGCACGGTTTCTGCACAGTTCCCAAGGTCAGGGATTTGATAGGCTGGGACTTGAGGAGGTGGCAGTGAGATTCCAGGATTTGTTGGGAGTTGAGGCATTGATGGTGAGAATGGGACTGGATTTTGAATTGCTGGTGCGGTAGGGCTGGGGACGAAAGGGTTTGGCAAATTGGATTGGCATTGGCATATGCATGTGCAATATCTACCATTTGAACCTCGCCCCATCTGAACCCATCTTACCTTATATGGGCACCCAGAACAATAAGCAGAACAGCCACAATCTGCATTTGTGGCTTCTGAACTACCACTAACTTGTGCTACTTGTGACACATGAATTTTAAAGGGAAAGTATCTCTTATTCCTTTGATTATGTAATGGGTGGGAGCGAGTCTGTCACTTGTCGAACAATATGAATTTAATATACATATTAGTTTTATTATATAAATTTTACTCACAGTATTAGTATACTGCGTGTTTGCGGGGAAAAAAAAATAATGTTGGTAAGGGGGCGTGTCTGCTGGGCGGTGCGTGCTTGTTCAACAACCACCAAATCCACCACCGCATTCACCATATAAAATAGCCATTCAATTAAATGGAGTTTGTAAGTAGAAATTTTCAGTAAAAGTTCCGTTGCTTTAATTACTATACTTTTTATATGTTATAAAAAAATTGAAATCGTTTAAGATTTTTTTTTGTCGAAGATAAATATACACATAAAAATTCAGAAAAGAAATACGCTTCTTAGTAAAATTATAATCAATTTCATTAATATATCATCTAAGATAAGAAATAAAGAAAAAAAATAAATATAAATTCAAATATATTATAAGATAAAGTAACCAAAATGCCTAAAACATCTAACAACTAATTAAAATCTAAATAATATACTAATAAAATAATATTGATTAAGATAGCTAAGATCTTAATAGCTAAGATCTTAATATTTAGGCATTCGTCTCCAAATATATATACTAATAAAGAAATATTAATTGACTAATGTTGAGTTGAGCAATATTGAACCAAAGCAGGAGGTACCCAGTGGGACACGATGCTTGGAATTCTCTCATCTCCACCAAAGCAATCGTCAGCCCATTGCTTAAACACACTGCAACATCCTTGAGCCATTGAAACATTTTGAAAAACAGTACCCAAGGAAGCTTCAGCCCAACAAAAGCCCAAATTAACCGCAGATGCTGCACAGGCTGGAGACAACGCTAACGGTGCACTTGGGACTCGAGGGGTTGATGGTGCTGGTAGGTTGGGGCTAGGGAAAGAAGGGTTTGATGGGCATTGGCATACACATGTGCATTGACTTTCGATTGAACCTCTCCCAATTTGAAACGTCCTTATTTCATAAGGGCACCCAAAACAAGAAGCAATGCAGCCACAATCACCTCCAGATGCAGCCTCTGAAAGCCTTGCTAAGCACACAAGCACAAGAACAAATATCAACCCAATTGAAGACCTCATCTTTCTTTTTGCTACAATATGTCTTCTTGCATATATTTTAGTGTGATTTTGTTTTTGTTGAGCAGCTAGCTCGGCTATTTATAGCATACCCACCACAAATTTTGAATTTATCTCAATAACCTAAGATTGAATTTTATTTTAATTTTTTCACTGTCTAATATGATATATTTCTACTATAACTTAATTACGATATTTGAATCATACAAGAAAACTATATGTGATACAAATTTATTATTTAATATTTTCAAGCAGAAAATTAATTTACAATTGCAATTCTACGACCCAATTTACTATTAATATAAAATAAAATCGTATATTTAATAAATAAATTTTATTATATATTTTATATTTTGACATCGTGTTATCATGAATTAATTTTATATTAAGAAAAAATTGTTATGCAAACAAAGTCCTTCATAGTATCTACTTACATTCTCTCTCTTTATTTAATATAATTAATTAATTTTTATTTATAAACATTTAAATACTTTAATTTAATTTCTTTCATAAAATGTTAGTCGGATGAGATAAGATAATCATGTTATTTACAATATTAGCACTCATTAAAATAAGAACCAATTCAATTAAATATTAGATTGGCTGACTGCATGTTCACATAGGTATTTTTAAATTATTTTATTATTGTAGTATTAATATATTAAAATTTTATTTTTTATAATTATATTTAATTAATCTGATTTATTCGAATTGACTAAAAAAATTGAAACTACTTGGATTAAACTAGGAAACCAAGCTAGCTTTTAAACTTATATTTAGTTTTTTATTTTATTTTTTTATCATTAATATGTTATTTTAAAAAAAAAATTTAAGCATGTAGAAAGGTTTCTTTTACCTATGATAGAGTTAATTTAATTGAATATATATATATATATATATAATGACATGTGCTGAGTGTTGTTTATATTCAAGTTCAACTCTTTTATATGTAATTTTTTTAATTAATTTTTTATATATAATATAATATTATTATAATATATTAATTTTTAATATTTAATTAAATTTAATTATTTATTATCATAATTTAATTACCGTAATATGTCAATTTTTAGCGTTTTTTATTTATTCAAAATTAGAACTTTCATTAGTTACAATTGGACTATAACTCTGGAAGTCTAATTTTGGATTTCACCAACAAATTTTAGTAAAATAATTATAAAATTAATTTAAATAATAAAATTTAAAATAAATTAATTTTTAATAATCAATTAAATTAAGTCCTTCATTATTATAATATTAAATTATTATGAATATTTTTAACAATCCCATTATTCCTTTTTTTTTCCACTTTTATTAACTAGTTTTTGTTAAACGTGTGTTGCACGTACATGCTTGTGATTTAATTTATTTATATATAATTTTATATTAATTTGTTGTATATAATATAATATCACCATAATGTATTTATTTCCATTGATCAATTAAATTTCGCCCTTTATTATTATAATATCAAATTATCATTATTATACTTTACTCTAATTTTATGATATTTTTATTATATTTAAAATATTTTGTATTTTTAAATATGCATCATGTAAAAATCATTTTATAATATTATATTGTTATTTTGTAATAGTTATATTTAATAAAATAGAATAATTAATGATCAATCTTATTTAATAAATTAAGTCTAACATTTTTAGTTTGAAATAAGATCTATATATAAAAAACATTGACGTGATATATAAGAGTTATGAAGATTTTATTTAATAAAAAAATTATAGATAATTTCTTTTTGTATAATTAACATTTTCTTTATTTATGAAAAAAGGCTGGCTTTCTCTTTTTTTTTTTCAATCAAATTATATTTATATAATCCTAATTTTATTAAAATTTTAATTTTAATGTTACTCAACATTTTTTTTAAATTACTCAACATCTTACACGTTAAAATTGTGAAAGAGAAAATTTCTTTTTTTTTTAATAGGAGATCATTTCCTTTTAATTACTCAAATTTTATTTTTATTTTTTATTATATTTTTTAAAAATTTAAATTATAATATATTTTGGAGAGTTAATATATAAAAATTATAATATAATATTTTAAATTAATTAAATAAAATTAGTTTCAAACGATTTAAATTATTATTTCACTAAATCTAGTTCATATAAATAATATTGTGTAAAATAGAATCCAAGATCATGTAGAACTATGAAAAAATAATAAATTAATATTAAGTGAAATAGAAATTAAATAAATATATCAAAAATTAATATTAATATTTTAAATAAAATAAAATAATTTTTTATTCTTATTATAATAAATTAGTTTGGGTATTTTTTACAATCTTAACATTCTCCCTTCTTCCCATTTTCATCTATAATATCTATCTGTCATATATATATGAATGAATGAGAGGTAAACTGTCACGACCCAACCTATGGGCCGGACCGGCACTAGGACCTGGGCCAGCCTAAAGCCCCCCGATGCCCGTAGTAAGTCTAACTATTCCTCAACCCAACTCTAAGGTCTATTTAGGCCCAATTTCAAGAATTCAACCGGACAGAGTCCGGCCATAAAATGGACCTTTCAACGAGGAGTTTTTGACTCACCCGACCTGTAAACGCAATATATAATCAATTGGGGAGCTCAGCTCACCCTCCACATACTCAAATGTCATAAAAATAAATGGGAGTTCAGCTCCCTCATCCAGTCCAACATACATGCATATAATAAGTTTACAGGTCTAACATGGTAATTATATTACAGACCCAAATCAAATGAATATTTCTAACACATGCGGAATTCTATAAGTTAACAGAATTATACAAACATGAATAGACAACCTGCGAAGGAGAAAAGCAAGTTAACCACAACAATAATCCTCCTGTAGCCTGAAAAAATATTGAACAGGAGTGAGCGTTCGACTCAGAGAGTAAAATATTAATTTTAACCATAATCTTTATAGCTATCTAAAGCTAATGCACCATGTGAAGTGCAATGCAACATCGTTATAAATTTCATACAAATCACATCAAAAAGGCAATTTGAAGCACTCACACACCCAATACTGTCAAACAATACATATATGGGAGTTGATCCCCTATACAGCCCTCTTAATCCAACCTGTGCCAGCAAAGAACTCAAGCTGAATTTTCGCTTAATAAACCAAATCGGGGTCCCAGCGAAGAACTCAAGCCGTGTCTATCCCGAAGGACCGGGTCCCAGTGAAGATCTCAAGCCGTGTCTACCCGTCCTGTCCATAGCCAACACTATACCACACGCACGCCAACTCACGCACACTGCTCCAAATTACCACAATAACATCCATGGCACTTTAATAATTATGAATACAACATAAAATATGCCTAGTATTTAACTACATAGATACATATTTATAAGTGATGCATGGGCATGCTTGAACATATAATAATATCGAAATTACAATTAAAATTAATATTTTACTCACAGACTCAACCGAAGTCACTGTGGCGGCTGGGCGGAGGAGGAAGGCTGTCCCGACTCACCTGACAATTTTTATTACAATTATTTAATACAATTGACTCAATATAAACCAAGAAAAGACCAAATACGTCCTAATTCGTGCCGAAAATCTGGCAGAGTCTCCCCTATACCTAGGACTTACCAAACCTGCAAAAAGGCTTAAAACACACTTTTATATCCACAAACCATATATCCATAACTCAATCACATCACACAGCCCCTCTTGGGCCCATCCAAACAATCATCAATCACAACATGTAAAATTACAGTTTAGTCCTCATAATTTAACCCTCTTGCAAAAACTACCCAAATGAGTTCTAAAAATTCTAAAACTTTGCCTTGCAGTCCTTAGCATCATTACTAAGCTAATGCAAAAGGAATTATAATTTTTTGATCTACCACAAATATTTTATGAATTTTTAATCTCATTCAAGCACTAGAAAATTAAGAAAAAGTGAGGTTCGGGTTTACCTATGTTGATTCCGACTCCGGGGACGCACTCAGGATGTCTGACAACGGTGGGGTAGCCAAAATCTCGATCCAATTCCAAGACTTTTTCGGTAGCCGGTCTGTCTGGCCGGAATTTCACAGATCCGGGCAACCGTCGAATTTCTACGAATTGAAGGTACCTACACGAAGCCCACAATACGGGGGTTAGTATATAATTTTTACAAAATTTTCTAAGCTCATTTAATGCTTGAAAAAATACTACGAAATTTCGTGAGACCCACCGAAAAACGGTGTCGTAAAATTTTGAAATTTATATTGCCGCGAAGCTCTCAACGAGTGGAGCGCTCTGGTACTCTCGGTTTTCTCGTGGGGTTCACGGTTTGCGAGAAATTTAGCCCAAAAATCGAAATGGGTTAAAACTTCCCGGACAAATATTGGGCAAACCGCTCGATGGATTTTGTTGTTCTTAGTGTCTATGGAAAGCTCTCGAGGTGTAGATGATGTTTGACACAAGACCCGGCTCAATCGGTGGCCGGATCGGCCGGATTTTGACTGGGAAACTGAAGCGGCGCACTGCGCGTAAGGTGGTCTTCGCGTGCGTTTTCCCGGCGTTTCAGGTGGCGGCCGGCGAGGAGGGAAGGGCAAGTCGGCGCGCCGGCGAGGTGGGGAGGCTGGGGCGATGGCTAGTCGGCATGGGGAGGAGGGAGGAGAGAGAAAACGGGAGAGAAAGGAAGAGAGAAGGGACGCACGGGGATGGGAGAAGAAGAAAAAGAAAGGTCGGTCTGATTCGATCGGTCCGATCAGGTCTGGTTCGATTCGGGATATAAAATTTTAAATTTTTACTCTGCCTTGTGATCGAAAATGAGGCCCAAAAATTTCGAAAAAATTCTAGAAAACTCAGAAAAATTCGTAGACTTCAAATATATTTTTAGTTTTGCCGCGTGGTCTTTAAATTAATTTTTAAAAATCATCAAAGTTTTATATTTTCGGGAAATCAAACCCGATTTCTAAAATCAGAAAAATTTTAAATAGTTTCCTAAAATTTAAATAAAATAAAATATTAATATTACTCACAAAATAATAAATTTAAAAATTTGGGGTATTACAAACTTATAAATCATCAAAATACTTACTTTTAAAAATTATTTACAATATTATAAAAATACAAATAAACGGAATTATAAAAAATAAAGAAACATGATTATTATATAACGTATATTTTAATAGGATTAAATTTTAAATTAAAATAATTTGTATATTATAATAAAGTAATAAATTTTAATAATTAATTAAAAATCAGCCTCCATAAAACATTGTTAGTTCAATCTTATATATATATATATATATAAACATAACACTTTTTTAAAACTTTTTTTTAATGTGAATTTAAGATTTCTTAGTAAAATTTATGCTTTCTTAAAAAATATATAAATTTATAATTTCTTAGTTATTTTTCATAAAATTGATAATTTTTTTGAAAAAATTTCCAAACACAATTGTTTTTAAGAAATATGAATTTCTTTTTCAAAAGTTTATTTTGAACTAAGTAGAAATTACATATAAGTAGATTAAGAATTTTAAATTTATAATAATTTTAAAATTAATTTGAATAATAATAAAATTATATAATTATAAATAATATAAACGTTGAAACGTGTTGTTGGCATTCCCAATGTTCCCCTTCTCACTTCTATATAGTATATAGATTTAATGCATTCCCAATGTTCCTCTTCCTACTTTTATATAGTATATAGATTTAATTAAATAGTACCCATGCTTTAATATATAGTATGTAGTACACTTCTATTCTTTTATTAATTCTTTTTAACAAAAATGGTTAAAATTTTTTAAAAACAATAAAAAGCACAATTTTAAAAAAAAAAAAAAATTGATGATTTTATTTTTTTTTATAAAATTTTTATTTTAAATTACAATAAAAAATTTAATTAAGAAGTTAAGTACAAATAGAGCTATATAATATATGTAATTTGCAACTTCTTTCGTTAGTTAATGTATAAAAAAGAAAAATATTGGTATTATCTTTTAAACAACAACTAAATTAAATTTATTAATTAAAAGAACTATTACAATCATCCCCTTCCCACATTAAAAAAAATTTGCAGAAGGGAAGCATCTAACAGAAAAGTCACAATTAACTATAATTTAAGAGTCATGAGTAGCTAGCACACATGCTCGTGCGAAGACCTTGATGTTCTCTTAAAAAAGCCACCATCCCTTCTTAAGCAATAATCTATACTTGAAGGAACAAGGGGTGCTTGCGATTTCCCATAAGAGTTCCAACACAAAGCCTGCTTGAAACTTGTGTATCCTTGAGAGGGTTTCAACTGAATATTAATCAGATCAACATCTATGCATGGCACATTACTGCTGCAAGCTAAATAAATAGGTTGCACTGTGTAACTCCCAATTATTTGATCATATCTAACACCAGAAATTGCTACAGCTTCTGTTTGGTTCTTGCAGATATGCTTGTCACAATAGAATTGATCTATTATTATGGGGTACTTGACGTTTGATACTTGGATGTTGGAAAATGATATGTTCTTCACCAATCCAATCCCTCCCTGCTAGATCCAAATTCTTTAGCTAAAAAATAGAATTATGCAGTAATTAATTATTTATTAGTTTTGATCAATATCAGAAGCATTTATTTTAGGTACCTGCCATGTCTTTATTCTAGCTCCAGCTAGAGTATTTTGCAGTGAGACTTTCTCCACAATGATATTGGAGACACATGCAACACTTTTATCCTTCCCAAGTCCTCCTACACTGAAATTATATATAAGAAAATAAAATATTATTCAATTGATGTTGATCAATATGAGAATTAAATTCTTTGTAATTAATAAAATCTACCTTATACCATGTCCTGGACCACAGTTGATATGATGAACATGGATGTTGGAGCAACCAGTTTGTATGGATATACAGTCATCTCCTGCCAAAAGTGAGAGTCCAATAATATATTAGCATCGGAATTCAGAAGCCATATCCTATATATATATATATATATATATATATATATATATATTTGGCTATACCTGCAGGCTAGCCTACTTGCTAATAATTAAAACAAGGGCCAGAGAATACACTAAACTGAAAAGTTGGCTGTATTGGAACTTTTTGTTCATGCTTGTCTCAAAAGTTAGTTTAGTGACAGTTATACCGTTTAAAATTTAATTGAACCTAACATATTTTCCTCACAAACAGATAACCTTTTTATTTTCTTTTATTGCTTTTTTCGTATGTGGCAGAAGTAGATTGCTTTTTCTGTGCAATTCTAGCGTGCCATGCACCATTGAGTCAATACCCAACTCAAGTTATGTGATCGAACATTAGCCACCTATTGAAGCATGATCTAATATGTTCTAAATTCATCTTATATGATATAATTAACATAAGTGAATTTCTTGGTTCTTACCAGATCCAATACTAGAATGCTGAATTTCTACATCTTGTGTGTTCTGCAGGTGAATTCCATCGGTATTGGGGCTATTCTCAGGTGATGAAATGGTTATATTGTTAACCTTGATCCTCTTTGAATTGTCAAATTTCAGATGGCATTGTGGGCTATTTACAATTTCAATGTCTCGAACTGTGACATTATAGCTAGCATAAAATCTCAAAGCCTTCAAAGAAGAGGAAATTAATTCATAACGTTCCAATTATCAGTAGACATAGTCAGACAAAATTAAAACTGTGATCATAAAATAAAAGCAACAAAAACAAAACTTGGAAGAAATGGCTTACTGTTGGTCTCATATCAGGAATGTGCTTGGATTTCTTCTGCAGAAATACATCACAAAACAGCTTTAGCATTTTTCCTATTTCTTTTTTACTTTTTATTTTCCAAATGTTTGAAGAATATATAATTGCCAAACCTGAATAAAATAGACACTAGAGGGACTCCACCAATCGAAGCCTTGACCATTGACAGTGCCAGTACCTTGAATAGTGAAGTCATGCACCCACTTGAAGTTAAGCCATTGAAACAGGCTGGATTTAGGCCATGAACCCGCTTCTGGAGGAGCTAAGAGAGTTCCATCAATCTGTAATTGGCATGGAATTCCACTTACATTACATCAGCTTGGTGTGTAAATCATTTTATTATAAAGATATGTAAATATTAATACATGACTTCAATGTACAATTAAATCAAGGTTAAAAAAAGCCTGACAAAGAATATACCCCTTTGCCCTGTTGCATTTCTTTATTCAAGTGTAGTAGTCAGTGAGATCAGCTAAAAAAGAAGAGAGAGCAAACCTGAAGAACAAGGTGAGGCACACATGGACCTTGAAGAGTTATGGGCTTGACAAGGAACTTGAATTCTGCTGGGATTTCTACTGTAGCTCCAGGGACCTCACAGGCAGCTTTCCATGCAGATAGAAGGGCCTGTTTGGTTCAACATTTCACCAAATTATAATGTAGCAAAGGTAGGAGGAGAAAGAATTGTTGAACTTTTGGCCATTACATACCTTAGAATCATCAGAAACTCCATCACCCTTGGCTCCAAATGACAAAATATTGAAAAAGCTCGATTGGGTAGGATATGAAACACGGTGAGGAAGAGGGGCTGGTGCTGGGCCTGGAATATTAGCTGAACCTTTGAGATGCTTACTGGGTTTGCTCTTCTTGCTGTGTTGCTTTCTTGCGTCCACAATGATGGCTAACATAGTAAAGGCAGCCATTATGACAAATATGAAAAATAGAAGAGATATACTCTTGTTTCTCTTCATCTTCACAATCCTTTTCTTCTCCTTTCCTGGAATATGGTCTCCTGGAGAATTAATGAGAACTAGTCTGGCTCTGGTTGAGATTGTGGAGTGAGCCGTTATGCATGGTTATATAATGGTATAATTTGCGAGCAAGCTTAGAGTATTTAATAATAAGATTATATTAACACTTTTTATCTATTTGTGGTTTTCTTTATTGCCATCAAGTGTACAAGAACTTTTTTTTTGTGGTAGAAGAGCGTACAAGAACTTTAGTGTATTTTAGGAGAAATTATAAAATAAAATGGTGATTCTATATAAAATGTTTATATAAAATGACAAGCCAATAAAATATAAATAAGTATATATAAATAAGTCCCATTAAATAATAACTGTTTGATGGTGAATTTAAAAAAAATAATTACTTAATTATTTTAAATATTTGTTTATATCTGATTGATTTGTCATTTCATGTAAACTCCCTACATAAAATGAAATATTTAATGTAGACAAATATTTTTGTTCATGGAATGACAAGTCAATGAAATATGGACAAGTGTATAAAAATAGGTTCATTAAATAATAATTTTTTGATGGTGAATTTAAAAAAAAAATAATTACTCAATCATTTTAAATATTTGTCTATCTTTGATTAGTTTGTCATTCCATGTAAATTATCTGTATAAAATGACGACTTCACAATATAATTATTCAATCAGGTGTTTAGTTTATGTATAAGTAGAAATCATAAGTAGATTAATATTTAATTTAGTATATAAGTTAAAAAAATACTTAAAATAATTCAGAAATTATATATAAAAATATCTTATTTATGACTATTCTATTTGTTTTAAAACTATTCTTTAACCAAATAAAAGACTATATTATACTAATAATTTTTAAAAATATAAACATTATCTTATTTTAATAACAATCGCACTTAATTAAATATTCTTTTTGTAATTTTAATAAATTATATTACTTTTAAGCACTTTTTAATCAAATAGTTAAATTATTTAAAAATTATTTTTAAATAATTTTACCAAACAGTTAACTATTTACTTTTAATTTGACTTATAAATTTAAAAATATATTTTAAATTAAAATTTAAAAGTAAGAAACTAAACCAAATATTTTGTCACGACCCAACCTATGGGCCGGACCGGCACTAGGACCTGGGCCAGGCTAAAGCCCCCGAGGCCCATAGTAAGCCTAACTATTCATTAACCCAACTCTAAGGCCCATTTGGGCCTAAATTCAAGAAACCAACCGGAAAGAGTACGGCCATAAAGTGGACCTTTCAACGGGGAGTTTTTTACTCACCCGACCTGTAAACAAAATATATCATCAATTGGGGAGCTCAGCTCACTCTCCACATACTCATATCAGCATCAAAAAATAAATGGGAGCTCAGCTTCCTCATCCAATCCATCCAACATGCATATAAAATTTTACAAGTCCACATGATAATTTATATTACAGACCCGAATAATTTAAATATCTCTAACACATGCGGAAATTCTAGAAGTTTATAGAATTACACAAATACTGATAAACTACCTGTGAGGGAGAAAAGCAGGTTAACCTAAAAAATATATCCTCCTGTGGCCTGAAAAATATTGAACAGGAGTGAGCGTTCGACTCAGAGAGTAAAATATCAATTTTAACTATAATCTCTATAACTATCTAGAACTAATGCAACCTGTAGAGTGAAATGCAACATCAACAACATATGGGATGAGCTCCATGTTTTCAGCCCCAGTAGTTGGCACCGCTAATGGCGTTGCAGGTGGCTGGGGCAACCTTGGTGGTGGAGCAACACAGCTGATTATGCCCCTTGTGTTTGGCCTAATCCGCGACATCGGAGCAGAAGAAATTTACAGCTTGGGGAATTGCATTTTTCGTCCCTGCCCTGTTTCAAATGTTATCAGCATTTGCAGTATTGATCTTTGGCCAGGATCTGCCAGATGGGAACTTCAGGAGGCTACAGAAATCAGGGGATAAAGCCAAAGATAAATTCTCAAACGTCTTCTATCATGGGGTTAAAAATTACAGAGGGTGGATCCTGGCATTAACTTACGGGTACTGTTTTGGGGTGGAGCTGACAATTGACAATATAATAGCAGAATATTTTTACGATAGATTTGATCTGAAACTACACACAGCAGGAATTATTGCAGCAAGTTTCGGATTAGCAAATATCGTTTCTAGACCAGCTGGAGGACTGATTTCAGATGTAGTGGCAACGAGGTTTGCAATGAGGGGTAGGTTGTGGGCTTTGTGGATAGTGCAGACATTAGGAGGTGTACTCTGCTTCATTCTTGGACGAGTGGGATCCTTAACTGCATCCATCGCAGTGATGATTGCTTTCTCTTTCTTCTGCCAAGCGGCATGTGGGCTAACGTTTGGTGTGGTTCCTTTTGTCTCTAGGAGGTAATTAAGATTTCTACTCCCACTTAATCCCATTTCTATCTCACAGAGTTTAAATTCTAATAATACAACCATGTCTCATTCTTCAGGTCATTAGGGCTAATATCTGGTATGACAGGAGGTGGTGGAAATGTGGGTGCAGTTCTTACACAGCTAATTTTCTTCAAAGGATCCAGATACTCCAAAGAAAGGGGCATAACACTCATGGGTATCATGATTATGTGCTGCACTCTACCAAAATGTCTGATATACTTCCCACAATGGGGTGGAATGTTTTGTGGACCATCATCTAAAAAGATTGCTACAGAAGAAGACTATTACATGTGTGAATGGAATTCAAAGGAGAAGGAGCAAGGATTACATCAGGCAAGCTTAAAATTTGCTGATAACAGTAGAAGTGAAAGAGGAAGTGAAAGAGACAGAAGAGCAGACTCTGAAACCAGGCCACCTAATCAGACCTCATCTACAAACGTCTAGTCTATGTACTCCAGTTTCTCAAATATGAGCTTAGCAAGTAAAGGTAATGTCCATCTGTGATATTCAAGTTCCAGATTGCAAACTGTAAAAGCATTTGATATGTAGCCTAAATCATCTCGAAGACCTTATGCGTCCATATTTTCTATTAAGGCAAGCACTTAGGCTCTTCTTTCTTCCAAGCCATATTGCAGCGTTAACAAAAACTTTTTGCATGGGTATCTGAAACTTTTCATTCCTTTAATCCAGACATGGATGGTTTTCTCTTAGATGAAGAAGGTGAATTAAATTAAATAGACATGAAGGCTGATCCATGGCTGACATTTAAAGAGAGAAGAAACTATCATCTATTAACTAGTCATTGCATCTGGTTTCATAACAATATTCTTCTCATTAGCATCGTTATCCCTTGAATTGAAAGACAATAGACCTGCCAACTCACACTCCTCCCTTAGGTATAGATTCTATGTCTGCCACTGGTTGGGTATGCCAAAGAAGATATCTAAGAAAGTGAAATACAAAAGCAAATTGATTTTAGGCACTATCAGATATAAATATTAGCCAAAAAGCATGTAAATACAAAGCAAGTTACAGTCTCTTACATTGGAATGAATCATATTTAAAACTCAATGCAACAAAAATGCTGATCCCATGGTCTATCTATAGAGAGATTATATTCTAATTAACCTCTATTACGATCCCACATTGTTGCTAAACAACTTGTTAGAGGTTAATAACTCCTTAGACACTTTCCTTTTATAAATTGATTTTCAATGGTGAATTCTACCTAGAGGGTCATGCTCCTGTGTTGGCCCATGAGATACTTTATTATTAAAGATTTTAGCTAATAGGATTGAAATATATATATTTTTTTCTTAGATGATTAAGAGGCCAGTTAAGCCCACATAAATACAATGAAAGAAATCATCATAATGGTATTTTGCTTTCGTTAAACTGTTTAGCCCCTCCGTTAATTTTTTTTGTTAGTCAATATTAGTTAAACTACTATTTAGTTCATCTATTTTAGTGAAATTAATTAGTTAGTTTCTATATTTTAAAAAATTCATTAGTTAGTCCCTATAATCCCTATTATTTGACTCTATTAATTATTTAGTCACATAATTATTTTTTATACCTAAATTATTCTAATCCTCTCCCACTTAATCTTCTCTTATCCACTATTATTTCTCTATCATATTTCTTCTCTTCTACATCCATATTCTTCTTCCCCTCATCCTCTATTTGTTTTTATCTGTTGATAAAAATGGTACAAGACTACACAGAAAAATTTATCAACTTTCTTGAATTTCTAAGTAATTAAGAAAAATTATTTTCCAGTAAAGAAAACACAAAAATGATATTTAAGGAATTGGAAATTTAAAAAAAAAAATTATAAATTTATATTTAGTCTCCACATAACAAAATTTCTATTTTTATCTAATAATATATTTTTTAAAATATATAAACTAATTAATTAATTTCACTAAAATAGAGAGATTAAATAATAATATTTTTCAAAATATAGAATCAACTAATTAAATTTCTTAAAATAAAGAAACAAAATAGTAGTTTGAATAATATGAATAACAAAAAATTTAATAGAATGACTAAATAGTTTAACAGAAGCAAAGCATGAGGACTAAATAGTATATTTTTCAAAATATAGGAATCAAATAATTAGTTTTAATAAAATACAAAGATTAATCAGTAATTTTCCCTTACATTTATTTAACCACAATATCTCAAACACTTTTTTTTTTCGAAGAATGCCTCAAACGCTTGACAACTACTCTTGGAAATCTAAATTGTAACACCCCAAAATTTTATTAATTATGAGTATTTTTGATATTTAAATTTTATTTAAATTTTAAAAATATATTTGGAGTCGTATTTTTTTTTTTTTTTTTGGAATTTTTTTTTTTTTTTGGACCTTTTTTAGGGTCGATAAAAAAAAAAAAAAAAAATCCTTTCCTTTTTTCTTCTCGCGCGTCTCTCTCTTCTTTTTCCGCATTAAATGAGAGCTTAAAAAAAAAAAAAAATTTATGTACTAACCCCGTGTTATGGGCTGGTTATAGTTATATTCTCAAAAATTAAATTGACCGGGGTTGGAAATT
The DNA here is from genome assembly GCF_030052815.1 of Hevea brasiliensis. Taxonomy (NCBI): domain Eukaryota; kingdom Viridiplantae; phylum Streptophyta; class Magnoliopsida; order Malpighiales; family Euphorbiaceae; genus Hevea; species Hevea brasiliensis. Next base: position 4,522,120 of record NC_079502.1, read on the forward strand.
CGAGTTCGGCACTGCAGGCCAAAAAAAGTCTCCGAAATTGATTTTGCCTTGATCCCCATTGTCCCCCCCCCAGCGAGTCCCCCGGCGGTCGGAATCGGAATAAAACCTAACCTTTTTTTTTTTTTTTTTCTTTTATTTAAATAAAAAAAAAAAAAAAAAAAATAAAATTAAAAATTTTAGAAAAATTACGATTCTTTCTTTTATAATGCAATAATATAATATAGGAGAGGAGGGTTTTATAAAAATGATCAATAATAAGGACTAAATTGAAATTTTTGTATTGTTGATGTGCGTTTTAGCCCTTTTTGCGAGTTTAGTAGGTAGGTAGTAGGGGGAGACTGATTTTTTTTCGACTTACGGCGTAATTGGTCTTTTTTTTTTTTTTGTTGTATTGTGTTGTGTAAATATTAATTTTAATTATAATTTCGATATTATATATATATTCATGCCCATGCATCACTTATATGAATATATTTATGTAGTTAAACTCTAGGCACGATTTATGTTGCATTTCATAATTAATGTGTGCCATGATGTTGTTGTTGTATTAATTTGCGCGCGGCGTGCGTTGGCGTCGTGTGTGGTGTGGGTGGACTATGGATTTTGATGCTATGATGTGAATATGATGTTAATGTTGCATTTCACTCTACAAGTTTGCATTAGTTTGATAGTTATAGAGATTATAGTTAAGATTGATATTGTTTATCCATGTTTGTGTAATTTTAATTACTCCTAGAATTTCATGTGTGTTAGCAAATTTATTTGAATTTGTTTTATCATGTTGGACTGTAAACTTAAATATGTTATGCATGTTGATGGATTGGATGAGGAGTGAACTCCCATTTATTTTATGTTGATGAGTATGTGGACTAAATAATAAACTAAAGCTAATAAGAACCTAGACAAGGTACATATTATTCAAGAGGCATTTGGATTACTAATGCTAATCTTCATATACACTAATTAACTAGTAACTAACAACTTAATGATGAGTTTCACAAAATTGAAACAAGTCAGGAGTCACGTAGCTGGAGAAAATCGTAAGAATTTCCTAATCATGTCCACCAAAACAATCTTTAGTCCATACTCTGAAAATACCACCGCAACCTTGGACCCGTGGAATGTCTTGACCAAACGAAGACTCGACTCAGTCCAACAAAAACCCTCATTAAGCACGGTTTCTGCACAGTTCCAAGGTCAGGGATTTGATAGGCTGGGACTTGAGGAGGTGGCAGTGAGATTTCAGGATTTGTTGGGAGTTGAGGCGTTGATGGTGAGAATGGAACTGGATTTTGAATTGCTGGTGCGGTAGGGCTGGGGACGAAAGGGTTTGGCAAATTGGATTGGCATTGGCGTATACATGTGCAATATCTATCATTTGAACCTCGCCCCATCTGAACCCATCTTACCTCATATGGGCACCCAGAACAATAAGCAGAATAGCCACAATCTGCATTTGTGGCTTCTGAACTACCACTAACTCTTGCTACTTGTGACACATGAATTTTAAAGGGAAAGTATCTCTTCTTCCTTTGATTATGTAATGGGTGGGAACGAGTCTGTCACTTGTTGAACAATATGAATTTAATATACATATTAGTTTTATTATATAAATTTTACTCACAGTATTGGTATACTGCTTGTTTGTGGGGCAAAAAAAATATAATGTGGGTGACCGTGGGCGTGGGGTACTGGGGATTAAAGTGTCTGCTGGGCGGTGCATGCTTGTTCAACAACCACCAACACCACCACCGCATTCACCATAAAAAAAGGGGGTGCATATATAAAATAGCCATTCAATTAAATGGAGTTTGTAAGTAGAAATTTTCAGTAAAAGTTCCGTTGCTTTAATTACTATACTTTTTATATGTTATAAAAAAATTGAAATCGTTTGAGGTTTTTTTTTGTCGAAGATAAATATACACATAAAAATTCAGAAAAGAAATATGTTTCTTAGTAAAATTATGATCAATTTCATTAATATATCATCTAAGATAAGAAATAAAGAAAAAAAAATATAAATTCAAATATATTATAAGATAAAGTGACCAAAATGCCTAAAACATCTAACAACTAATTAAAATCTAAATAATATACTAATAAAATAATATTGATTAAGATAGCTAAGATCCTAATATTGAGGCATTCGTCTTCAAATATATATACTAATAAAGAAATACTAATTGACTAATGTTGAGTTGAGCAATATTGAACCAAAGCAGGAGGTACCCAGTGAGAGACAATGCTAGGAATTCTCTCATCTCCACCAAAGCAATCGTCAGCCCATTGCTTAAACACACTGCAACATCCTTGAGCCATTGGAACATTTTGAAAAGCAGTACCTAAGGAAGCTTCAGCCCAACAAAAGCCCAAATTAACCGCAGATGCTGCGCAGGCTGGAGACAATGCTAATGGTACACTTGGGACTCGAGGGGTTGATGGTGCTGGTAGGTTGGGGCTAGGGAAAGAAGGGTTTGATGGGCATTGGCATACACATGTGCATTGACTCCCGATTGAACCTCTCCCAATTTGAAACGTCCTTATTTCATAAGGGCACCCAAAACAAGAAGCAGTGCAGCCACAATCATCTCCAGATGCAGCCTCTGAAAGCCTTGCTAAGCACACAAGCACGAGAACAAATATCAACCCAATTGAAGACCCCATCTTTCTTTTTGCTACAATATATCTTCTTGCATATATTTTAGTGTGATTTTGTTTTTGTTGAGCAGCTAGCTCGGCTATTTATAGCATACCCATCACATATTTTGAATTTATCACAATAACCAAGATTGAATTGTATTTTAATTCTTTTACCGTTTAATATGATGAATTTCTACCATAATTTAATTATAATATTTGAATCACAAAGGGAAACTATATGTGGTACAAACTTATCATTTAATATTTTCAAGCAGAAAATTAATTTGTAATTATAATTCTACGACCCAATTTACTATTAATATAAGATAAAATTATATATTTAATAAATAAATTCTATTATATATTTTATATTTTGACATCGTGTTATCATGAATTAATTTTATAATAAGATCAAATTGTTATGCAAACAAAGTCCTTCATAGTATCTACTTACGTTCTCTCTCTTTCTTTAATATAATTAATTATTTTATATTTATAAACATTTAAATACTTTAATTTAATTTCTTTGATAAAACGTTAATCGGATGAGATAAGATAATCATGTTATTTACAATATTAGGACTCATTAAAACAAGAACCAATTCAATTAAATATTAGATTGACTGACTGCATGTTCACATAGGTATTTTTAAATTCATTTATTATTGTAGTATTAATATATTAAAATTTTAATTTTTATAATTATATTTAATTAATCTGATTTATTCGAATTGACTAAAAAAAATTTAAACTAGTTGGATTAAACTAGGAAACCAAGCTAGCCTTTTAAAATTCAATTTAGTTTTTTATTTTATTTTTTTTTATCATTAATATGTTATTTAAAAAAAAAAATTTAAGCATGTAGAAAGGTTTATTTTACCTATGATAGAGTTAATTTAATTGATATATATATATATATATTCAAGTTTATATTCAAGTTCAACTCTTTTATATGTAATTTTTTTTATTAATTTTTTTTATATATAATATAATATTATTATAATATATTAATTTTTAATATTTAATTAAATTTAATTATTTATTATCATAATTTAATTACCATAATATGTCAATTTTTAGCATTTTTTATTTATTCAAAATTAGAACTTTCATTAGTTACAATTGGACTATAACTCTGGAAGTCTAATTTTGGATTTCACCAACAAATTTTAGTAAAATAATTATAAAATTAATTTAAATAATAAAATTTAAAATAAATTAATTTTTAATAACCAATTAAATTAAGTCCTTCATTATTATAATATTAAATTATTATGAATATTTTTGACCATTCCATTATTCCTTTTTTTCCACTTTTATTAATTAGTTTTTGTTAAACGTATGTAATTTATTTATATATAATTTTATAATAATTTGTTGTATATAGTATAATATCACCATAATGTATTTATTTCCATTGATCAATTAAGTTTAGCCCTTTATTATTATAATATCAAATTATCATTACTATACTTTACTCTAATTTTAAAATATTTTTGTTATATTTAAAATATTTTGTATTTTTAAATATGCATCATGTAAAAATCATTTTATAATATTATATTATTATTTTGTAATAGTTATATTTTATAAAATAGAATAATTAATGATCAATCTTATTTAATAAATTAAGTCTAACATTTTTAGTTTGAAATAAGATGTATATATAAAAAACATTGACGTGATATATAAGAGTTATGAAGATTTTATTTAATAAAAAAATTATAGTTAATTTCTTTTTGTATAATTAACATTTTCTTTATTTATGAAAAAAGGCTGGCTTTCTCTTTTTTTTTTTCAATCAAATTATATTTATATAATCCTAATTTTATTAAAATTTTAATTTTAATATTACTCAACATTTTTTTTTAAATTACTCAACATCTTACACGATAAAATTGTGAAAGAGAAAATTTCCTTTTTTTTTTAATAAGAGATAATTTCCTTTTAATTACTCAAATTTTATTTTTATTTTTTATTATATTTTTTAAAAATTTAAATTATATTATATTTTGGAGAGTTAATATATAAAAATTATAATATAATATTTTAAATTAATTAAATAAAATTAGTTTCAAACGATTTAAATTATTATTTACTAAATCTAGTTCATATAAATAATATTGTGTAAAATAGAATTCAAGTTCATGTAGAACTATGAAAAAATAATAAATTAATATTAAGTGAAATAGAAATTAAATAAATATATCAAAAATTAATATTAATATTTTAAATAAAATAAAATAATTTTTTTATTGTTATTATAATAAATTAGTTTGGGTATTTTTTACAATCTTAACATTCTCTCTTCTTCCCATTTTTATCTATAATATCTATCTGTCATATATATATATATATATATATATATGAATGAATGAATGAATGAATGAATGAGAGGCAAACTTATAAATCATCAAAATACTTACTTTTTAAAATTATTTACAATATTATAAAAATACAAATAAAAGGAATTATAAAAAATAAAGAAACATGATTATTATATACCGTATATTTTAATAGGATTAAATTTTAAATTAAAATAATTTGTATATTATAATAAAGTAATAAATTTTAATAATTAATTAAAAATCAGCCTCCATAAAACGTTGTTAGTTCAATCCTATATATATATATATATAAACATAACACTTATTTAAAACTTTTTTTTAATGTGAATTTAAGATTTCTTAGTAAAATTTATGCTTTCTTAAAAAATATATAAATTTATAATTTCTTAGTTAATTATTTTTCATAAAATTGATAATTTTTTTTGAAAAAATTTCCAAACACAATTGTTTTTAAGAAATATGAATTTCTTTTTCAAAAGTTTATTTTTAATTAAGTAGAAGTTACATATAAGTAGGTTAAGAATTTTAAATTTATAATAATTTCAAAATTAATTTGAATAATAATAAAATTATATAATTATAAATAATATAAATGATGAAGCGTATTGTTGGCATTCCCAATGTTCCCCTTCCCACTTCTATATAGTATATAGATTTAATGCATTCTCAATGTTCCTTTTCTTTCTTTTATATAGTATATAGATTTAATTAAATAGTACCCATGCTTTAATATATAGTATGTAGTACACTTCTATTCTTTTATTAATTCTTTTTAACAAAAATGGTTAAAAAATTTTTAAAAAAATAAAAAGCACAATTTAAAAAAAAAAGAATTAATGATTTTATTTATTTTTTTATAAAATTTTTATTTTAAATTACAATAAAAAATTTAATTAAGAAGTTAAGTACAAATAGAGCTATATAAATATGTAATTTGCAACTTCTTTCGTTAGTTAATGTATAAAAAAGAAAAATATTAGTATTATCTTTTAAACAACAACTAAATTAAATTTATTAATTAAAAGAACTATTACAATCATCGCCTTCCCACATTAAAAAAAATTTGCAGAAGGGAAGCATCTAACAGAAAAGTCACAATTAACTATAATTTAAGAGTCATGAGTAGCTAGCACACATGCTCGTGCGAAGACCTTGATGTTCTCTTAACAAAGCCACCATCCCTTCTTAAGCAATAATCTATACTTGAAGGAACAAGGAGTGCTTGCGATTTCCCATAAGAGTTCCAACACAAAGCCTGCTTGAAACTTGTGTATCCTTGAGAGGGTTTCAACTGAATATTAATCAGATCAACATCTATGCATGGCACATTACTGCTGCAAGCTAAATAAATAGGTTGCACTGTGTAACTCCCAATTATTTGATCATATCTAACACCAGAAATTGCTACAGCTTCTGTTTGGTTCTTGCAGATATGCTTGTCACAATAGAATTGATCTATTATTATGGGATACTTGACGTTTGATACTTGGATGTTGGAAAATGATATGTTCTTCACCAATCCAATCCCTCCCTGCTAGATCCAAATTCTTTAGCAAAACAATAGAATTATGCAGTAATTAATTATTTATTAGTTTTGATAAATATCAGAAGCATTTATTTTAGGTACCTGCCATGTCTTTATTCTAGCTCCAGCTAGAGTATTTTGCAGTGAGACTTTCTCCACAATGATATTGGAGACACATGCAACACTTTGATCCTTCCCAAGTCCTCCTACACTGAAATTTTATATAAGAAAATAAAATATTATTCAATTGATGTTGATCAATATGAGAATTAAATTCTTTGTAATTAATAAAATCTACCTTATACCATGTCCTGGACCACAGTTGATATGATGAACATGGATGTTGGAGCAACCAGTTTGTATGGATATACAGTCATCTCCTGCCAAAAGTGAGAATCCAATAATATATTAGCATCAGAATTCAGAAACCATATCCTATATATATATATATATATATTTGGCTATACCTGCAGGCTAGCCTACTTGCTAATAATTAAAACAAGGGCCAGAGAATACACTAAACTGAAAAGTTGGCTGTATTGGAACTTTTTGTTCATGCTTGTCTCAAAAGTTAGTTTAGTGACAGTTATACCGTTTAAAATATAATTGAACCTAACATATTTTCCTCACAAACAGATAACCTTTTTGTTTTCTTTTATTGCTTTTTTCGTATGTGGCAGAAGTAGATTGCTTTTTCTGTGCAATTCTAGCGTGCCATGCACCATTGAGTCAATACCCAACTCAAGTTATGTGATCGAACATCAGCCACCTATTGAAGCATGACCTAATATGTTCTAAATTCATCTTATATGATATAATTAACATAAGTGAATTTCTTGGTTCTTACCAGATCCAATACTAGAATGCTGAATTTCTACATCTTGTGTGTTCTGCAGGTGAATTCCATCGGTATTGGGGCTATTCTCAGGTGATGAAATGGTTATATTGTTAACCTTGATCCTCTTTGAATTGTCAAATTTCAGATGGCATTGTGGGCTATTTACAATTTCAATGTCTCGAACTGTGACATTATAGCTAGCATAAAATCTCAAAGCCTTCAAAGAAGAGGAAAATTAATTCATAACGTTCCAATTATCAGTAGACATAGACAAAATTAAAACTGTGATCATAAAATAAAAGCAACAAAAACAAAACTTGGAAGAAATGTCTTACTGTTGGTTTCATATCAGGAATGTGCTTGGATTTCTTCTGCAGAAATACATCACAAAACAGCTTTAGCATTTTTCCTATTTCTTTTTTACTTTTTATTTTCCAAATGTTTGAAGAATATATAATTGCCAAACCTGAATAAAATAGACACTAGAGGGACTCCACCAATCGAAGCCTTGACCATTGACAGTGCCAGTACCTTGAATAGTGAAGTCATGCACCCACTTGAAGTTAAGCCATTGAAACAGGCTGGATTTAGGCCATGAACCCGCTTCTGGAGGAGCTAAGAGAGTTCCATCAATCTGTAATTGGCATGGAATTCCACTTACATTACATCAGCTTGGTGTGTAAATCATTTTATTATAAAGATATGTAAATATTAATACATGACTTCAATGTACAATTAAATCAAGGTTAAAAAAAGCCTGACAAAGAATACACCCCTTTGCCCTGTTGCATTTCTTTATTCAAGTGTAGTAGTCAGTGAGATCAGCTAAAAAAGAAGAGAGAGCAAACCTGAAGAACAAGGTGAGGCACACATGGACCTAGAAGAGTTATGGGCTTGACAAGGAACTTGAATTCTGCTGGGATTTCTACTGTAGCTCCAGGGACCTCACAGGCGGCTTTCCATGCAGATAGAAGGGCCTGATTGGTTCAATATTTCAACAAATTATAATATAGCAAAGGTAGGAGGAAAAAGAATTGTTGAACTTTTGGCCATTACGTACCTTAGAATCATCAGAAACTCCATCACCCTTGGCTCCAAATGACAAAATATTGAAAAAGCTCGATTGGGTAGGATAAGAACCACGGTGAGGAAGAGGGGCTGGTGCTGGGCCTGGAATATTAGCTGAACCTTTGAGATGCTTACTGGGTTTGCTCTTCTTGCTGTGTTGCTTTCTTGCGTCCACAATGATGGCAAAAATAGTGAAGGCAGCCATTATAACAAATATGAAAAATAGAAGAGATACACTCTTGTTTCTCTTCATCTTCACAATCCTTTTCTTCTCCTTTCCTGGAATATGGTCTCCTGGAGAATTAATGATAACTAGTCTGGCTCTGGTTGAGATTGTGGAGTGAGCCGTTATGCATGGTTATATAATGTTATAATTTGCGAGCAAGCTTAGAGTATTTAATAATAAAATTATATTAACACTTTTTATCTATTTGCTGTTTTCTATTGCCATCAAGTGTACAAGAACTTTTTTTTTTTTGTGGTAGAAGAGCGTACAAGAACTTTAGTGTATTTGAGGAGAAATTATAAAATAAAATAGTGATTCCATATAAAATGTCTATATAAAATGACAAGCCAATAAAATATAAATAAGTATATATAAATAAGTCCCATTAAATAATAATTGTCTGATGGTGAATTTAAAAAAATAATTACTTAATCATTTTAAATATTTGTCTATAGATGATTGATTTGTTATTTCACATAAACTCTCTACATAAAATGAAATATTTAATGTAGACAAATATTTGTGTTCATGGAATGACAAGCCAATGAAATATGGACAAGTGCATAGAAATAGGTTCATTAAATAATAATTTTTTAATGGTAAATTTAAAAAAAAAAAATACTCAATCATTTTAAATATTTATCTATATTTGATTAGTTTGTCATTCCATGTAAATTATTTATATGAAATCACGACTCCACAATATAATTATTCAATCAGGTGTTTAGTTTGACTCAGTTAATTTTACTTATAAGTAGATTAATATTTGATTTAGTGTATAAGTTAAAAAAATACTTAAAATAATTCAGAAATCATATATAAAAATATCTTATTTATGACTATTCTATTTATTTTAAAATTATTCTTTAACTAAATAAAAGACTATATTATGTTAATAATTTTTAAAAATATAAATATTATATTATTTTAATAACTACCTCACTTAATTAACTATTCATTTTGTAATTTTAATAAAATATATTACTTTTAAGCACTTTTTAATCAAATAGTTAAATTATTTAAAAATTATTTTAAAATAATTTTATCAAACAATTAACTATTTACTTTTAATTTAACTTATAAATTTAAAAATATATTTTAAATTAAAATTTAAAAGTAAGTAACTAAACCAAATATTTTTTTTACTAAACTTCTCTGTCTCAAATTAAAATTTATGGTACACAAAAGTTATAACACATGCATGCCGTATGGGAAATCCCAATAAACGAAAATAAAAACTATTTAGCATTAATAATGTTAATAATTTTTTAATCTATAAAACATATAAGTGCCCCCATAAACATATAAGTGCTCCCATAAAATTAAGAGCTTGAATTTTATTAACGCCTTTTATAATTAGCGATATGTAAATTTCATTGTAATTCCTCAATAAAGTTAGTAACATACCCTAATCTCTTAAATCGAAACCCTCACCTAAACTTTCTTTCAACTAAAAAAATTCTAATGATTTATGTAACACCCCTAATTTTTAAATTTATTATTTTTGGGTAAATATTGATATTTTATTTTATTTGAATTTTAGGAAATTATTTGAAATTTTTTGGATTTTAGAAATCGGGTTTGATTTTTCGAAAATAAAAACTTTGATGATTTTTAAAAATTAATTTAAAGACCACGTGACAAAAACTAAAAATATATTTGGGGTCTAAGTATTTTTCTGAGTTTTCTAGAATTTTTTCGGAATTTTTGGACCTCGTTTTCGGTCACAAGGTAGAGTAAAAATTTAAAATTTTGTATCTTGAATCGGACCGACCAAATCGAACTGGACCGGATTGGACCGATCGAATCGGACCGATTTCTTCTTCCTTTTTATTTCTCCCCGCCCGTGTCCCGACCTCTCCTTCTCTCTCTCCCATTTTCTCTCTCCTCCCTCCTCCCCTCGCCGGCCAGTCACCACCCAGCCCTCCCCACCTCGCCGGCGCGGCACCCCAGCCTCCCCCCATCACCGGTCGCCGCCTGGAATGCTTGGAAACCGCGCGCGAAGCCTTACGATGCGCAGCGGGCTGCTTCGTCTTCCCGGCCGAAATCCGGCCGATCTGGCCACCAAATAGGCCGGGTCTTGTGTCAAACAATATCTAAACCTCGAAAGCTTTCCATAGACACTAAGAACACCAAAATCCATCGAGCGGTTTGTCCAATTTTGTCCGGGAAGTTTTAGCCCATTTTGATTTTTGGGCTAGATTTTTCTCGCAAACCGTGAACCCCACGAGGAAACCGAGAGTACCAGAGTGCTCCACTTGTCGAGAGCTTTGCGGCAATATAAATATCTAAATTTTCCGACACCATTTTTCGGTGGGTCTCACGAAACTTCGTAGTATTTTTCCGAGTATTAAATGAGCTTAGAAAATTTCGTAAAATTTATGTACTAACCCCCATGTTGTGGGCTTCTTGTAGGTATCTTCAATTCGCGGAAATTCGACAGTTGTCCGGGTCAATGAATTTTCGACCAGACAGACCGGCTATCGAAAAAGTCTTGGAATTGGATCAAGATTTTGGCTACCCCACCATTGTCAGACGCCCCGAGCGCGTTCCCGAGATCAGAATTGGCATAGGTAAACCCAAACCTTACTTTTTCATAATTTTCTAGTGCTTAAATGGGATTAAAAATCCATAACATATTTGTGGTAGCTCAGAAAATTATGATTCTTTTTGCATTAGCCTAGTAATATTGCTAAGGACCGCGGGGCAAATTTTTAGAGTTTATTTGGGTAGTTTTTGCAAAAAATGTCAATTATAAGGACTAAACTGTAATTTTACATATTGTAATTGATGACTATTTGGATGGGCCCAAGAGGGGCTGTGTGATATGATTGAGTTGTGGGTGTATGGTTGGTGGATACAGAAGTGTGTTTTAAACCCATTTGCAGGTTGGGTAGGTCCTAGGTATAGGGGAGACTCTGTCGGATTTTCGGCACGACTTAGGACGTATTTGGTCTTTCCTTGGTTTGTATTGAGTCAATTGTATTAAATAATTGTAATAAAATTATTAGGTGAGTCGGGACAGCCTTCTTCCTCCGCCCAGCTGCCACAGTGACTGCTGTTAAGTCTGTGAGTAAAATATTAATTTTAATTGTAATTTTGATATTATTATATGTTCAAGCATGCCCATGCATCACTTATATGCATATATCTATGTAGTTAAACTCTAGGCACGTTTTATGTTGCATTCACAACTGTTAAAGTGCCATGGATATTGTTGTGGTAATTTAGAGCAGTGTGCGTGCGTTGGTGTGCGTGTGATATGGTGTTGACTATGGATAGGACGGGTAGACACGGCTTGAGATCTTCGCTGGGACCCGGTCTTTCGGGGTAGACACGGCTTGAGTTCTTCGCTGGGACCCCAATTTGGTTTATTAAGTGAAAGTCCGGCTTGAGTTCTTCGCTGGCACAGGTTGGATTTAAGAGAGCTGTATAGGGGATCAGCTCCCATATATTTATGATTTGACATTACTGGGTGTGTGAGTGCTCCAAATTACCTTTTTGCTGTTATGATGTGAAAATATTATTGATGTTGCATTTCACTCTACAGGGTGCATTAGCTTTAGATAGTTATAGAGATTATGGTTAAAATTGATATTTTACTCTCTAAGTCGAACGCTCACTCCTGTTCAATATTTTTCCAGGCCACAGGAGGATATTTTTGAGGTTAACCTGCTTTTCTCCCTCGCAGGTCTTTTATTAATATTTGTATAAACCTGTTAACTCTTAGAATTTTAATATGTGTTAGAAATATTTATTTGAATTGGGTCTGTAATATAAATTGTCATTTTGAACCTGTAAACTTATTATTTTATGCATGTGTGTTGGGCTGGATGAGGGAGCTGAGCTCCCATTTATTTTTATGTTGTTATGAGTATGTGGAGGGTGAGCTGAGCTCCCCAATTGATTATATATTGTGTTTACAGTCGGGTGAGTCAAAAACTCCCCATTGAAAGGTCCATTTTATGGCTGGACTCTGTTCGGTTGAATTCTTGAAATTGGGCCCAAATGGGTCTTAGAGTTGAGTTAAGGAATAGTTAGGCTTACTACGGGCCTCAGGGGCTTTAGGCTGGCCCAGGTCCTAGTGTCGGTCCGGCCCATAGGTTGGGTCGTGACAAATGTGGTATCAGAGCTTAGGCTCCAGATTCATAGGGAATAATTATTTAAAGTGTTGGGAAGAGTCTACTAGGAGTCACATGTGGAAAATAGGGTCCACATTCATCTTGCATTGTCATCTTTGCTTCTAGTTTATGCTTCATATAATTGTGTGTAATATGAGTCTATAGAGCTATGTAACATGCTGTTTTGAATATTGTGGGCTAATGCTGCTGAATTTCAGGAAAATACATAGAAGCAGGAGAGCTGCCACTGCACCAGAACCAGATGTGCTTGACGAGGTGTTGGCACAGGATGAGGCGCTTGCCCGAGGAGGCGGGGTAGGAGGCCTAGAGCTGCTCAAGTAGAAGAGCAGCTGCCATCAGTTCAGGATCAGTCTTTTATGGCACAGGGTCCCATGGACCCCATGGCAGCTACTTTAGCTGGGTTGCAGAGAACCATCAATATGATGGCACAGTATATGGTCCACCCTCCACAGTAGCAGCAGTCCACCGCACCAAGAGGGGAACCTTATAAACAGATAATCAATTTCAAGAAGTTAGTGCCTGGTACTTATGATATGTCAGACGATGCATATCGATTCTTGGATTCTTGCAGACAGGCAGGAACAGAGTTGCAGTTGACTGATAGAAGACTTATAGAGTGTAGCAGCATGTCATGGGGCTATGCCTAGACAATGGATGAATGATTACATATTACCTCGAATGGAAGGTTTGTCGTGGACTCAGTTTGTGGAACTGTTCATCAACTGGTTTGTACCAGAAAGTTTCAGAGATCAAAAGCAGTGGGCCTTTGAGGCCTTAAGGCAGAATGGCAGGTCTGTAGATGAATATGCTATAGAATTTCTGAAACTGAGCAGGTATGCCCCTACAGCAGTAGCTACAGAAACTATAAAGGTGAAGAGCTTCCTAAAGGAGCTCGACAGGAGGTATGCAAACCTGGCCATGATGTCTGATCAGTCTTTTGATGTGGTGGTTGATCGAGCCAGACAGATTGAGATTAGCTATGCTGTGGATGACAGTGGAAGGGCAAAGAAAAATAGAGCAAAGGGTTCTTCAGGTGTTCCCCACATGGGTGCTCCGGATAATGGTGGCTAGAGTCATTACAGAGGAAGAAGTAGGAACAAGAAGAGTGATTTTAGACACAAACCTCGAGGGTTCAGGCCAGGGTACGGATCCAGTAGTGGTCATAGTTCGGGGTACAGCAGTTCCGGGTCTGGTTCAGGATCCTCCTTTGCACCTTGTGCACAGTGCGGAAGAGGACATTCAGGACCTTGTATGATGGGTTCAGGAGTATGCTTCAGGTGTGGCCAACCAGATCACTTTGCTAGGAAATGCCTCGTGTTCAGCGAGCCACAGATGGGGTCACAGGTTTTTGTTGCAAATATTCCTCGTTAGTTATATCCTGGTGCTTCCAGCATGGCAAGCAGTCAGTTCAGTGGCCAACAGGGCCGAGGACAAGGGGGACGTGGATTTGGAAGTAGATCAGGAGGTAAAAGTCAGTATCAGGGTTCTGCCACCCAAGGTAGGGGTCAAGCTCGGGTTTTCACCCTGACCCACCAGGATGCTAAGGCTTTCAATGTAGTTGTGTATTCTTCTAGTCTGTTTCTATGAGGCTCGTGTTTTGATAGATCCGGGTGCTACGCACTCATTTGTCTCTCCAGTGTTTGCCATGAGATTGGATGGGAACCCTACAACTTTAGAATGCCCTTTGTCTATAGCTACCCCACTTAGTGACAACATAGATGTATACATGGTTTTTTCGGGTAGCCCAGTAGTAGTGGATGGAAAGATCCTCCCAGTAGACTTGGTTCCTCTACCAGTAATGGATTTCGATATAATCTTGAGAATGGATTGGTTGGCAACTCATTATGCCACTTTAGACTGCAGGAACAAAAAGGTGTATTTCCACATACCTGGTGTGGAAGAGTTTAGCTTTGACGGTGACAGGAGCGTGGCTCCATATAATTTGGTGTCAGCAATTAGTACTAGAAAAATGTTTAGGCGTGGATGTCAAGGGTATTTGGCATTGGTGAGAGATACATCTGTAGAAGGTGTCAACATGGAAAATGTTCTTATTGTCAGAGAATTCATGGATGTCTTCCCTGAGGAGCTTCCGGGGTTGCCACCAGGAAGGGAAATAGAGTTCTGCATTGATGTTGTGCCGGGTACAAACCCCATATCAATGTCGCCTTACAGGATGGCACCAGCAGAATTGAAAGAGCTGAAGGAACAACTACAGGAGCTTTTGGACAAGGGTTTTATACGTCCGAGCATTTACCCTGGGGCACTCCTGTTCTATTCTTGAGAAAGAAAGATGGGTCCTTGAGGTTGTGTATCGATTATAGACAGCTGAACAAGGTGACTGTGAAGAACAAGTATCCACTTTCTCTGATCGATGATCTGTTTGATTAGCTCCAAGGAGCTAGATTCTTTTCCAAGATAGACCTGCGATCAGGCTACCATCAGTTGAGAATCAGGAATGAGGATGTGTCCAAAATAGCATTCAGGACAAGATATGGTCATTATGAGTTTTTGGTGATGTCTTTTGGACTCACTAATGCACCAGCAGCCTTCATGGACTTGATGAACAGAGTGTTCAGGCCATTCCTGGACCGTTTTGTCATCGTATTCATAGATGACATTTTGGTATACTCTCGGACCGAGGAAGAACATGTGTGACACTTGAGGATGGTGTTGCAGACTTTGAGGGAGCACCAGCTATATGCCAAATTTTCAAAATGTGAATTTTGGCTAGGAAGCTTCTCATTCTTGGGACACGTGGTTTCTAGTGAAGTCATTCAAGTAGATCCCAAGAAAATTGAAGCTATAACTGATTGGCTTAGGCCTACAACAGTCACTGAGGTGCAAAGTTTTCTGGGTCTAGCTGGCTATTATAGGCGTTTTGTGCAGGATTTTTCTAGGATAGCGGCTCCCCTAACTAAGTTAACTCGGAAGAATGTTCCATTCATTTGGACAGATGACTGTGAGGAGAGTTTCCAGAAGCTTAAGGAATGTCTAACCACCGCCCTGGTGTTGACACTACCGATGAGTGGTGAAGGATATACCGTGTACTGTGACGCCTCCAGAGTTGGCTTAGGGTGTGTTTTGATGCAGAATGGAAAAGTAGTGGCTTATGCTTCAAGGCAGCTGAAGAGGCATGAGCAGAACTACCCCACCCATGATTTGGAAATGGCGGCTGTAGTCTTTGCACTAAAAATCTGGAGACACTACTTGTATGGTGAAGTGTACGAGATATACACCGACCACAAGAGTTTGAAGTACATCTTCCAACAGAGGGATTTAAACTTGAGACAGAGGAGATGGATGGAGCTTCTGAAGGACTATGATTGCACCATCCAGTACCACCCTAGGAAGGCCAATGTAGTGGCAAATGCTTTGAGCAGAAAATCTTCTGGTAGCTTGGCGCACATATTAGCGAAAAAGAGACCGTTGATTCAGGAAGTACATGAGTTGATAGATCAAGGTTTAATCCTAGATCTTTCAGATGAGGGGGTATTGTTGGCTCATTTTTCAGTGAGACCAGACCTACGAGACAGAGTTAGAGTTTCCCAGCACAGAGGCCAACAATTGATGAAGATCATAGAAAGAGTACAGCAGGGTAAAGGTGATGAGTTTGGATTTGCCAATGATGGTGCCCTAGTGCAAGGTTCTAGGATATGTGTGCCCAATGTGGACAATCTCAGAAATGAAATCATGTAAGAGGCATACTATACACTGTACAATATCCACCCAGGCTCCACCAAGATGTAGCATGATGTGAAAGATAGCTATTGGTGGAATGGCATAAAGAGAGACATAGCAAACTTCGTGTCCAAGTGCTTGACTTGTCAGAAGGTGAAGTTTGAACACCAGAGACCGTCAGGGAAGCTGCAAGAGCTCCCTATCCCAGAATGGAAGTTGGAGATGATTACTATGGATTTTGTGACTGGGTTGCCTCGTACCACATGAGGATATGATTCGATATGGGTAATTGTAGACCGCCTAACTAAATCAGCTCACTTCTTGCCTGTGAAGACTACATATTCTGTGGCACAGTACGCTCGACTCTACATTCGAGAAATAGTCAGATTGCATGGAGTTCCTGCTTCCATAACATTTGACAGAGGGCCCCAGTTCACTTCTCGATTTTGGAGGAAGTTGCAGGAGGCACTTGGCACACAGTTGAACTTTAGTACTGCTTTCCACCCTCAGACAGACGGACAGTCTGAAAGGACAATCCAAACACTAGAAGACATGCTTCGCATGAGTGTTTTGGATTTTGGAGGTCAATGGGATGATCAGCTAGCTTTGGTGGAGTTTGCCTACAACAACAGTTACCATTCCAACATAGGGATGGCACCCAATGAGGCACTATATGGAAGAAAGTGTAGGTCTCCTCTGTGTTGGACAGAAATGGGAGAAGCGAAGGTGCATGATGTAGACCTAGTGCAGTACACTTCAGAGATAGTTCCTTTAATCAGGGAATGATTGAAAGCTTTTTGAGGCAGAAGAGTTATGCAGACCCTAGACGAAGGGATGTGGAGTTTGCAGTAGGCGACTACGTATTCCTGAAGGTTTCTCCGATGAAGGGAGTCATGAGATTTGAAAAGAAGGGCAAGTTGGCATCTCGGTATATTGGACCTTTTGAGGTTATTGATAGAGTTGGAGCAGTTGCCTACCGGTTGGAGCTACCACCTAACCTTTCTCATGTTCATCTTGTGTTTCACATCTCCAAGCTCAGGAAATACATACCTGATCCTTCTCATGTGCTACAGCCGGATGTAGTAGAACTGAAAGAAAACTTGACGTTTGAGGAGCAACCTGTAGCCATAGTGGACTACCAAGTGAGGCAGCTAAGATCAAAACAGATCCCTATGGTTAAGGTTTTGTGGAGGAGCCAGTTAGTAGAAGAGTGCACCTGGGAGTCAGAGCGGGACATGCGTAGCAAGTACCCTTATCTATTCAATGTGTAATCCTGTACTTTATTCTACCTTGTGTAAAATTCGAGGACGAATTTTCTGTAAGGGGGGAAGAATGTAACACCCCTAATTTTTAAATTTATTATTTTTGGGTAAATATTGATATTTTATTTTATTTGAATTTTAGAAAATTATTTGAAATTTTTCCGATTTTAGAAATCGGATTCGATTTTCCGAAAATATAAACTTTGATGATTTTTAAAAATTAATTTAAAAACCACGTGGCAAAAACTAAAAATATATTTGGGGTCTACGAATTTTTTTGAGTTTTCTAGAATTTTTTCAGAATTTTTGAACCTCGTTTTCGGTCCCAAGGCAGAGTAAAAATTCAAAATTTTGTATCTTGAATCGAACCAATCGAATCGAACCGGACTGGATCGGACCGATCGAATCGGACCGGTTTCTTCTTCCTTTTTCTTTCTCCCCGCGTGCGTCCCGACCTCTCCTTCTCTCTCTCCCATTTTCTCTCTCCTCCCTCCTCCCCTCGCCGGCCAGCCGCCACCCAGCCCTCCCCACCTCGCCGGCGCGCCACCCCAGCCTCCCCCCATTGCGGGCCGCCGCCTGGAACGCCGGGAAACCGTGCGCGAAGCCGTACGACGTGCAACGCACTGCTTCGTCTTCCAGGTAGAAATTCGGCCGATCTGGCCACCGATTGGGCCGAGTCTTGTGTAAAACAACATCTACACCTCGAGAGCTTTCCATAGATACCAAGAACACCAAAATCCATTGAGCGGTTTGTCCAATTTTTGTCTGGGAAGTTTTAGCCTATTTTGACTTTTGGGCTAGATTTCTCGCAAACCGTGAACCCCACGAGGAAATCGAGAGTACCAGAGCGCTCCACTCGTCGAGAGCTTCGCGGCAATATAAATTTTCAAAATTTTCGACATCGTTTTTCGATGGGTCCCATGAAACTTCGTAGTGTTTTTCCGAGCATTAAATGAGCTTAGAAAATTTCGTAAAATTTATGTACTAACCCCCGTGTTGTGGGCTACGTGTAGGTATCTTCAATTCGTGAAAATTCGATAGTTGTCTGGGTCTGTAAATTTCCGGCCAGACAGACCGGCTACTGAAAAAGTCTTGGAATTGGATCGAGATTTTAGCTACCCCACCGTTGTCAGACGCCCCGAGCGCGTTCCTGAGATTGGAATCGACATAGGTAAACCCGAACCTTGCTTTTTCGTAATTTTTTAGTGCTTAAATGGGATTCAAAATCCATAAAATATTCATGGTAGCTCAGAAAATTATGATTCTTTTTGCATTAGCCTAGTAATATTGCTAAGGACCACGGGCCAAATTTTTAGAATTTTTAGAGTTTATTTGGGTAGTTTTTGCAAAAAGGGTCAATTATAAGGACTAAACTGTAATTTTACATATTGTGATTGATGATTGTTTGGATGGGCCCAGGAGGGGGTGTGTGATATGATTGAGTTGTGGGTGTATGGTTGGTGGATATAGAAGTGTGTTTTAAACCCATTTGCAGGTTAGGTAGGTCCTAGGTATAGGAGAGACTCTGCCGGATTTTCGGCACGACTTATGACGTATTTGGTCTTTTCTTAGTTTGTATTGAGTCAATTGTATTAAATAATTGTAATAAAATTGTCAGGTGAGCCGGGACAGCCTTCTTCCTTTACCCAGCCGCCACAGTGACTACTATCAAGTCTGTGAGTAAAATATTAATTTTAATTGTAATTTCAATATTATTATATGTTCAAACATGCCCATGCATCACTTATATGCATATATCTATATAGTTAAACTCTAGGCACGTTTTATATTGCATTCACAACTGTTAAAGTGCCATGGATGTTGTTGTGGTAATTTGGAGCATTGTGCGTGCGTTGGTGTGCGTGTGATGTGGTGTTGACTATGGATAGGACGGGTAGACACGGCTTGAGATCTTCGCTGGGACCCGGTCCTTCGGGGTAGACACGGCTTGAGTTCTTCGCTGGGACCCCGATTTGGTTTATTAAGCGAAAGTCCGGCTTGAGTTCTTCGCTGGCACAGGTTGGATTTAAGAGAGTTGCATAGGGGATCAGCTCCCATATATTTATGATTTGACATTACTGGGTGTGTGAGTGCTCCAAATTACCTTTTTGCTGTTATGATGTGAAAATATTGCAATGTTGCATTTCACTCTACAGGGTGCATTAGTTTTAAATAGTTATAGAGATTATGGTTAAAATTGATATTTTACTCTTTGAGTCGAACGCTCACTCCTGTTCAATATTTTTCCAGGCCACAGGAGGATATTTTTGAGGTTAACCAGCTTTTCTCCCTCGCAGGTCGTTTATTAATGTTTGTATAAACCTGTTAACTCTTAGAATTTTCGCATGTGTTAGAAATATTTATTTGAATTGGGTCTGTAATATAAATTGTTATTTTGGACCTATAAACTTATTATTTTATGCATGTGTGTTGGGCTGGATGAGGGAGCTGAGCTCCTATTTATTTTTATGTTGTTATGAGTATGCAGAGGGTGAGCTGAGCTCCCCAATTGATTATATATTGTGTTTACATGTCGAGTGAGTCAAAAACTCCCCGTTGAAAGGTCAATTTTATGGCCGGACTCTGTTCGGTTGAATTCTTGAAATTGGGCCCAAATGGGCCTTAGAGATGAGTTAAGGAATAATTAGGCTTACTACGGGCCTTGAGGGTTTTAGGCTGGCCCAGGTCCTAGTGCCAGTTCGGCCCACAGGTTGGGTCGTGACAATTTAAATTTGTAATTTTTATTAAAATTTAAATTTGTGAAGCCTGAAAAGAATTTCAAAATCATTGAATTAAAATTAGCTAATAATTTTAATAAAGGCTACAAAAAATTTTAAAAATTAGATACAACTTTTTTATAAATCACATATAAATTGGATGAAGTATATATTTAAAAATTACAAATATAAATTATAATAAGCATGTCATTAAATTGATATATGTGGTCACTTATATATATATATATATAAAATAGAAAAAATGGTCAATTGGGATCCATATATATATAATAGAAAAAATGGTCAATTGGGATCCATCATTAGTGCATTATATATCTTGCATGACCTTGCTAAAGGCAAGCCATTATTGAGTTTGTAGTGGAAGGAGTAGCTAGCCGGACTAGATAAGTCATATACTATACTATATAATATAATACGGTTTGGATAATCTTACTTAATTAACTTCTCTAATTTCATATTCTAATTATTAAATGTAAAGGAAAGTAGTTAAGATGCCTTTGGATGGAAAGACGATATTACCCTTAACAAAATACTTGTTGAAGCATTTTTGCAAAGGGTTTATTAGTCCTTTGATCATATCAAATTAAATAACTAAATTAGGAAGTGTCCAAGCGGCCACAAGTTATTGTTAGACTTGTCACTTTAATGCATAATCCAACAACAAAACTGGAATGGAGGTTGGTGGTCTTAGGTTCTACTAAATTCCAGACAAAAGAAATTGGCCAATGGAGCAGTCACTCAGCTCAGTGAAAGCCATAATATATATAGATTCTAATTGCCTAATTTGTTTAATGCTAAATAAGAATTTATTCTGTTTAGTAATAGCTTTTAAGATAACGTTAATAAGAACTAGAGCGGTAGGTAAAGATCAACAATTTTTTATTACAATCGAAAAATCAAATTATATTGATGCTAATTAATTTAGTCTATTTAATTTGATTATTTTTTTTAAGAATTTCAATTTTTTAGTTCAATTTGATTATATTTCCAAATTAATTGAAAAAAAATTTTAACTGAACTGAATGTTTAAAGGATTTTTCTTTTCTCTAGCTCACTAATTCAGACTCAGAGTTTAGCATTCGAAGGCCTAAACTTTTCGGTATAGGTCTTTACTCCATTCAAACTAGCAAGTTCATACACAAAATTAAATAAAAAAAATAAAAAAAAATTCCATTCAATTTAATTTTATCTAGCTAGTCAGTTCGGTTAATTATAATAAAACTATTTAGTTTTTGATTTCCCTAGCTAGTCAGTTCGGTCTTTGCATATTTTCCCTTCTTCTTTATTGACTACATCCTAGTTTGATAGATAGAAAGCAGAAAAGGTTCCAATCATTACACATGGTACTTTAAGGCATCTTTACCAGGAGCCAGTCACTCTCATCTTCTTTCCTGCATAAAGAGGAACAGGCATTAATCAATTACTGTTAGCTTGGAGGAAAAAAAGAGAGAGAGCCCAAAATTTTATTAGCTTAAAAGATTCCTCTTCTTTTAGCCCCACCAAAGGATAGGCACATGGAAGTGGAAACTACTGGGACGGGATTTCAGACTCAAAAATTTGCTCTTCCTGTGGACTCAGAGCACAAGGCAACTGAATTCCGGTTATGCTCTATAGCAGCTCCCCACATGCGGGCATTTCATTTGTCTTGGGCGTCTTTCTTCTCTTGTTTTGTGTCCACTTTTGCTGCTCCACCTCTCCTTCCCATAATACGTGACAACCTCAATCTCACAGCCACAGACATTGGCAATGCAGGTATTGCATCCGTCTCTGGTGCTGTCTTTGCGAGAATTGCCGTGGGACTGCCTGTGACCTTTTTAGACCCCGTATTGCCTCTGCTTCACTGATACTCCTTACAGCACCAGCGGTCTACTTCACTTCCGTTGTCTCATCACCTGTTTCTTTTCTCCTCGTACGTTTTTTCATGGGCTTCTCCCTTGCCACTTTTGTCTCAACTCAATTCTGGATGAGCTCCATGTTTTCAGCCCCAGTAGTTGGCACCGCTAATGGCGTTGCAGGTGGCTGGGGCAACCTTGGTGGTGGAGCAACACAGCTGATTATGCCCCTTGTGTTTGGCCTAATCCGCGACATCGGAGCAGAAGAAATTTACAGCTTGGGGAATTGCATTTTTCGTCCCTGCCCTGTTTCAAATGTTATCAGCATTTGCAGTATTGATCTTTGGCCAGGATCTGCCAGATGGGAACTTCAGGAGGCTACAGAAATCAGGGGATAAAGCCAAAGATAAATTCTCAAACGTCTTCTATCATGGGGTTACAAATTACAGAGGGTGGATCCTGGCATTAACTTACGGGTACTGTTTTGGGGTGGAGCTGACAATTGACAATATAACAGCAGAATATTTTTACGATAGATTTGATCTGAAACTACACACAGCAGGAATTATTGCAGCAAGTTTTGGATTAGTAAATATCGTTTCTAGACCAGCTGGAGGACTGATTTCAGATGTACTGGCAACGAGGTTTGCAATGAGGAGGTGTACTCTGCATCATTCTTGGACGAGTGGGATCCTTAACTCCATCCATCGCAGTGATGATTGCTTTCTCTTTCTTCTGCCAGCGGCATGTGGGCTAACGTTTGGTGTGGTTCCTTTTGTCTCTAGGAGGTAATTAAGATTTCTACTCCCACTTAATCCCATTTCTATCTTACAAAGTTTAAATTCTAATAATACAACCATGTCTCATTCTTCAGGTCATTAGGGCTAATATCTGGTATGACAGGAGGTGGTGGAAGTGTGGGTGCAGTTCTTACACAGCTAATTTTCTTCAAAGGATCCAGATACTCCAAAGAAAGGGGCATAACACTCATGGGTCTCATGATTATATGCTGCACTCTACCAATATGTCCAATATACTTCCCACAATGGGGTGGAATGTTTTGTGGACTATCATCTAAAAAGATTGCTACAGAAGAAGACTATTACATGTCTGAATGGAATTCAAAGGAGAAGGAGCAAGGATTACATCAGGCAAGCTTAAAATTTGCTGATAACAGTAGAAGTGAAAGAGGAAGTGAAAGAGACAGAAGAGCAGACTCTGAAACCAGGCCACCTAATCAGACCTCATCTACAAACGTCTAGTCTATGTGCTCCAGTTTCTCAAATATGAGCTTAGCAAGTAAAGGTAATGTCCATCCGTGATATTCAAGTTCCAGATTGCAAACTGTAAAAGCATTTGATATGTAGCCTAAATCATCTCGAAGACCTTATGCGTCCATATTTTCTATTAAGGCAAGCACTTAGGCTCTTCTTTCTTCCAAGCCATATTGCAGTGTTAACAAAAACTTTTTGCTTGGGTATCTGAAACTTTTCATTCCTTTAATCCAGACATGGATGGTTTTCCCTTAGATGAAGAAGGTGAATTAAATTAAATAGACATGAAGGCTGATCCATGGCTGACATTTAAAGAGAGAAGAAACTATCATCTATTAACTAGTCATTGCATCGGGTTTCATAACAATATTCTTCTCATTAGCATCGTTATCCCTTGAATTGAAAGACAATAGACCTGCCAACTCACACTCCTCCCTTAGGTATAGATTCTATGTCTGCCACTGGTTGGGTATGCCAAAGAAGATATCTAAGAAAGTGAAATACAAAAGCAAATTGATTTTAGGCACTATCAGATATAAATATTAGCCAAAAAGCATGTAAATACAAAGCAAGTTACAGTCTCTTACATTGGAATGAATCATATTTAAAACTGAATGCAACAAAAATGCAGATCCCATGGTCTATCTATAGAGAGATTATATTCTAATTAACCTCTGTTACGATCCCACATTGTTGCTAAACAACTTGTTAGAGGTTAATAACTCCTTAGACACTTTCCTTTTATAAATTGATTTTCAATGGTGAATTCTACCTAGTGGGTCATCCTCATGTGTTGGCCCATGAGATACTTTATTATTAAAGATTTTAGCTAATAGGATTGAAATATATATATTTTTTTTCTTAGATGATTAAGAGGCCAGTTAATCCCACATACATACAATGAAAGAAATCATCATAATGGTATATATTCTATGCATATAAAATTAATTAAATCAATGGGATTGCTTTACATTGGACAAATTACTATTTAGTCTCTATATTGTATTTTACTTTCGTTAAACTGTTTAGCCCCTCCGTTAATTTTTTTTTGTTAGTCAATATTGGTTAAACTACTATTTAGTTCATCTATTTTAGTGAAATTAATTAGTTTGGCAAATTTTATTGGCATTGGCATGTGCATGTGCAATATCTACCATTTGAACCTCGCCCCATCCATCTTATCTCATATGGGCACCCAGAACAATAAGCAGAACAGCCACGATCTGCATTTGTGGCTACTGAACTACTACTAACTTGTGCTACTTGTGACAAATGAAGTTCAGAGGGAAAGTATCTCTTCTTCCTTTGATTATGTAATGGGTGGGAGCGAGTCTGTTACTTGTCGAACAATATGAATTTAATATACATATTAGTTTTATTATATAACTTTTACACACAGTATTGGTATACTGCTTGTTTACGGAAAAAAAAAATTTTTTTGGTAACCATGGGCGTGGGGTACTGGGGATTAAAGTGTCTGCTGGGCGGAGCATGCTTATTCAACCACCACCACCACCCACACCACCACTGCACCCACCGTAAAACGTAGAAAAGGGGGCGGATATATAAAATAGCCATTCAATTAAATGGAGTTTGTAAGTTGAAGTTTTCAATAAAAGTTCTGTTGTTTTAATTGCTATCCTTTTTATATGTTATAAAAAAAATTGAAATCATTTAAGTTTTTTTTTTCGAAAATAAATATGTATATAAAAATTCAAAGAAAGATCATGCTTCTCAATAAAATTATGACAATTTCATTAATAAATCATCTAAGTTAAGAAATAAAGAAAAAAATAAATATAAATTCAAATATATTATAAGATAAAGTTATCAAAATGCCTCAAACACCTAATAACTAATTAAAATCTAAATAATATACTAAAAAAATAATCTTGATTAAGATAGCTAAGATCCTAATATGGAGGCATTCGTCTTCAAATATATATACTAATAAAGAAATACTAATTGACTAATGTTGAGTTGAACAATATTGAACCAAAGCAGGAGGTACCCAGTGGGAGACGATGCTAGGAATTCTCTCATCTCCACCAAAGCAATCGTCAGCCCATTGCTTAAACACACTGCAACATCCTTGAGCCATTGGAACATTTTGAAAAGCAGTACCTAAGGAAGCTTCAGCCCAACAAAAGCCCAAATTAACCGCAGATGCTGCACAGGCTGGAGACAATGCTAATGGTACACTTGGGACTCGAGGGGTTGATGGTGCTGGTAGGTTGGGGCTAGGGAAAGAAGGGTTTGATGGGCATTGGCATACACATGTGCATTGACTCCCGATTGAACCTCTCCCAATTTGAAACGTCCTTATTTCATAAGGGCACCCAAAACAAGAAGCAGTGCAGCCACAATCATCTCCAGATGCAGCCTCTGAAAGCCTTGCTAAGCACACAAGCACAAGAACAAATATCAACCCAATTGAAGACCTCATCTTTCTTTTTGCTACAATATGTCTTCTTGCATATATTTTAGTGTGATTTTGTTTTTGTTGAGCAGCTAGCTCGGCTATTTATAGCATACCCATCACATATTTTGAATTTATCTCAATAACCCAAGATTGAATTTTATTTTAACTCTTTTACCGTTTAATATGATGAATTTCTACCATAACTTAATTATAATATTTGAATCACAAAGGGAAACTATATGTGGTACAAGCTTATCATTTAATATTTTCAAGCAGAAAATTAATTTACAATTG
Source organism: Hevea brasiliensis (assembly GCF_030052815.1). NCBI lineage: Eukaryota > Viridiplantae > Streptophyta > Magnoliopsida > Malpighiales > Euphorbiaceae > Hevea > Hevea brasiliensis. Next base: position 4,548,407 of record NC_079502.1, read on the forward strand.
TAATTCTACGACCCAATTTACTATTAATATAAGATAAAATCATATATTTAATAAATAAATTCTATTATATATTTTATATTTTGACATCGTATTATCATAAATTAATTTTATAATAAGAAAAAATTGTTATGCAAATAAAGTCATTTACAGTATCTACTTACATTCTCTCTTTATTTAATATAATTAATTATTTATTATTTATAAACATTTAAATACTTTAATTTAATTTCTTTCATAAAATGTTAGTTGGATGAGATAAGATAATCATGTTATTTACAATATTAGCACTCATTAAAACAAGAACCAATTCAATTAAATATTAGATTGGCCGACTGCATGTTCACATAGGTATTTTTAAATTCTTTTATTATTGTAGTATTAATATATTAAAATTTTAATTTTTATAATTATATTTAATTAATCTGATTTATTCGAATTGACTAAAAAAAATTGATACTAGTTGGATTAAACTAGGAAACCAAGCTAGCCTTTTAAAATTCAATTTAGTTTTTTTATTTTATTTTTTTATCATTAATATGTTATTTAAAAAAAAATTAAGCATGTAGAAAGGTTTATTTTACCTATGATAGAGTTAATTTAATTGAATTTTATATACGTATATATATATATATATATATATATATATATATATATATATATATATATATATATATATATAATGACATGTGCTGAGTGTTGTTTATATTCAAGTTCAACTCTTTTATATGTAATTTTTTTATTAATCTTTTTATATAATATAATATTATTATAATATATTAATTTTTAATATTTAATTAAATTTAATTATTTATTATCATAATTTAATTACCATAATATGTCATTTTTTAGCATTTTTTATTTATTCAAAATTAGAACTTTCATTAGTTACAATTGGACTATAACTCTGGAAGTCTGATTTTGGATTTCACCAACAAATTTTAGTAAAATAATTATAAAATTAATTTTAATAATAAAATTTAAAATAAATTAATTTTTAATAACCAATTAAATTAAGTCCTTCATTATTATAATATTAAATTATTATGAATATTTTTTATCATTCCATTATTCCTTTTTTTTTCACTTTTATTAATTAGTTTTTGTTAAACGTATGTTGCACGTGCATATTTGTGATTTAATTTATTTATATATAATTTTATAATAATTTGTTGTATATAGTATAATATCACCATAATGTATTTATTTCCATTGATCAATTAAGTTTAGCCCTTTATTATTATAATATCAAATTATCATTACTATACTTTACTCTAATTTTAAAATATTTTGTTATATTTAAAATATTTTGTATTTTTAAATATGCATCATGTAAAAATCATTTTATAATATTATATTATTATTTTGTAATAGTTATATTTTATAAAATAGAATAATTAATGATCAATCTTATTTAATAAATTAAGTCTAACATTTTTAGTTTGAAATAAGATGTATATATAAAAAACATTGACGTGATATATAAGAGTTATGAAGATTTTATTTAATAAAAAAATTATAGTTAATTTCTTTTTGTATAATTAACATTTTCTTTATTTATGAAAAAAGGCTGGCTTTCTCTTTTTTTTTTTCAATCAAATTATATTTATATAATCCTAATTTTATTAAAATTTTAATTTTAATATTACTCAACATTTTTTTTTAAATTACTCAACATCTTACACGATAAAATTGTGAAAGAGAAAATTTCCTTTTTTTTTTAATAAGAGATAATTTCCTTTTAATTACTCAAATTTTATTTTTATTTTTTATTATATTTTTTAAAAATTTAAATTATATTATATTTTGGAGAGTTAATATATAAAAATTATAATATAATATTTTAAATTAATTAAATAAAATTAGTTTCAAACGATTTAAATTATTATTTACTAAATCTAGTTCATATAAATAATATTGTGTAAAATAGAATTCAAGTTCATGTAGAACTATGAAAAAATAATAAATTAATATTAAGTGAAATAGAAATTAAATAAATATATCAAAAATTAATATTAATATTTTAAATAAAATAAAATAATTTTTTTATTGTTATTATGAGAAATTAGTTTGGGTATTTTTTACAATCTTAACATTCTCCCTTCTTCCCATTTTTATCTATAATATCTATCTGTCATGTATATATATATATATATATGAATGAATGAGAGGCAAACTTATAAATCATCAAAATACTTATTTTTTAAAATTATTTAGAATATTATAAAAATACAAATAAAAGGAATTATAAAAAATAAAGAAACATGATTATTATATACCGTATATTTTAATAGGATTAAATTTTAAATTAAAATAATTTGTATATTATAATAAAGTAGTAAATTTTAATAATTAATTAAAAATCAACCTCCATAAAACACTGTTAGTTCAATCCTATATATATATATAAACATAACACTTATTTAAAACTTTTTTTAATGTGAATTCAAGATTTCTTAGTAAAATTTATGCTTTCTTAAAAAATATATAAATTTATAATTTCTTAGTTAATTATTTTTCATAAAATTGATAATTTTTTTTGAAAAAATTTCCAAACACAATTGTTTTTAAGAAATATGAATTTCTTTTTCAAAAGTTTATTTTGAATTAAGTAGAAGTTACATATAAGTAGGTTAAGAATTTTAAATTTATAATAATTTTAAAATTAATTTGAATAATAATAAAATTATATAATTATAAATAATATAAATGGTGAAGCGTATTGTTGGCATTCCTAATGTTCCCCTTCCCACTTCTATATAGTACATAGGTTTAATGCATTCCCAATGTTCCTCTTCCTACTTTTATATAGTATATACATTTAATTAAATAGTACCCATGCTTTAATATATAGTATGTAGTACACTTCTATTCTTTTATTAATTCTTTTTAACAAAAATGGTTAAAAAATTTTAAAAACAATAAAAAGCAAAATTTTTTTTTTAAAAAAATAAGAATTAATGATTTTATTTATTTTTTTTATAAAATTTTTATTTTAAATTACAATAAAAAATTTAATCAAGAAGTTAAGTATAAATAGAGCTATATAATATATGTAATTTGCAACTTCTTTCGTTAGTTAATGTATAAAAAAGAAAAATATTGGTATTATCTTTTAAACAACAACTAAATTAAATTTATTAATTAAAAGAACTATTACAATCATACGCCTTCCCACATTAAAAAAAATTTGCAGAAGGGAAGCATCTAACAGAAAAGTCACAATTAACTATAATTTAAGAGTCATGAGTAGCTAGCACACATGCTCGTGCGAAGACCTTGATGTTCTCTTAACAAAGCCACCATCCCTTCTTAAGCAATAATCTATACTTGAAGGAACAAGGAGTGCTTGCGATTTCCCATAAGAGTTCCAACACAAAGCCTGCTTGAAACTTGTGTATCCTTGAGAGGGTTTCAACTGAATATTAATCAGATCAACATCTATGCATGGCACATTACTGCTGCAAGCTAAATAAATAGGTTGCACTGTGTAACTCCCAATTATTTGATCATATCTAACACCAGAAATTGCTACAGCTTCTGTTTGGTTCTTGCAGATATGCTTGTCACAATAGAATTGATCTATTATTATGGGATACTTGACGTTTGATACTTGGATGTTGGAAAATGATATGTTCTTCACCAATCCAATCCCTCCCTGCTAGATCCAAATTCTTTAGCAAAACAATAGAATTATGCAGTAATTAATTATTTATTAGTTTTGATAAATATCAGAAGCATTTATTTTAGGTACCCTCCATGTCTTTATTCTAGCTCCAGCTAGAGTATTTTGCAGTGAGACTTTCTCCACAATGATATTGGAGACACATGCAACACTTTGATCCTTCCTAAGTCCTCCTACACTGAAATTATATATAAGAAAATAAAATATTATTCAATTGATGTTGATCAATATGAGAATTAAATTCTTTGTAATTAATAAAATCTACCTTATACCATGTCCTGGACCACAGTTGATATGATGAACATGGATGTTGGAGCAACCAGTTTGTATGGATATACAGTCATCTCCTGCCAAAAGTGAGAGTCCAATAATATATTAGCATCAGAATTCAGAAACCATATCCTATATATATATATATATATATATATATATATATATATATATATATTTGGCTATACCTGCAGGCTAGCCTACTTGCTAATAATTAAAACAAGGGCCAGAGAATACACTAAACTGAAAAGTTGGCTGTATTGGAACTTTTGTTTCATGCTTGTCTCAAAAGTTAGTTTAGTGACAGTTATACCGTTTAAAATATAATTGAACCTAACATATTTTCCTCACAAACAGATAACCTTTTTGTTTTCTTTTATTGCTTTTTTCGTATGTGGCAGAAGTAGATTGCTTTTTCTGTGCAATTCTAGCGTGCCATGCGCCATTGAGTCAATACCCAACTCAAGTTATGTGATCGAACATTAGCCACCTATTGAAGCATGACCTAATATGTTCTAAATTCATCTTATATGATATAATTAACATAAGTGAATTTCTTGGTTCTTACCAGATCCAATACTAGAATGCTGAATTTCTACATCTTGTGTGTTCTGCAGGTGAATTCCATCGGTATTGGGGCTATTCTCAGGTGATGAAATGGTTATATTGTTAACCTTGATCCTCTTTGAATTGTCAAATTTCAGATGGCATTGTGGGCTATTTACAATTTCAATGTCTCGAACTGTGACATTATAGCTAGCATAAAATCTCAAAGCCTTCAAAGAAGAGGAAAATTAATTCATAACGTTCCAATTATCAGTAGACATAGACAAAATTAAAACTGTGATCATAAAATAAAGCAACAAAAACAAAACTTGGAAGAAATGTCTTACTGTTGGTTTCATATCAGGAATGTGCTTGGATTTCTTCTGCAGAAATACATCACAAAACAGCTTTAGCATTTTTCCTATTTCTTTTTTACTTTTTATTTTCCAAATGTTTGAAGAATATATAATTGCCAAACCTGAATAAAATAGACACTAGAGGGACTCCACCAATCGAAGCCTTGACCATTGACAGTGCCAGTACCTTGAATAGTGAAGTCATGCACCCACTTGAAGTTAAGCCATTGAAACAGGCTGGATTTAGGCCATGAACCCGCTTCTGGAGGAGCTAAGAGAGTTCCATCAATCTGTAATTGGCATGGAATTCCACTTACATTACATCAGCTTGGTGTGTAAATCATTTTATTATAAAGATATGTAAATATTAATACATGACTTCAATGTACAATTAAATCAAGGTTAAAAAAAGCCTGACAAAGAATACACCCCTTTGCCCTGTTGCATTTCTTTATTCAAGTGTAGTAGTCAGTGAGATCAGCTAAAAAAGAAGAGAGAGCAAACCTGAAGAACAAGGTGAGGCACACATGGACCTAGAAGAGTTATGGGCTTGACAAGGAACTTGAATTCTGCTGGGATTTCTACTGTAGCTCCAGGGACCTCACAGGCGGCTTTCCATGCAGATAGAAGGGCCTGTTTGGTTCAATATTTCACCAAATTATAATATAGCAAAGGTAGGAGGAAAAAGAATTGTTGAACTTTTGGCCATTACGTACCTTAGAATCATCAGAAACTCCATCACCCTTGGCTCCAAATGACAAAATATTGAAAAAGCTCGATTGGGTAGGATAAGAACCACGGTGAGGAAGAGGGGCTGGTGCTGGGCCTGGAATATTAGCTGAACCTTTGAGATGCTTACTGGGTTTGCTCTTCTTGCTGTGTTGCTTTCTTGCGTCCACAATGATGGCAAACATAGTGAAGGCAGCCATTATAACAAATATGAAAAATAGAAGAGATATACTCTTGTTTCTCTTCATCTTCACAATCCTTTTCTTCTCCTTTCCTGGAATATGGTCTCCTGGAGAATTAATGATAACTAGTCTGGCTCTGGTTGAGATTGTGGAGTGAGCCGTTATGCATGGTTATATAATGTTATAATTTGCGAGCAAGCTTAGAGTATTTAATAATAAAATTATATTAACACTTTTTATCTATTTGCTGTTTTCTTTATTGCCATCAAGTGTACAAGAACTTTTTTTTTTTGTGGTAGAAGAGCGTACAAGAACTTTAGTGTATTTGAGGAGAAATTATAAAATAAAATAGTGATTCCATATAAAATGTCTATATAAAATGACAAGCCAATAAAATATAAATAAGTATATATAAATAAGTCCCATTAAATAATAATTGTCTGATGGTGAATTTAAAAAAATAATTACTTAATCATTTCAAATATTTGTCTATAGCTGATTGATTTGTTATTTCACATAAACTCTCTACATAAAATGAAATATTTAATGTTGACAAATATTTGTGTTCATGGAATGACATGCCAATGAAATATGGACAAGTGCATAGAAATAGGTTCATTAAATAATAATTTTTTGATGGTAAATTTAAAAAAAAAAAATTACTCAATCATTTTAAATATTTATCTATATTTGATTAGTTTGTCATTCCATGTAAATTATTTGTATGAAATCACGACTCCACAATATAATTATTCAATCAGGTGTTTAGTTTGACTCAGTTAATTTTACTTATAAGTAGAAATTATAAGTAGATTAATATTTGATTTAGCGTATAAATTAAAAAAATACTTAAAATAATTCAGAAATCATATATAAAAATATCTTATTTATGACTATTCTATTTATTTTAAAACTATTCTTTAACTAAATAAAAGACTATATTATATTAATAATTTTTAAAAATATAAATATTATATTATTTTAATAACTACCTCACTTAATTAACTATTCATTTTGTAATTTTAATAAATTATATTACTTTTAAGCACTTTTTAACTAAATAGTTAAATTATTTAAAAATTATTTTAAAATAATTTTATCAAACAATTAACTATTTACTTTTAATTTAACTTATAAATTTAAAAATATATTTTAAATTAAAATTTAAAAGTAAGTAACTAAACCAAATATTTTTTTTCCTAAACTTCTCTGTCTCAAATTAAAATTTATAGTACACAAAAGTTATAACACATGCATGCCGTATGGGAAATCCCAATAAACGAAAATAAAAACTATTTAGCATTAATAATGTTAATAATTTTTTAATCTATAAAACATATAAGTGCCCCCATAAACATATAAGTGCTCCCATAAAATTAAGAGCTTGAATTTTATTAACGCCTTTTATAACGAGCGATATGTAAATTTCATTGTAATTCCTCAATAAAGTTAGTAACATACCCTAATCTCTTAAACCGAAACCCTCACCTAAACTTTCTTTCAACTAAAAAAATTCTAATGATTTATGTAACACCCCTAATTTTTAAATTTATTATTTTTGGGTAAATATTGATATTTTATTTTATTTGAATTTTAGGAAATTATTTGAAATTTTTTGGATTTAAGAAATCGGGTTTGATTTTTCGAAAATAAAAACTTTGATGATTTTTAAAAATTAATTTAAAGACCACGTGACAAAAACTAAAAATATATTTGGGGTCTACGAATTTTTCTGAGTTTTCTAGAATTTTTTCAAAATTTTTGGACCTCGTTTTCGGTCACAAGGCAGAGTAAAAATTTAAAATTTTGTATCTTGAATCGGACCGACCGAATCGAACTGGAACGGATTGGACTGATCGAATCGGACCGATTTCTTCTTCCTTTTTATTTCTCCCCGCGCGTGTCCCGACCTCTCCTTCTCTCTCTCCCGTTTTCTCTCTCCTCCCTCCTCCCTCCTCCCCTCGCCTGCCAGTCGCCACCCAGCCCTCCCCACCTCGCCGGCGCAGTACCCCAGCCTCCCCCCATCACCAATCGCCGCCTAGAATACTTGGAAACCGCGCGCGAAGCCTTGCGATGCGCAGCGCGCTGCTTCGTCTTCCCGGCCGATCTGGCCACCAATTAGGCCGGGTCTTGTGTCAAACAACATCTAAACCTCGAGAACTTTCCATAGACACCAAGAATACCAAAATCCATCGAGCGGTTTGTCCAATTTTGTCCGGGAAGTTTTAGCCCATTTTGATTTTTGGGCTAGATTTCTCGCAAACCGTGAACCCCACGAGGAAACCGAGAGTACCAGAGTGCTCCACTTGTCGAGAGCTTCGCGGCAATATAAATATCTAAATTTTCTGACACCGTTTTTCGGTGGGTCTCACGAAACTTCGTAGTATTTTTCTGAGTATTAAATGAGCTTAGAAAATTTCGTAAAATTTATGTACTAACCCCCATGTTGTGGGCTTCGTGTAGGTATCTTCAATTCGCGGAAATTTGACAATTGTCCGGGTCTATGAATTTCCGACCAGACAGACCGGTTATCGAAAAAGTCTTGGAATTGGATCGAGATTTTGGCTACCCCACCATTGTCAGACGCCCCGAGCGCGTTCCCGAGATCAGAATTGGCATAGGTAAACCCAAACCTTGCTTTTTCGTAATTTTCTAGTGCTTAAATGGGATTAAAAATCCATAAAATATTTGTGGTAGCTCAGAAAATTATGATTCTTTTTGCATTAGCCTAGTAATATTGCTAAGGACCGCGGGGCAAATTTTTAGAGTTTATTTGGGTAGTTTTTGCAAAAAATGTCAATTATAAGGACTAAACTGTAATTTTACATATTGTAATTGATGACTATTTGGATGGGCCCAAGAGGGGCTGTGTGATATGATTGAGTTATGGGTGTATGGTTGGTGGATACAGAAGTGTGTTTTAAACCCATTTGCAGGTTGGGTAGGTCCTAGGTATAGGGGAGACTCTGTCGGATTTTCGGCACGACTTAGGACGTATTTGGTCTTTTCTTGGTTTGTATTGAGTCTTTTCTTGGTTTGTATTGAGTCAATTGTATTAAATAATTGTAATAAAATTATTAGGTGAGTCCGGACAGCCTTCTTCCTCCACCCAGCAGCCATAGTGACTGCTGTTAAGTCTGTGAGTAAAATATTAATTTTAATTATAATTTTGATATTATTATATGTTTAAGCATGCCCATGCATCACTTATATGCATATATCTATGTAGTTAAACTCTAGGCACGTTTTATGTTGCATTCACAACTGTTAAAGTGCCATGGATGTTGTTGTGGTAATTTGGAGCAGTGTGCGTGCGTTGGTGTGCGTGTGATATGGTGTTGACTATGGATAGGACGGGTAGACACGGCTTGAGATCTTCGCTGGGACCCGGTCCTTCGGAGTAGACACGGCTTGAGTTCTTCGCTGGGACCCCGATTTGGTTTATTAAGCGAAAGTCCGGCTTGAGTTCTTCGCTGGCACAGGCTGGATTTAAGAGAGCTGTATAGGGGATCAGCTCCCATATATTTGATGCGTCCCTACCGCAAGTGCACGGGTCGTACAAGTAGTATAGAAAAGATATCGATCCCACGAGGAGTTGTGTTAATGATTGAATTTTTGATATAAAAGTTGACTAAATCGAAGTATTTATGAAATTAAAGTAATGAGTTGATGGGTAATGGAGCGTGAAATCTATATGTGCAAAATCAATATTCTATTCAACAATGTATTGCATTAAACTAAAATTGCATCAAATTGAAATAAGCAAGTTCAAATATAGTAATATTGAAAATGGCAAGCAATTAAATTCAATTGAAAATTAACAATGGTAAAAAGGCGATTCCGGAGTTCGGGATTTCATATTCGAGCTATTTTGGGATTTAAATCGGTTATCCAATTTTATGAAACTTATGGGTTTTAAGGAGATTAATTCTTAAATCCTTTGAATTCCCTTTCGAATGAGACAAAGAGTGCCTTAATCAAACTAATCCTACTTTCGTGGAGTTAGAATTAATTAAGACCTATTAAGTTCTTTAATTAATCTGTGAATCCTCTTAATCCTTAGCCTATTTCTAGGTCTAAGTTAATTAAGTCCAATTTCTTGATTATCTATCACAAGGCCTTCTCCTTTCGGTGCTTCAACCATGGATTAAGAACATCACTTAATGGGATCCTACACTAAGCATGTCATTAAGCATACAAGAAATGAATAAAACTCATTAAGATCACAAAATATGGATTACCCAATCAAAATCCACAAAATATCTCAAATATTACAACCCTTACTCCAGAATCAAAAGTAAACTACTCACTATCCATAATGCTTACAAGATATGATGAGTTTAAATGGAAATAAAGCTTTAATCTAAGCTAAGAAGTAAGAAATTAAACACTAGAAATGTAGAAAAATGTAAGGAAAGAAAGAAATCTGCAAATCTTGGTTGAAAATGGTGTGGAAGGTGAAGGTGACTCTTCAAATTCTGCTCAGCCCCTCCTTTCCTTTTCTGCTCCTTGTCTCCCCTCTAAAATGGGAAAATGAGACTATTTATAGCATTTTTCTGACATGGAGCCCTAAAATGGTATGTTCTAGGAGGAATTATTTGAGGGAATCTCCTGCCAGCTCATTAATGAACTCTTCATGGATCAGATAAGTGGATCGCATAAGTTATGCAATCCCTTATGCGCTACTGTTCTCGAGTCACTTATGCGAAGCTACATGACTTAGTGCATAGGTTATGCACAATTCCGTGAAGGTGCATAAGGGAGGCAAGAACGTGCATAAGCTATGCAATCTCCTTATGCACATTTCGGCTGGTTCTGGAACAGTGATCTTTCTCCTTATGCAGGTCTGCATGGCTTATGCAGTAAGTTATGCACAGTTTGGTCAATGCATATTTCAGCTTGAAAACTTGTTTTTTGACATCTTTGGCTGTAGAAGACACTCCTCAATGGCAAAATTCTCTTCAGTCCTTCAAAAACACCATTTTTCCTACAAAACAAAGTAAAACTTACAAATTAATCTAAAATCGACAATTATGAAAAACTAACTAATTAACTAATGAAATTAGCTAAAAATGACTAATAATCAAATAAAATGGTTATGAAATTAGACCTAAATGACTATGCAAAATGTGTGCATCAAATACCCCCAAACTCAAGCTTTTGCTTGTCCTCAAGCAAACTTTAAAATGTAATGCAAAATTTTTAGGGGTGCCTTATCCAAAGAGCTATGAAAATTACCAATTGAAGTAACTAAACACACCTTTAGCCATACCAACAATCCATATACCCATCCTTCAAAATGCAAAGAATCTAATGCTTATCCAAGCTTTCACCGCTTAGCCATCAAGTCAATTATCATTCAAAATCCCCAAACCAACCAATCAAAAGAGAGAGAGTCATGCTCAAAAGGAATTCTAGAACAATCAATAGTCAAAGTGTCTCTATATAGAGTGATGGAATTGAATGAATGAATGGATAATTTTCCAATCCCATAGGCAAATTCCCTACTCCTATCTCCACTAATGTAGCTAGTACTATCAAGAGATCAAAGGTCTTTTTAGGGATGTAATGGGGCCATGGGGTTCAAAATGAGGCTAAGAAGAAAGATGGGTAAAAAGTATTCAAAACATGAGAGTATTTTCAATTTTGAAACATAAGGTACACTTTATTATATCTTTTTCTTTCTTTTTTTATACATAGGAGAAAGAAATACACAATGAGGATTGTTAAGTGCTAGCATATCTTACAAGACACATAAAATGGAGGGACATTTTGATACTTTAGACTTGTATTTTGCATTTTCTTTTGATGCTTGTCCCTAGAATTTGCCACCCCCAAACTCATTTCTTTTAATACTTTGGGTGGATTTCTTTCAATTTGAATGACAATAATGAAAAGTACATATACTAGCACTTTTACAAAATGACAAGCATTTCTTCTCCCTTTTATTGCATTTTTTTTCCTTTTTTTTATTTTTTTTTATATTTTTATATATTTTTTTAGAAAGTGTACTTAATATTCAATATTATTCTCATGAAAAGGGTTGGAGTGTTTGGTTCATTGGCTAGGTAGCAATAAGTATTTCAAGAAAAATTAGGGATAAAAAGGCTCAAAGGGGTTTTCAAAGGTCAATTTTAATTAGGAAAAAGGCCAAAGGTTTAAAATGAGATGGTTTTAAATCGAGGAATGCCTAATCATCTCTCTTTTCAAGTACAAGCTGGTATTTCGCCTTGAAAGGTTTAGAAAATTTGTTCTAGGATTGGTGAGACATCATTTGACTACCTTATATCCAATAACTCCCTCTAAACACTTCCACCTCCAAATGACTAGTTGGGTGGCTTTTTGGCTAAGAAGATATAGGCAAGGGATAGACACTTCAAAACCTTGCACCTTTTAGGAAACTTTCAATCCACAAACCCAACTAAAAGGTGAGTCAAATCACTCTCATAGGCACATTTTCAATACTCAAGGGACTTGGCAAAAGAATTTAATGCATGATGCATGATTCCTAAAAATGAGTAATGCATTAACTAAATGGAGGAAGTCTATTTGTAAGCAATGTGTACAATTTCTAAGTGATATATAATGTGTGTGTAAATGTGTAATGAATATGTATGTATGGATGTATATGTAAAATATTTACAATATATGTAAATGGAATGGGATGAGATGCTCTTATACTCAAAATGTGAAAACTGAAGCAAAAATCAAAATGTGCACCCCCAAACTCAAAATTGGACATTGTCCTCAATGTCTCATGCAATGTATTATCAAAAGTCAAAGCAAATAGTAATTACCAGGAATTGTAAAGATTAAGAGCAAAAAGAAAGAGTTACCTGGTATGTAGCAGATGAGAATTCAAGATAAAGGGATGCATAAGAAACTGCACAGGTCATGCAGAGTTAAGTGCTGTCCTGGACATGTGCATAAGTAAGGTGCATAAGCCGTGCGGTGCTGCATAAGAGGCAATATATGTTGCATAGGCTATGCAGATGCTTGCATAAGGGAATACAACTGTGCAAAGGCTGCATAAGTAGCAGAAAGGGTTGCACAGGCTATGCAGGACATTTGCATGAGGAAATTCATAGCCTGTGCAGTGTGTACAAAAGCTGCTGCATGGGAATTGGCAAGGGAAATGTACAACCAGCAGTAGAAACATTTGAAATATATACAAAGTATGGGCAAATATGTACAAAAGGGCAATAAGTGCAATAAAAATCAAAGAAGACTAATGTAATAGCTAACTAATAAAACTTCAAGAAAAACAGAATTTAAAACAAACTAATTCAAAACAAACAAACATAATTTGAAACAAACTATAAATGTTTGAACATATTTACAAAGAAAAGGTCCTACAGGATTGAACAAAAGTAAAACAGAAGCTAATCTATGTCTATTGTTTTGCCCTTGTCCAAAGATGTTGCTATAATGGTGGGTCACTGCCATTGTCGAAATGATGGTGCTGGAGGAGGTGATGGAGGTGGGGGTGACATGCCCAGAAAGATCATGAGTTGCTTCACCATCGCCTTCAATTCTTTCTGCTTGTCCCTGGTTTCCATGACAAGGTCAAATAGGTGATCATGACGATCCTTGAGTGTATCAAGACCAGTGTCAAGCTTCCTATCCACAAAGTATATATCATCACTAAGCCTGTCAAGATAGGTGAATAAGGCTTTAGTGTTGAATGCAGGAGGGGCTGTGGATGAGGAAGGTTCAGCTGTAGGAGGTATGGGCTGAGCAGAGGCTGCTGGGGTGTCTTGTGCAGGCTGAGGGGGTGGGGTAGGTGTAGTAGGGTGCTGTGGGACTGATGGGAAAGGTTGGGTTTCTGGTTGTGCAATAGGCTCAGTTTCTGCTGCAGGGTGGGCAGTATCAAAATAGGACAAATTGAACCCTGTTTTGGTTAAGTGTGCAGTATCAAAATATAAAGTGTCCACAAGTGCTGGTATTGAGTGCTCTGCAGGATTAAAACCAAAATGCTTGGCTATGACAGTGATAAGCCCACCCAAAACAATGTCACCTATGGATTTGGTGGCAATATGCAGCACATGCTCACAAAAGAAATAACCAGGTGAAACCTTAACTTTGTGAAATGCACACCATAACATAAATAGTTCAGATTTCCCACAAAGACTTAACTAGTCCCTCTGCCCAATATGGTGCTAGCAATCAGCCCATGAATAAACCTAAGTGCAGGGTCAAGTATTTGGGATGTTTTTGATCTTCCAGCAGAGAAAGTTTGAGGTTGGTTTGTGATGATTCTCCAAAATTGGGCAGCATTCCAAATGCCCTTGTTGGCTACCTCTACTCCAGTATGTGGTACTCTAAATAACCCATCAATTGCAAAACCAAAAATGCTATGAAATTGGTCCAATGACAGCTCTCTATTTTGCCCCAAGCATCTAAATTTCATAATTGGTTTATGGTCTACATCATGCAATTTAAGGGTAGTAGAGAATGAAGAAATAAACTCCAAAATTAGAGTTGGATAAACTATCTCCTGTTTATGCACAAATTCCATCCAACCCATCCCATCAAGATATGCAACTACATTATCAAATAAACCAAGGGATTGTAGAGAATCAGCAGATATATACCTAGTGGGTTGTACCCTTCTATCCTTGAGGCATTTAAAAGCTGCTTTTTGAATTGTATCAGGAAAAGGCCAGGGTAGCTTTGATACATGTGAGGCTGCCGAAATTGTCTTTTTGCTGGAAGAGGGTGTAGAGGCTGGAGCTTTTGGCTTTTTGGGTGGCTGTTCCGATAATGGGGTGGGTGGGTCTTTGCGTTTGGACAGAGGAGGGGCAGAGGACATGGGTAGCACAGATTTGGACCGGATTTTACGTTTGTATGTGGTTGGGGGAGGTGGTGGGGGTGTCGTTTGTGGAGGAGAATTGGGAGTGGGGGGTATCGTTGACAATGGCGAGACTTCGAGAGGAGAAGCTGGACGGGAATGGGGAGGGGACTCCATTGCCGATGGAGAAGATGGAAGAGATAAGGGGGAAAGAAGAAAATCGAAGAATAATGAGAATTAGGGCAAATGTAGTGAGAATCGAAATGGAGAAGAAGGTGTGAGGAGGAGTTATGCCGGAACGAGGGTTGTGAGAGAGGAAGGAAAGTGAACAGGGTTTATCGGGATGAAGGTGGGAAAGAAAAAGGAAAAAAAAAATTGATTTAAATGGGTTTTGTAAAAGACTGCATAAGTGAAAAATGATTGATGCATAACCTGTGCACTCGTTTATACATGTTTCAGAATGATTTGAAATTCAGAGAAATAGCTTATGCACAAGTGCATAGGTCATGCACTGTCCTTATGCACTGTTCGGCAGGTATTGAAATCTTAGGTTGGTGGTCATGCAGTTGTGCATGAGTCATGCACCTTCCTTATGCAAGTTTCGGTGACCCTTGAAATTTTGAGGAGCGAAGTCATGCGGGAGTGCATAAGTTATGCACCCCCCTTATGCATCTCTCGGCAAAAGTGGTTTTTTTTAGAAAATCGGGTCATGCAGAAGTGCATAGGTCATGCACTCTGCTCATGCACTGTTCGACAATTTTTGGAATTTGGGTTGGTGGTCATGCAGATATGCATAACCTATGCACTCTGCTTATGCACTCCTCGGTGGGTTTTGAGATTCAGAGTTTGAGGTCATGCAGAAGTGCATAAGCTATGCACTCTGCTTATGCATGTCTCGGCAGCTTTTGAAATTCAGAGTCTTTGGTTATGCAGAAGTGCATAAGTCATGCACTCTGCTTATGCACTCCTCGGCAAGTTTGGTTTTTCTGGGTTTCTGGTCATGCAGAAGTGCATAAGCTATGCACTCTGCTTATGCACCCCTCGGCAGAATTGGAGTTTTGGATTTTTGGTTATGCAGAAGTGCATAAGTCATGCACTCTGCTTATGCACCCCTCGGCAGAATTGGAGATTCAGAGTTTTTTTTGGTCATGCGGGAGTGCATAAGTTATGCACTCCCCTTATGCAAACTTCGGCAGAGAGAGAAAATGAAGGATTTGAGGTTATGCAAATGTGCATAGGTCATGCACTCTGCTTATGCAAGTTTCTAAAGATGTGAAATTTGACAAAATTAGGCTATGCAGAGTTGCATAAGCTATGCACTCTCCTTATGCACTTGCAATAAAGGTGAAAAATGGCAAGAATTGTGGTTATGCAGGATTGCATAAGCTATGCAGTTGCTTATGCACAATTTAACAAGATCAAGAATGCAATAGAACATGGATTGCAAGTGTGAAAAATACCCTAGAATGAGGAAATATAATTCTATGAAGCATAAACCATGAGAATTTTCACCAAAAACACATCAATATATACAAAGTGTATCAAAAAGGCAACACACAAGCATGTAGACATTGATCCTACATAAAAGACTTTTGAGAACTATGCCATTTTGACTCAAATTCTGCAAATCAACATTTAGCACATAAAACTCCATAAAATCTGCATAAAGTTGCATCTAACCACAAATGAGAAATGAACTCTCCAAGTTTTGCCAAGAAAATACAGCATTTCTACCTTGAATTCTACAACCCAAATAAGCTCGTAACTGCAAAAATGGCTCACTTACCACCACATTAACATTAAAAGCACAAGTATTAAAAAATTACACACCCAACCTCACCAAAAACGCAAGCCATTTGCTGCAGACATCCTTTTTGCTGCAGAATGTACTTTTCCTCTGCATAAACCAGATTGCAGCCTAAGGACATAATTCATCTGCTGCAGACCTTTCCTTGCTGCAGATTTCATTTTTCCTCTCTGCATAAACCAGGTAGCAGACCCTGCACAGATTATGCAGCAAAAAACCAATCAGTTTTTGGGAAAATTTGAAGGACAAAATTTTCAAGTTAAGAATTACTTCCCCAACAGTGCACCAGCCTTTCTTCATTGAATTACATCTACAAGGGACAAGATTTAACAATGTCAAAAATTGAATTTGGGAAGATTTAAGATAAAAACAAAATCAATGAAAATGAAAGTAAATTAGCAAAAGCAAAATAAAAGGACTTGGGATGCCTTCCAAGAGGGCTACTTTATAGTCCTTAGCTGGACTCTCCATGAATTTCACTGAAAAGAGGTGAGGGATTGGAGAGCTTGTAACAGCTTGCTCCTATTATTGGGTCTCCAGTTATGTAATGTTTCAATCTATGCCCATTGACCTTAAAATTCCCAGATTTTTCACTCCAAATTTCAATTGCTCCATAAGGGAAAACCTTAGAAACTCTATATGGACCAGTCCACCTTGACTTAAGTTTTCCAGGGAACAATTTCAATCTTGAGTTGAACAACAAAACTAAATCACCTTCTTTGAATTCTTTTTTTCTCAGATGCTTATCATGCCAAACTTAGTTCTTTCTTTGTAAATACGGGCACTTTCATAAGCATCCATCCTCAATTCCTCAAGCTCATTAAGTTGTAACAACCTTTTCTCACTAGCTTGCTTAAGATCAAAATTCAAGGTTTGAATGGCCCAATATGCTCTATGTTCTAGCTCCACAGGTAAATGACAAGACTTACCATACACCAACCTAAAGGGAGTAGTTCCTATAGGGGTTTTGTAGGCAGTCCTATATGCCCATAAAGCATCATCTAGTTTGATAGACCAATCTTTCCTAGAATTGTTCACTGTTTTCTCCAAAATATGCTTGAGCTCTCTGTTAGAAATTTCAACTTGTCCTGAAGTTTGAGGGTGGTATGGGGTAGCTATCTTGTGCACTACACCATACTTCCTCATTAAGCTCTCAAATTGCTTATTACAAAAATGGGAACCCCCATCACTAATTATAGCCCTAGGAGCTCCAAATCTGCTCAAGATAAATTTCTTCAAGAATTTCACTACCACTCTAGCATCATTAGTTGGAGTTGCAATAGCTTCCACCCACTTTGACACATAGTCAACCCCAACTAAGATGTATCTATTACCATATGAAGGAGGGAATGGCCCCATAAAATCTATTCCCCAAACATCAAATAATTCCACTTCAAGAATATTATTTAGGGGCATTTGATCTCTTTTAATTTCCACTCCTTTGACATTTATCACAATCCAACACAAATTTCCTCACATCCTTAAAAAGATTTGGCCAAAAGAAACCAGCTTGCAAAATTTTACTAGCTGTCTTAGAGATTCCAAAATGACCTCCATAATCAGAAGCATGGCAATGATGCATAATACTCCGTACCTCCTCTTCAGGAATACATCTTCTAATTAGACCATCACAACATCTCCTAAAGAGTAAAGGATCATCCCATCTATAAAACTTCACCTCATGCAAAAACTTTTTCTTTTGTTGCCATGTCATTCCTAGAGGTAAAACTCCACAAGATAGATAATTCACAAAGTCTGCATACCAAGGTAGTTTAGCAACAAGAGAGAAAAGTTGTTCATCCAAGAAAAACTCATCAATAGGGATTTCATCCAATTCTTCACCATCCAATTTCAACCTACTAAGATTATCAGCAACTACATTTTCAGCTCCCTTCTTATCTCTAATCTCCAAATCAAATTCTTGTAACATCAGAATCCACCTAATGAGCCTAGGCTTAGCCTCCTTTTTACGGAGCAAATACCTGATGGCTGCATGATCTGAAAATATAACCACCTTTGAGTCAATAATGTAAGGTCTGAATTTTTCCAATGCAAAGACAATTGCTAAAAATTCCTTTTCAGTTGTTGCATAATTTGTTTGAGCCTCATCCAGTGTTCTACTAGCATAATAAATAGCATAAGCCTTTTGTCCTTTCTTTGACCAAGAACAGCCCCAATTGCATAGTTGCTAGCATCACACATAATTTCAAAAGGTAGGCTCCAATCAGGTGGTTGCATGATTAGTGCAGTGATAAGAGCTTGCTTCAACCTGCAAAAGGCATCCAAACACTCTTGGTCAAATACAAATGGTGTATCATTACTTAACAAATTAGACAAAGGTTTAGCTATTTTAGAAAAATCCTTGATAAAGCGTCTGTAGAACCCGGCGTGTCCTAGGAAACTTCGAATTCCTTTGACATTGGTAGGAGGAGCCATCTTCTCTATCACTTGAACTTTAGCTTTATCAACCTCTATTCCTCTGTTAGACACCAAATGTCCAAGCACTATCCCTTCCTGAACCATGAAATGACACTTTTCCCAGTTTAACACAAGGTCGATTCGCACATCGCAAAACTTTAGAAAGGTTAGCCAAGCATATATCAAATGAAGATCCATAAACAGAAAAACCGTCCATAAAAACCTCCATTATGTCTTCAATGAAATCTGAGAAAATTGCCATCATGCACCTTTGAAAAGTGGCTGGTGCATTACATAACCCAAATGGCATCCTCCTATAAGCAAAGGTTCCATATGGACAAGTAAAAGTGGTTTTCTCTTGATCATTTGGATGGATAGGGATTTGAAAAAAACCTGAATATCCATCTAAATAGCAAAAGTAAGAATGCCTAGCTAGTCTTTCCAACATTTAATCAATGAAGGGAAGTGGAAAATGATCTTTTCTAGTGGCAACATTTAATTTTCTGTAATCTATGCACATTCGCCAACTAGTCACTGTTCTAGTGGGAATTAATTCATTATTTTCATTTTTGACCACTGTCATTCCACCTTTTTTTGGAACAACATGTACTGGGCTCACCCAAGTACTGTCTGAGATGGGATATATAATCCCTGCATCAAGCAACTTCAAAATTTCCTTTTTAACAACTTCTTTCATATTTGGGTTCAACCTCCTCTGATGTTCAATAGATGGTTTACAATTTTCTTCCAAAATAATTCTATGCATGCAAAAATGTGGGCTTATTCCCTTAATGTCATCTATGGTGTATCCCAAAACTTTCCTAAATTGTCTCAACACTCTTAACAACTTATCAGCTTCTAAAGTACTCAAATTTGCATTTACAATTACTGGATAAGAGTTATTAGTGCCAAGAAATTCATACCTGAGCTGAGAAGGAAGTTGCTTAAGTTCTACCTTAGGTGCATCTTCTTCCTTCAGTGATGGTTGCTTAAATTCAACTTTTTCCTTTTGTGTGAATTGAAAAACTGGAGCAGAAATGAATGGTGGACTTCCCTCTAAGTGTTGGGCATATGCAGCTACATGAGGGTTGTCATAATCTATGCCTCCTCCATGAACCAAACAATTTTCAAGTGGATCTTCTGGATATTTCTTTCTGAAGTGTTCTTCAACCAGCTCATCAATAATATCAACTCTCAAGCAAGTATCAGCTTCAGAATGATGCTTTTTCATAGCATTATTAATATTGAAAACCAATTGCTCTTCACCAACCCTAAGAGTCAACTTTTCTCCTTTCACATCAATCAATGCTCCTGCTGTAGCCAGGAAGGGCCTTCCCAAGATAATTGGGATATTAAAATCTTCCTCCATGTCCAAGATGACAAAGTCAACAGGTATGTAGAACTTCCCAACCTTCAGAGGCACATTCTCCAAAATCCCTTTAGGATACTTAATTGACCTATCAGCTAACTGAAGAGAAATGTGGGTTGGCTTTAGATCTCCCATGTTGAGCTTCTCATAAATGGAGAGGGGCATAAGGCTAACACTAGCCCCTAAATCACATAGAGCTTTTGTAGAACATGATTCCCCGATGTGGCATGGAATTGAAAAACTCCCTGGATCCTTGAGCTTTGGAGGAAGTTTCCTTTGAAGGATAGCACTACATTCTTCTGTCAAAGCTACAGTCTCATGGTCTTCAAGTTTCCTCTTGTTTGAAAGAATTTCTTTCAAGAATTTGGCATAAGAGGGCATTTGTGAAAGAGCATCAACAAAAGGCACATTTATGTAAAGTTTCTTCAAAACCTCTAAGAACTTCCCAAATTGCTTATCAAGCTTGGCTTTGTGAAATCTTTGTGGGAAGGGAAGTTGTGACTTGTAGGGCTCAGGAGGTATATATTTCTCTTCCTTCTCTTCAATTTTCTCTTTACATTTTTCTGCACTCTCTTGTTTTTCACTCTCATCAGTTTCTTTCTCATTTTCTCTCTTCTCACTGTTTTCACTCTTCTCATCATTTATAACTTTCCCACTTCTTAAAGTAATAGCTTGACACTGCTCTCTTGGGTTTTCTGGTTGACTTGGAAGTTTTCCAAAAGATTTAGCACTTGAGGAAGATGCTTGTTGTGCAATCTGGTTTTCCAAAGATTCTTGTGTGTTTGCATCTGTTCCAGCCTTGCTTTCATCTCTCTCATCTCCTCATCATGCTTGTTTTGGTTAGCAAGAATCTGTTGCAATAAAGCTTCAGTGGTGGAGTTTCGTTCTTGCTGTTTTGGTGGAGGGTTCATATTTTTCTGCTGAAAATTAGGCAATGGTTGCCTATTTTGCTGATATGGAACTCCTTGTTGCTGATGTGGTTGAAAATTCTGATTTAGAACTTGACTTTGCTGATTTCCCCATGAAAAGTTGGGATGATTCCTCCAATTTGGATTGTAAGTTTGAGAGTAAGGATTCCCCATTTGCTTGTTTCCATAATTACCAACATATGCTGCTTGTTCTCCATAATCTACTCCACAGCTGGTAGTTTCCTCTGCATAAGCCACTTGTTGTGAACTTCCAGCTGATGATGATGAACTAACCAACATACTCAAATCTTCCATCTTCTTAGCAAGGACATTTGTAAGTGCATCAAACTTTGCATTAATCATGTTGAATGGATCAAGATCATACATTCCAGCAGCTTGCCTCTTTTGAGTTGGAGCTGGTCCTCTTGGACTACTCCAAAGATGAGTATTCTTTGCAATTTTCTCCAATAGCTCATAAGCTTCATCTTCATGCTTAATAATAAATTCTCCTCCTGTTTGAGCATCAATAATCCCTCTGATTGCAGGAGTGACATTGGTGTAAAAATTCTGATTTATCATCCATTTTGGAATGGCATGATGTGGGCATAATCTCTCTAATTCCTTCCATCTCATCCATGACTCATATAAAGTTTCATATTCTCTTGGTCTGAAAGCTGTCATTTGATTCCTCAATTCTTGAGTTTTTCCAGGTGGAAAATATTGTGCAAGAAATGCATCAGTGAGTTGCTCCCAATTTGTAATGGAGTTGTGAGGTAAAGAGTCAAGCCAATCCAATGCTCTATCTTTCAAAGAGAACGGGAATAGCTTCAATCTTGCTGCATCATCTGACACTCCAGGTTGTTTTTGCATGTCGCAAATCATAGCAAACTTCTTCAGGTGTGTGTGTGGATTTTCAGAAGGGTGTCCTCCAAATTGAGAATTTTGAATCATTTGAAGAACTCCAAAATCCATCTTGTAACTATTTGCATCGATTCTTGGTCTTGCTATACTCTCTCTCAAGTCATCAAAACGAGGAAAAGCATGATCCATCATACTTCCCCTAGGCACGTTTGCATTAACAACTTCTTCCCCTTGGGCTTCATTTTCATTATTTTGACCATTTCCAGCATTACCAACACCAATTCTAACTCTTTCATCAGCCATGTCTGCTTCTAATTCAGCTTCTCTCAAAGCTTCCTTTCTTTTTCTGGTTTCTTTCTTGTTGGCCTTACAAAATTTCTCAATTTCTGGATTGAACAATAAGGATGTGTCACTTGAGCTTCTGGCTCTTCTCATAAAAGATTAAAAATACCTGAAAAAGAACAAACAAACACAAAAATGAAAAGATAACAAAAATAAAACTAAAAACAACTAAAATAATCAAGAATTCAATATTAAACAAACAACTCCCTGGCAACGGCGCCAAAAACTTGATGCGTCCCTACCGCAAGTGCACGGGTCGTACAAGTAGTATAGAAAAGATATCGATCCCACGAGGAGTTGTGTTAATGATTGAATTTTTGATATAAAAGTTGACTAAATCGAAGTATTTATGAAATTAAAGTAATGAGTTGATGGGTAATGGAGCGTGAAATCTATATGTGCAAAATCAATATTCTATTCAACAATGTATTGCATTAAACTAAAATTGCATCAAATTGAAATAAGCAAGTTCAAATATGGCAATATTGAAAATGGCAAGCAATTAAATTCAATTGAAAATTAACAATGGTAAAAAGGCGATTCCGGAGTTCGGGATTTCATATTCGAGCTATTTTGGGATTTAAATCGGTTATCCAATTTTATGAAACTTATGGGTTTTAAGGAGATTAATTCTTAAATCCTTTGAATTCCCTTTCGAGTGAGACAAAGAGTGCCTTAATCAAACTAATCCTACTTTCGTGGAGTTAGAATTAATTAAGACCCATTAAGTTCTTTAATTAATCTGTGAATCCTCTTAATCCTTAGCCTATTTCTAGGTCTAAGTTAATTAAGTCCAATTTCTTGATTATCTATCACAAGGCCTTCTCCTTTCGGTGCTTCAACCATGGATTAAGAACATCACTTAATGGGATCCTACACTAAGCATGTCATTAAGCATACAAGAAATGAATAAAACTCATTAAGACCACAAAATATGGATTACCCAATCAAAATCCACAAAATATCTCAAATATTACAACCCTTACTCCAGAATCAAAAGTAAACTACTCACTATCCATAATGCTTACAAGATATGATGAGTTTAAATGGAAATAAAGCTTTAATCTAAGCTAAGAAGTAAGAAATTAAACACTAGAAATGTAGAAAAATGTAAGGAAAGAAAGAAATCTGCAAATCTTGGTTGAAAATGGTGTGGAAGGTGAAGGTGACTCTTCAAATTCTGCTCAGCCCCTCCTTTCCTTTTCTGCTCCTTGTCTCCCCCTCTAAAATGGGAAAATGAGACTATTTATAGCATTTTTCTGACATGGAGCCCTAAAATGGTATGTTCTAGGAGGAATTATTTGAGGGAATCTCCTGCCAGCTCATTAATGAACTCTTCATGGGACTGCATAAGTGGACTGCATAAGTTATGCAGTCCCTTATGCAGTTTTCGGCTGGTTCTGAGTCACTTATGCGAAGCTGCATGACTTAGTGCATAGGTTATGCACAATTCCGTGAAGGTGCATAAGGGAGGCAAGAACGTGCATAAGCTATGCAATCTCCTTATGCACATTTCGGCTGGTTCTGGAACAGTGATCTTTCTCCTTATGCAGATCTGCATGGCTTATGCAGCAAGTTATGTACAGTTTGGTCAATGCATATTTCAGCTTGAAAACTTGTTTTTTGACATCTTTGGCTGTAGAAGACACTCCTCAATGGCAAAATTCTCTTCAGTCCTTCAAAAACACCATTTTTCCTACAAAACAAAGTAAAACTTACAAATTAATCCAAAATCGACAATTATGAAAAATTAACTAATTAACTAATGAAATTAGCTAAAAATGACTAATAATCAAATAAAATGGTTATGAAATTAGACCTAAATAACTATGCAAAATGTGTGCATCAATATTTATGATTTGACATTACTGGGTGTGTGAGTGCTCCAAATTACCTTTTTGCTGTTATGATGTGAAAATATTATTGATGTTGCATTTCACTCTACAGGGTGCATTAGCTTTAGATAGTTATAGAGATTATGGTTAAAATTGATATTTTACTCTCTAAGTCGAACGCTCACTCCTGTTCAATATTTTTCCAGGCCACAGGAGGATATTTTTGAGGTTAACCTGCTTTTCTCCCTCGCAGGTCTTTTATTAATATTTGTATAAACCTGTTAACTCTTAGAATTTCAATATGTGTTAGAAATATTTATTTGAATTGGGTCTGTAATATAAATTATCATTTTGGACCTGTAAACTTATTATTTTATGCATGTGTGTTGGGCTGGATGAGGGAGCTGAGCTCCCATTTATTTTTATGTTGTTATGAGTATGTGGAGGGTGAGCTGAGCTCCCCAATTGATTATATATTGTGTTTACAGTCGGGTGAGTCAAAAACTCCCCGTTGAAAGGTCCATTTTATGGCTGGACTCTGTCCGGTTGAATTCTTGAAATTGGGCCCAAATGGGTCTTAGAGTTGAGTTAAGGAATAGTTAGGCTTACTACGGGCCTCAGGGGCTTTAGGCTGGCCCAGGTCCTAGTGTCGGTCCTGCCCATAGGTTGGGTCGTGACAAATGTAGTATCAGAGCTTAGGCTCCAGATTCATAGGGAATAATTATTTAAAGTATTGGGAAGAGTCTACTAGGAGTCACATGCGGAAAATAGGGTCCACATTCATCTTGCATTGTCATCTTTGCTTCTAGTTTATGCTTCATATAATTGTGTGTAATATGAGTCTATAGAGCTATGTAACATGCTGTTTTGAATATTGTGGGCTAATGCTGCTGAATTTCAGGAAAATACGTAGAAGCAGGAGAGCTGCCACTGCACCAGAACCAGATGTGCCTGACGAGGTGTTGGCACAGGATGAGGCGCTTGCCCCGAGGAGGCAGGGTAGGAGGCCTAGAGCTGCTCAAGTAGAAAAGCAGCTGCCACCAGTTCAGGATCAGTCTTTTATGGCACAGGGTCCCAAGGACCCCATGGCAGCTACTTTAGCTGGGTTGCAGAGAACCATCGATATGATGGCACAGTATATGGTCCACCCTCCACAGTAGCAGCAGTCCACCGCATCAAGAGGGGAACCTTATAAACAGATAATCAATTTCAAGAAGTTAGTGCCTGGTACTTATGATATGTCAGACGATGCATATCGGTTCTTGGATTCCTGCAGACAGGCAGGAACAGAGTTGCAGTTGACTGATAGAAGACTTATAGAGTGTAGCAGCATGTCATGGGGCTATGCCTAGACAATGGATGAATGATTACATATTACCTCGAATGGAAGGTTTGTCGTGGACTCAGTTTGTGGAACTGTTCATCAACCGGTTTGTACCAGAAAGTTTCAGAGATCAAAAGCAGTGGGCCTTTGAGGCCTTAAGGTAGAATGGCAGGTCTATAGATGAATATGCTATAGAATTTCTGAAACTGAGCAGGTATGCCCCTACAGCAGTAGCTACAGAAACTATAAAGGTGAAGAGCTTCCTTAAGGAGCTCGACAGGAGGTATGCAAACCTGGCCATGATGTCTGATCAGTCTTTTGATGTGGTGGTTGATCGAGCCAGACAGATTGAGATTAGCTATGCTGTGGATGACAGTGGAAGGGTAAAGAAAAATAGAGCAAAGGGTTCTTCAGGTGTTCCCCACATGGGTGCTCCGGATAGTGGTGGCTAGAGTAATTATAGAGGAAGAAGTAGGAACAAGAAGAGTGATTTTAGACACAAACCTCGAGGGTTCGGTGGCAGTGCGGATCCAGAGTGGTCATAGTTCTGAATGCAGCCTGGGTTCTGTTCAGATCCTCCTTTGCACCTTGTGCACAGTGCGGAAGAGGACATTCAGGACCTTGTATGATGGGTTCAGGAGTATGCTTCAGGTGTGGCCAACCAGATCACTTTGCTAGGGAATGCCTCGTGTTCAGCGAGCCACAGATGGGGTCACAAGTTTTTGTTGCAAATGTTCCTCGTTAGTTATATCCTGGTGCTTCCAGCATGGCAGGCAGTCAGTAGTGGTCATAGTTTGGGGTACAGTAGTTCCGGGTTTGGTTCAGGATCCTCCTTTGCACCTTGTGCACAGTGCGGAAGAGGACATTCAGGACCTTGTATGATGGGTTCAGGAGTATGCTTCAGGTGTGGCCAACCAGATCACTTTGCTAGGGAATGCCTCGTGTTCAGTGAGCCACAGATGGGGTCACATGTTTTTGTTGCAAATGTTCCTCGTTAGTTATATCCTAGTGCTTCCAAAGATGGCAGCGCCGCCTGGGCCAAATGTAGGCCGAGGACAGGGGGACGTGGATTTGGAAGTAGATCAGGAGGTAAAAGTCAGTATCAGGGTTCTGCCACCCAAGGTAGGGGTCAAGCTCGGGTTTTCACCCTGACCCACCAGGATGCTCAAGCTTTCAATGTAGTTGTGGCAGGTATTCTTCTAGTCTGTTTCTATGAGGCTCGTGTTTTGATAGATCCGGGTGCTACGCACTCATTTGTCTCTCCAGTGTTTGCCATGAGATTGGGTGGGAACCCTACAACTTTAGAATGCCCTTTGTCTATAGCTACCCCACTTAGTGACAACATAGATGTAGACATGGTTTTTTCGGGTAGCCCAATAGTAGTGGATGGAAAGATCCTCCCAGTAGACTTGGTTCCTCTACCAGTAATGGATTTCGATATAATCTTGAGAATGGATTGGTTGGCAACTCATTATGCCACTTTAGACTGCAGGAACAAAAAGGTGTATTTTCACATACCTGGTGTGGAAGAGTTTAGCTCTGACGGTGACAGGAGCGTGGCTCCATATAATTTGGTGTCAGCAATTAGTACTAGAAAAATGTTTAGGCGTGGATGTCAAGGGTATTTGGCATTGGTGAGAGATACATCTGTAGAAGGTGTCAACATGGAAAATGTTCTTATTGTCAGAGAATTCATGGATGTCTTCCCTGAGGAGATTCCGGGGTTGCCACCAGGAAGGGAAATAGAGTTCTGCATTGATGTTGTGCCGGGTACAAACCCCATATCAATGCCGCCTTACAGGATGGCACCAGCAGAATTGAAAGAGCTGAAGGAACAACTACAGGAGCTTTTGGACAAGGGTTTTATACGTCCGAGCACTTCACCCTGGGGCACTCCTGTTCTATTCTTGAGAAAGAAAGATGGGTCCTTGAGGTTGTGTATTGATTATAGACAGCTGAACAAGGTGACTGTGAAGAACAAGTATCCACTTTCTCAGATCGATGATCTGTTTGATTAGCTCCAAGGAGCTAGATTCTTTTCCAAGATAGACCTGCGATCAGGCTACCATCAGTTGAGAATCAGGAATGAGGATGTGTCCAAAATAGCATTCAGGACAAGATATGGTCTTTATGAGTTTTTGGTGATGTCTTTTGGACTCACTAATGCACCAGCAGCCTTCATGGACTTGATGAACAGAGTGTTCAGGCCATTCCTGGACCGTTTTGTCATCGTATTCATAGATGACATTTTGGTATACTCTCGGACCGAGGAAGAACATGTGTGACACTTGAGGATGGTGTTGCAGACTTTGAGGGAGCACCAGCTATATGCCAAATTTTCAAAATGTGAATTTTGGCTAGGAAGCTTCTCATTCTTGGGACACGTGGTTTCTAGTGAAGTCATTCAAGTAGATCCCAAGAAAATTGAAGCTATAACTGATTGGCTTAGGCCTACAACAGTCACTGAGGTGCGAAGTTTTCTGGGTTTAGCTGGCTACTATAGGCATTTTGTGCAGGATTTTTCCAGGAGAGCGGCTCCCCTAGCTAAGTTAACTCGGAAGAATGTTCCATTCATTTGGACAGATGACTGTGAGGAGAGTTTCCAGAAGCTTAAGGAATGTCTAACTACCGCCCTGGTGTTGACACTACCGATGAGTGGTGAAGGATATACCGTGTACTGTGACGCCTCCAGAGTTGGCTTAGGGTGTGTTTTGATGCAGAATGGAAAAGTAGTGGCTTATGCTTCAAGGCAGCTGAAGAGGCATGAGCAGAACTACCCCACCCATGATTTGGAAATGGCGGCTGTAGTCTTTGCACTAAAAATCTGGAGACACTACCTGTATGGTGAAGTGTACGAGATATACACCGACCACAAGAGTTTGAAGTACATCTTCCAACAGAGGGATTTAAACTTGAGACAGAGGAGATGGATGGAGCTTCTGAAGGACTATGATTGCACCATCCAGTACCACCCTAGGAAGGCCAATGTAGTGGCAGATGCTTTGAGCAGAAAATCTTCTGGTAGCTTGGCGCACATATCAGCGAAAAAGAGACCGTTGATTCAGGAAGTACATGAGTTGATGGATCAAGGTTTAATCCTAGATCTTTCAGATGAGGGGGTATTGTTGGCTCATTTTTCAGTGAGACCAGACCTACGAGACAGAGTTAGAGTTTCCCAGCACAGAGGCCAACAATTGATGAAGATCATAGAAAGAGTACAGCAGGGTAAAGGTGATGAGTTTGGATTTGCCAATGATGGTGCCCTAGTGCAAGGTTCTAGGATATGTGTGCCCAATGTGGACAATCTCAGAAGTGAAATCATGTAAGAGGCATACTATACACTGTACAATATCCACCCAGGCTCCACCAAGATGTAGCATGATGTGAAAGATAGCTATTGGTGGAATGGCATGAAGAGAGACATAGCAAACTTCGTGTCCAAGTGCTTGACTTGTCAGAAGGTGAAGTTTGAACACCAGAGACCGTCAGGGAAGCTGCAAGAGCTCCCTATCCCAGAATGGATGTGGGAGATGATTACTATGGATTTTGTGACTGGGTTGCCTCGTACCACGTGAGGATATGATTCGATATGGGTAATTGTAGACCGCCTAACTAAATTAGCTCACTTCTTGCCTGTGAAGACTACATATTCTGTGGCACAGTACGCTCGACTCTACATTCGAGAAATAGTCAGATTGCATGGAGTTCCTGCTTCCATAACATCTGACAGAGGGCCCCAGTTCACTTCTCGATTTTGGAGGAAGTTGCAGGAGGCACTTGGCACACAGTTGAACTTTAGTACTGCTTTCCACCCTCGCATGCATTGACGGATGCTGAAAGGACAATCCAAACACTGGAAGACATGCTTCGCATGAGTGTTTTGGATTTTGGAGGTCAATGGGATGATCAGCTAGCTTTGGTGGAGTTTGCCTACAACAACAGTTACCATTCCAACATAGGGATGGCACCCTATGAGGCACTATATGGAAGAAAGTGTAGGTCTCCTCTGTATTGGACGGAAATGGGAGAAGCGAAGGTGCATGATGTAGACCTAGTGCAGTACACTTCAGAGATAGTTCCTTTAATCAGGGAACGATTGAAAACAGTTTTCAGTAGGCAGAAGAGTTATGCAGACCCCAGACGAAGGGATGTGGAGTTTGCAGTAGGCGACTACGTATTCCTGAAGGTTTCTCCGATGAAGGGAGTCATGAGATTTGAAAAGAAGGGCAAGTTGGCACCTCGGTATATTGGACCTTTTGAGGTTATTGATAGAGTTGGAGCAGTTGCCTACCGGTTGGAGCTACCACCTAACCTTTCTCATGTTCATCTTGTGTTTCACATCTCCAAGCTCAGGAAATACATACCTGATCCTTCTCATGTGCTACAGCCGGATGTAGTAGAACTGAAAGAAAACTTGACGTTTGAGGAGCAACCTGTAGCCATAGTGGACTACCAAGTGAGGCATCTAAGATCAAAACAGATCCCTATGGTTAAGGTTTTGTGGAGGAGCCAGTCAGTGGAAGAGTGCACTTGGGAGTCAGAGCGGGACATGCGTAGCAAGTACCCTTATCTATTCAATGTGTAATCCTGTACTTTATTCTGCCTTGTGTAAAATTCGAGGACGAATTTTCTGTAAGGGGCGAAGAATGTAATACCCCTAATTTTTAAATTTATTATTTTTGGGTAAATATTGATATTTTATTTTATTTGAATTTTAGAAAATTATTTGAAATTTTTCGAATTTTAGAAATCGAATTCGATTTTCCGAAAATAAAAACTTTGATGATTTTTAAAAATTAATTTAAAGACCACGTGGCAAAAACTAAAAATATATTTGGGGTCTATGAATTTTTTTGAGTTTTCTAGAATTTTTTCTGAATTTTTGAACCTTGTTTTCGGTCCCAAGGCAGAGTAAAAATTCAAAATTTTGTATCTTGAATCGAACCGGTCGAATCGGATCGGTTTCTTCTTCCTTTTTCTTTCTCCCCGCGTGCGTCCCGACCTCTCCTTCTCTCTCTCCCGTTTTCTCTCTCCTCCCTCCTCCCCTCGCCGGCCAGCCGCCACCCAGCCCTCCCCACCTCGCCGGCGCGCCACCCCAGCCTCCCCCCATCGCCGGCCGCCGCCTGGAACGCCGGGAAACCGTGCGCGAAGCCGTAGGACGTGCAACGCGCTGCTTCGTCTTCCAGGTAGAAATTCGGCCGATCTGGCCACCGATTGGGCCGAGTCTTGTGTCAAACAACATCTACACCTTGAGAGCTTTCCATAGACACCAAGAACACTAAAATCCATTGAGCGATTTGTCCAAGTCTGGGAAGTTTTAGCCTATTTTGACTTTTGGGCTAGATTTCTCGCAAACCGTGAACCCCACGAGGAAATCGAGAGTACCAGAGCGCTCCACTCGTCGAGAGCTTCGCGGCAATATAAATTTTCAAATTTTTCGACACCGTTTTTCGATGGGTCCCACGAAACTTCGTAGTGTTTTTCCGAGTATTAAATGAGCTTAGAAAATTTCGTAAAATTTATGTACTAACCCCCGTGTTGTGAGCTTCGTGTAGGTATCTTCAATTCGTGAAAATTCGATAGTTGTCTGGGTCTGTAAATTTCCGGCCAGACAGACCGGCTACTGAAAAAGTCTTGGAATTGGATCGAGATTTTAGCTACCCCACCATTGTCAGACGCCTCGAGCGCGTTCCTGAGATTGGAATCGGCATAGGTAAACCCGAACCTTGCTTTTTCATAATTTTTTAGTACTTAAATGGGATTAAAAATCCATAAAATATTCATGGTAGCTCAGAAAATTATGATTCTTTTTGCATTAGCCTAGTAATATTGCTAAGGACCACGGGCCAAAGTTTTAGAATTTTTAGAGTTTATTTGGGTAGTTTTTGCAAAAAGGGTCAATAATAAGGACTAAACTGTAATTTTACATATTGTGATTGATGATTGTTTGGATGGGCCCAGGAGGGGCTGTGTGATATGATTGAGTTGTGGGTGTATGGTTGGTGGATATAGAAGTGTGTTTTAAACCCATTTGCAGGTTGGGTAGGTCCTAGGTATAAGAGAGACTCTGCCGGATTTTCGGCACGACTTAGGACGTATTTGGTCTTTTCTTAGTTTGTTTTGAGTCAATTGTATTAAATAATTGTAATAAAATTGTCAGGTGAGCCGGGACAGCCTTCTTCCTTTACCCAGCCGCCACAGTGACTACTATCAAGTCTGTGAGTAAAATATTAATTTTAATTGTAATTTCAATATTATTATATGTTCAAGCATGCCCATGCATCACTTATATGCATATATCTATGTAGTTAAACTCTAGGCACATTTTATATTGCATTCACAACTGTTAAAGTGCTATGGATGTTGTTGTGGTAATTTGGAGTAGTGTGCGTGCGTTGGTGTGCGTGTGATGTGGTGTTGACTATGGATAGGACGGGTAGACACGGCTTGAGATCTTCGCTTGGACCCGGTCCTTCGGGGTAGACACGGCTTGAGTTCTTCGCTGGGACCCCGATTTGGTTTATTAAGCGAAAGTCTGGCTTGAGTTCTTCGCTGGCACAGGTTGGATTTAAGAGAGCTGCATAGGGGATCAGCTCCCATATATTTATGATTTGACATTACTGGGTGTGTGAGTGCTCCAAATTACCTTTTTGCTGTTATGATATGAAAATATTGCTGATGTTGCATTTCACTCTACAGGGTGCATTAGTTTTAGATAGTTATAGAGATTATGGTTAAAATTGATATTTTACTCTTTGAGTCGAACGCTCACTCCTGTTCAATATTTTTCCAGGCCACAAGAGGATATTTTTGAGGTTAACCAGCTTTTCTCCCTCGCAGGTCGTTTATTAATGTTTGTATAAACCTGTTAACTCTTAGAATTTTCGCTTGTGTTAGAAATATTTATTTGAATTGGGTCTGTAATATAAATTGTTATTTTGGACCTATAAACTTATTATTTTATGCATGTGTGTTGGGCTGGATGAGGGAGCTGAGCTCCTATTTATTTTTATGTTGTTATGAGTATGCGGAGGGTGAGCTGAGCTCCCCAATTGATTATATATTGTGTTTACATGTCGGGTGAGTCAAAAACTCCCCGTTGAAAGGTCAATTTTATGGCCGGACTCTGTTCGGTTGAATTCTTGAAATTGGGCCCAAATGGGCCTTAGAGTTGAGTTAAGGAATAATTAGGCTTACTACGGGCCTTGAGGGTTTTAGGCTGGTCCAGGTCCTAGTGTCAGTCCGGCCCACAGATTGGGTCGTGACAATTTAAATTTGTGAAGCCTAAAAAGAATTTCAAAATCATTGAATTAAAATTAGCTAATAATTTTAATAAAGGCTACAAAAAATTTTAAAAATTAGATACAACTTTTTTACAAATCACATATAAATTGGATGAAGTATATATTTAAAAATTACAAATATAAATTATAATAAGCATGTCATTAAATTGATATATGTGGTCACTTTTATATATATATAAATTAGAAAAAATGGTCAATTGGGATCCATATATATATAATAGAAAAAATGGTCATTTGGGATCCATCATTAGTGCATTATATATCTTGCATGACCTTGCTAAAGGCAAGCCATTATTGAGTTTGTAGTGGAATGAGTAGCTAGCCGGACTAGATAAGTCATATACTATACTATATAATATAATACGGTTTGGATAATCTTACTTAATTAACTTCTCTAATTTCATATTCTAATTATTAAATGTAAAGGAAAGTAGTTAAGATGCCTTTGGATGGAAAGACGATATTACCCTTAACAAAATACTTGTTGAAGCATTTTTGCAAAGGGTTTATTAGTCCTTTGATCATATCAAATTAAATAACTAAATTAGGAAGTGTCCAAGCGGCCACAAGTTATTGTTAGACTTGTCACTTTAATGCATAATCCAACAACAAAACTGGAATGGAGGTTGGTGGTCTTAGGTTCTACTAAATTCCAGACAAAAGAAATTGGCCAATGGAGCAGTCACTCAGCTCAGTGAAAGCCATAATATATATAGATTCTAATTGCCTAATTTGTTTAATGCTAAATAAGAATTTATTCTGTTTAGTAATAGCTTTTAAGATAACATTAATAAGAACTAGAGCGGTAGGTAAAGATCAACAATTTTTTATTACAATCGAAAAATCAAATTATATTGATGCTAATTAATTTAGTCTATTTAATTTGATTAATTTTTTTAAGAATTTCAATTTTTTAGTTCAATTTGATTATATTTCCAAATTAATTGAAAAAAAATTTTAACTGAACTGAATGTTTAAAGTATTTTTCTTTTCTCTAGCTCACTAATTCAGACTCAGAGTTTAGCATTCGAAGGCCTAAACTTTTCGGTATAGGTCTTTACTCCATTCAAAATAGCAAGTTCATACACAAAATTAAATAAAAAAAATAAAAAAAAATTCCATTCAATTTAATTTTATCTAGCTAGTCAGTTCGGTTAATTATAATAAAACTATTTAGTTTTTGATTTCCCTAGCTAGTCAGTTCGGTCTTTGCATATTTTCCCTTCTTCTTTATTGACTACATCCTAGTTTGATAGATAGAAAGCAGAAAAGGTTCCAATCATTACACATGGTACTTTAAGGCATCTTTACCAGGAGCCAGTCACTCTCATCTTCTTTCCTGCACAAAGAGGAACAAGCATTAATCAATTACTGTTAGCTTGGAGGAAAAAAAGAGAGAGAGCCCAAAATTTTATTAGCTTAAAAGATTCCTCTTCTTTTAGCCCCACCAAAGGATAGGCACATGGAAGTGGAAACTACTGGGACGGGATTTCAGACTCAAAAATTTGCTCTTCCTGTGGACTCAGAGCACAAGGCAACTGAATTCCGGTTATTCTCTATAGCAGCTCCCCACATGCGGGCATTTCATTTGTCTTGGGCGTCTTTCTTCTCTTGTTTTGTGTCCACTTTTGCTGCTCCACCTCTCCTTCCCATAATACGTGACAACCTCAATCTCACAGCCACAGACATTGGCAATGCAGGTATTGCATCCGTCTCTGGTGCTGTCTTTGCGAGAATTGCCGTGGGACTGCCTGTGACCTTTTTGGACCCCGTATTGCCTCTGCTTCACTGATACTCCTTACAGCACCAGCGGTCTACTTCACTTCCGTTGTCTCATCACCTGTTTCTTTTCTCCTCGTACGTTTTTTCATGGGCTTCTCCCTTGCCACTTTTGTCTCAACTCAATTCTGGATGAGCTCCATGTTTTCAGCCCCAGTAGTTGGCACCGCTAATGGCGTTGCAGGTGGCTGGGGCAACCTTGGTGGTGGAGCAACACAGCTGATTATGCCCCTTGTGTTTGGCCTAATCCGCGACATCGGAGCAGAAGAAATTTACAGCTTGGGGAATTGCATTTTTCGTCCCTGCCCTGTTTCAAATGTTATCAGCATTTGCAGTATTGATCTTTGGCCAGGATCTGCCAGATGGGAACTTCAGGAGGCTACAGAAATCAGGGGATAAAGCCAAAGATAAATTCTCAAACGTCTTCTATCATGGGGTTACAAATTACAGAGGGTGGATCCTGGCATTAACTTACGGGTACTGTTTTGGGGTGGAGCTGACAATTGACAATATAATAGCAGAATATTTTTACGATAGATTTGATCTGAAACTACACACAGCAGGAATTATTGCAGCAAGTTTTGGATTAGTAAATATCGTTTCTAGACCAGCTGGAGGACTGATTTCAGATGTACTGGCAACGAGGTTTGCAATGAGGAGGTGTACTCTGCATCATTCTTGGACGAGTGGGATCCTTAACTTCATCCATCGCAGTGATGATTGCTTTCTCTTTCTTCTGCCAAGCGGCATGTGGGCTAACGTTTGGTGTGGTTCCTTTTGTCTCTAGGAGGTAATTAAGATTTCTACTCCCACTTAATCCCATTTCTATCTCAGAGTTTAAATTCTAATAATACAACCATGTCTCATTCTTCAGGTCATTAGGGCTAATATCTGGTATGACAGGAGGTGGTGGAAGTGTGGGTGCAGTTCTTACACAGCTAATTTTCTTCAAAGGATCCAGATACTCCAAAGAAAGGGGCATAACACTCATGGGTATCATGATTATATGCTGCACTCTATCAATATGTCTAATATACTTCCCGCAATGGGGTGGAATGTTTTGTGGACCATCATCTAAAAAGATTGCTACAGAAGAAGACTATTACACGTGTGAATGGAATTCAAAGGAGAAGGAGCAAGGATTACATCAGGCAAGCTTAAAATATGCTGATAACAGTAGAAGTGAAAGAGGAAGTGAAAGAGACAGAAGAGCAGACTCTGAAACCAGGCCACCTGATCAGACCTCATCTACAAACGTCTAGTCTATGTACTTCAGTTTCTCAAATATGAGCTTAGCAAGTAAAGGTAATGTCCATCTGTGATATTCAAGTTCCAGATTGCAAACTGTAAAAGCATTTGATAAGTAGTCTAAATCATCTCGAAGACCTTATGCATCCATATTTTCTATTAAGGCAAGCACTTAGGCTCTTCTTTCTTCCAAGCCATATTGCAGTGTTAACAAAAACTTTTTGCATGGGTATCTGAAACTTTTCATTCCTTTAATCCAGACATGGATGGTTTTCCCTTAGATGAAGAAGGTGAATTAAATTAAATAGACATGAAGGCTGATCCATGGCTGACATTTAAAGAGAGAAGAAACTATCATCTATTAACTAGTCATTGCATCTGGTTTCATAACAATATTCTTCTCATTAGCATCGTTATCCCTTGAATTGAAAGACAATAGACCTGCCAACTCACACTCCTCCCTTAGGTATAGATTCTATGTCTGCCACTGGTTGGGTATGCCAAAGAAGATATCTAAGATAGTGAAATACAAAAGCAAATTGATTTTGGGCACTATCAGATATAAATATTAGCCAAAAAGCATGTAAATACAAAGCAAGTTACAGTCTCTTACATTGGAATGAATCATATTTAAAACTGAATGCAACAAAAATTCTGATCCCATGGTCTATCTATAGAGAGATTATATTCTAATTAACCTCTGTTACGATCCCACATTGTTGCTAAACAACTTGTTAGAGGTTAATAACTCCTTAAACACTTTCCTTTTATAAATTGATTTTCAATGGTGAATTCTACCTAGAGGGTCATCCTCCTGTGTTGGCCCATGAGATACTTTATTATTAAAGATTTTAGCTAATAGGATTGAAATATATATATTTTTTTCTTAGATGATTAAGAGGCCAGTTTAATCCCACATACACACAATGAAAGAAATCATCATAATGGTATATATTCTATGCATATAAAATTAATTAAATCAATGGGATTGCTTTACATTGGACAAATTACTATTTAGTCTTTATATTGTATTTTTCTTTTGTTAAACTGTTTAGCCCCTCCGTTAATTTTTTTTGTTAGTCAATATTGGTTAAACTACTATTTGATTCATCTATTTTAGTGAAATTAATTAGTTAGTCTCTATATTTTAAAAAATTCATTAGTTAGTCCCTATAATCCCTATAATTTGACTCTATTAATTATTTAGTCACATAATTATTTCTCTCTCATATTTCTTCTCTTCTACATCCATATTCTTCTTCCCCTCATCCTCTATTTGTTTTTATCTGTTGATAAAAATGGTACAAGACTACACAGAAAAATTTATCAACTTTCTTGAATTTCTAAGTAATCAAGAAAAATTATTTTCTAGTAAAGAAAACACAAAAATGATATTTAAGGAATTGGAAATTTAAAAAAAAAATTATAAATTTATATTTAGTCTCCACATAACAAAATTTCTATTTTTATCTAATAATATATTTTTTAAAATATATGAACTAATTAATTAATTTAACTAAAATAGAGAGATTAAATAGTAGTATTTTTCAAAATATAGAATCAACTAATTAAATTTCTTAAAATAAAGAAACTAAATAGTAATTTGAATAATATGAATAACAAAAAATTTAATAGAATGACTAAATAGTTTAACAGAAGCAAAGCATGAGGACTAAATAGTATATTTTTCAAAATATAGGAATTAAATAATTAATTTTAATAAAATACAAAGATTAACCAATAATTTTCCCTTACATTTATTTAACCACAATATCTCAAACACTTTTTTTTTTCCGAAGAATGCCTCAAACACTTGACAACTACTCTTGGAAATCTAAATAATAAACTAAAGAATAAGAACCTAGCCAAGGTACATATTATTCAAGAGGCATTTGGATTACTAATGCTAATCTTCATATACACTAATTAACTAGTAACTAACAACTTAATGATGAGTTTCACAAAATTGAAACAAGCCAGGAGTCACGTAGCTGGAGAAAATGGTAAGAATTTCCTAATCATGTCCACCAAAACAATCTTTAGTCCATACTCTGAAAATACCACCGCAACCTTGGACCCGTGGAATGTCTTGACCAAACGAAGACTCAGTCCAACAAAAACCCGCATTAAGCACGGTTTCTGCACAGTTCCCAAGGTCAGGGATTTGATAGGCTGGGACTTGAGGAGGTGGCAGTGAGATTCCAGGATTTGTTGGGAGTTGAGGCGTTGATGGTGAGAATGGAACTGGATTTTGAATTGCTGGTGCGGTAGGGCTGGGGACGAAAGGGTTTGGCAAATTGGATTGGCATTGGCGTATACATGTGCAATATCTATCATTTGAACCTCGCCCCATCTGAACCCATCTTACCTCATATGGGAGCCCAGAACAATAAGCAGAACAGCCACAGTCTGCATTTGTGGCTTCTGACCTACCACTAACTTGTGCTACTTGTGACACATGAATTTTAAAGGAAAGTATCTCTTTCTTCCTTTGATTATGTAATGGGTGGGAACGAGTCTGTCACTTGTCGAACAATATGAATTTAATATACATATTAGTTTTATTATATAAATTTTACTCACAGTATTGGTATACTGCTTGTTTGCGGGAAAAAAAAAAAAAATGTTAGTGACCGTGGGCGTGGGGTACTGGGGATTAAAGTGTCTGCTGGGCGGTGCATGCTTGTTCAACAACCACCAACACCACCACCGCATTCACCATAAAACGTAGAAACGGGGTGCATATATAAAATAGCCATTCAATTAAATGGAGTTTGCAAGTAGAAATTTTCAGTAAAAAATTGAAATCGTTTGAGGTTTTTTTTTGTCGAAGATAAATATAAACATAAAAATTCAGAAAAGAAATATGCTTCTTAGTAAAATTATGATCAATTTCATTAATATATCATCTAAGATAAGAAATAAAGAAAATAAATAAATATAAATTCAAATATATTATAAGATAAAGTTACCAAAATGCCTAAAACATCTAACAACTAATTAAAATCTAAATAATATACTAATAAAATAATATTGATTAAGATAGCTAAGATCCTAATATTGAGGCATTTGTCTTCAAATATATATACTAATAAAGAAATACTAATTGACTAATGTTGAGTTGAGCAATATTGAACCAAAGCAGGAGGTACCCAGTGAGAGACAATGCTAGGAATTCTCTGATCTCCACCAAAGCAATCGTCAGCCCATTGCTTAAACACACTGCAACATCCTTGAGCCATTGGAACATTTTGAAAAGCAGTACCTAAGGAAGCTTCAGCCCAACAAAAGCCCAAATTAACCGCAGATGCTGCACAGGCTGGAGACAATGCCAATGGTACACTTGGGACTCGAGGGGTTGATGGTGCTGGTAGGTTGGGGCTAGGGAAAGAAGGGTTTGATGGGCATTGGCATACACATGTGCATTGACTCCCGATTGAACCTCTCCCAATTTGAAACGTCCTTATTTCATAAGGGCACCCAAAACAAGAAGCAGTGCAGCCACAATCATCTCCAGATGCAGCCTCTGAAAGCCTTGCTAAGCACACAAGCACGAGAACAAATATCAACCCAATTGAAGACCTCATCTTTCTTTTTGCTACAATATCTCTTCTTGCATATACTTTAGTGTGATTTTGTTTTTGTTGAGCAGCTAGCTCGGCTATTTATAGCATACCCATCAAATATTTTGAATTTATCACAATAATCAAGATTGAATTGTATTTTAATTCTTTTACCGTTTAATATGATGAATTTCTACCATAATTTAATTATAATATTTGAATTACAAAGGGAAACTATATGTGGTACAAGCTTATCATTTAATATTTTCAAGCAGAAAATTAATTTATAATTGTAATTCTACGACCCAATTTACTATTAATATAAGATAAAATCATATATTTAATAAATAAATTCTATTATATATTTTATATTTTGACATCGTGTTATCATGAATTAATTTTATAATAAGATCAAATTGTTATGCAAACAAAGTCCTTCATAGTATCTACTTACGTTCTCTCTTTATTTAATATAATTAATTATTTTTTATTTATAAACATTTAAATACTTTAATTTAATTTCTTTTATAAAACGTTAGTTGGATGAGATAAGATAATCATGTTATTTACAATATTAGGACTCATTAAAACAAGAACCAATTCAATTAAATATTAGATTTACTGACTGCATGTTCACATAGGTATTTTTAAATTCATTTATTATTGTAGTATTAATATATTAAAATTTTAATTTTTATAATTATATTTAATTAATCTGATTTATTCGAATTGACTAAAAAAAATTGATACTAGTTGGATTAAACTAGGAAACCAAGCTAGCCTTTTAAAATTCAATTTAGTTTTTTTATTTTATTTTTTTATCATTAATATGTTATTTAAAAAAAAATTAAGCATGTAGAAAGGTTTATTTTGATAGAGTTAATTTAATTGAATTTTATATACGTGTATATATATATATATATATATATATATATATATATATATATATATATATATATATATATATTCAAGTTTATATTCAAGTTCAACTCTTTTATATGTAATTTTTTTTATTAATTTTTTAATATATAATATAATATTATTACAATATATTAATTTTTAATATTTAATTAAATTTAATTATTTATTATCATAATTTAATTACCATAATATGTCAATTTTTAGCATTTTTTATTTATTTAAAATTAGAACTTTCATTAGTTACAATTGGACTATAACTCTGGAAGTCTAATTTTGGATTTCACCAACAAATTTTAGTAAAATAATTATAAAATTAATTTTAATAATAAAATTTAAAATAAATTAATATTTTTTACCACTCCATTATTCCTTTTTTTCCACTTTTATTAATTAATTTTTGTTAAACGTACGTTGCACGTACATATTTGTGATTTAATTTATTTATATATAATTTTATAATAATTTGTTGTATATAATATAATATCACCATAATGTATTTATTTCCATTGATCAATTAAATTTAGCCCTTTATTATTATAATATCAAATTATCATTACTATACTTTACTCTAATTTTAAAATATTTTTATTATATTTAAAATATTTTAAATTTTTAAATATGCATCATGTAAAAATCATTTTATAATATTATATTGTTATTTTGTCATAGTTATATTTTATAAAATAGAATAATTAATGATCAATCTTATTTAATAAATTAAGTCTAATATTTTTAGTTTGAAATACGATCTATATATAAAAAACAGTGACGTGATATATAAGAGTTATGAAGATATTATTTAATAAAAAAATTATAGATAATTTCTTTTTGTATAATTAACATTTTCTTTATTTATGAAAAAAGGCTGGCTTTCTCTTTTTTTTTTTCAATCAAATTATATTTATATAATCCTAATTTTATTAAAATTTTAATTTTAATATTACTCAACATTTTTTTTAAATTACTCAACATCTTACACGTTAAAATTGTGAAAGAGAAAATTTTTTTTTTTTTAATAGGAGATCATTTCCTTTTAATTACTCAAATTTTATTTTTATTTTTTATTATATTTTTTAAAAATTTAAATTATAATATATTTTGGAGAGTTAATATATAAAAATTATAATATAACATTTTAAATTAATTAAACAAAATTAGTTTCAAACGATTTAAATTATTATTTCACTAAATCTAGTTCATATAAATAATATTGTGTAAAATAGAATCCAAGATCATGTAGAACTATGAAAAAATAATAAATTAATATTAAGTGAAATAGAAATTAAATAAATATATGAAAAATTAATATTAATATTTTAAATAAAATAAAATAATTTTTTATTGTTATTATAATAAATTAGTTTGGGTATTTTTGACAATCTTAACATTCTCCCTTCTTCCCAGTTTTATCTATAATAT
Source organism: Hevea brasiliensis (assembly GCF_030052815.1). NCBI lineage: Eukaryota > Viridiplantae > Streptophyta > Magnoliopsida > Malpighiales > Euphorbiaceae > Hevea > Hevea brasiliensis. Next base: position 4,590,061 of record NC_079502.1, read on the forward strand.
CTACCTGTCATATATATATGAATGAATGAGAGGTAAACTGTCACGACCCAACCTATGGGCCGATGCCCGTAGTAAGCTTAACTATTCCTCAACCCAACTCTAAGGCCCATTTGGGCCCAATTTCAAGAATTCAACAGGACAGAGTCCGGCCATAAAATGGACCTTTCAACGGGGAGTTTTTGACTCACCCGACCTATAAACGCAATATATAATTAATTGGGGAGCTCAGCTCACCCTCCACATACTCAAATGTCATAAAAATAAATGGGAGTTCAGCTCCCTCATCCAGTCCAACATACATGCATATAATAAGTTTACAGGTCTAACATAGTAATTATATTACAGACCCAAATCAAATGAATATTTCTAACACATGCAGAATTCTATAAGTTAACAGAATTATACAAACATGAATAGACGACCTGCGAAGGAGAAAAGCAGGTTAACCACAACAATAATCCTCCTGTAGCCTGAAAAAATATTAATTTTAACCATAATCTCTATAGCTATCTAAAGCTAATGCACCATGTGAAGTGAAATGCAACATCGTTATAAATTTCATACAAATCACATCAAAAAGGCAATTTGAAACACTCACACACCCAATACTGTCAAACAATACATATATGGGAGTTGATCTCCTATACAGCCCTCTTAATCCAACCTGTGCCAGCAAAGAACTCAAGCCGAACTTTCACTTAATAAACCAAATCGGGGTCCCAGCGAAGAACTCAAGCCGTGTCTACCCCGAAGGACCGGGTCCCAGCGAAGATCTCAAGCCGTGTCTACCCGTCCTGTCACGACCCAACCTATGGGCCGAACCGACACTAGGACCTGGGCCAGCCTAAAGCCCCCGAGGCCCGTAGTAAGCCTAACTGTTCATTAACCCAACTCTAAGGCCCATTTGGGCCCAATTTCAAGAAACCAACCGGACAGAGTTCGGCCATAAAGTGGACCTTACAACGGGGAGTTTTTGACTCACCCGACCTGTAAACAAAATATATCATCAATTGGGGAGCTCAGCTCACCCTCCACACTCATATCGGCATAAAAATAAATGGGAGCTTAGCTCCCTCATCCAATCCATCAAACATGCATATAATTTTACAGGTCCACATGACAATTTATATTACAGACCCGAATCATTTAAATATTTCTAACACATGCGAAAATTCTAGGAGTAAATAAAATTACAAAACTATTGATAAACAACCTGCGAAGGAGAAAAGCAGGTTAACCACAATAAAATCCTCCTGTAGCCTGAGAAAAAAATATTGAACAGGAGTGAGCGTTCGACTCAGAGAGTAAAATATCAATTTTAACCATAATCTCTATAACTATATAAAACTAATGCACCCTGTAGAGTGAAATGCAACATCAACAACATTTTCACATCATAACATCAAAAAGGTAAATTTGGAGCACTCACACACCCTGTAACATCAATCATAATATATGGGGTGATCCCTATCTGACTCTCTTAAATCCAACACAGTGCCGTGAAGAACTCAGCTCGGACTTCCACTTAATAACCAAATCGGGGTCCCAGCGAAGAACTCAAGCCATGTCTACCCCGAAGGACCGGGTCCCAGCGAAGATCTCAAGCCGTGTCTACCCGTCCTATCCATAGTCCACACCACATCACACGCACGCCAACGCACGCACACTGCTCCAAATTACCACAACAACATCCATGGCACGCTAACAGTTATGAATGCAACATAAATCGTGCCTAGAGTTTAACTACATAAATATATGCATATAAGTGATGCATGGGCATGCTTGAACATATAATAATATCGAAATTACAATTAAAAATTAATATTTTACTCACAAACTTGACGATGGTCACTGAGGCGGCTGGGCGGAGGAAGAAGGCTGTCCCGGCTCACCTGACAATTATATTACAATTATTTAATACAAATGACCCAATACAGATCAAGAACAGACCCAATACGTCCTAAGTCGTGCCGAAAATCCGGCAGAGTCTCCCCTATACCTAGGACCTACCCAACCTGCAAAAGAGCTCAAAACACACTTCTATATCCACAATCCATATATCCACAACTCAATCACATCACACAGCCCCTCCTGGGCCCATCAAATCAATCATTCATCACAATATGTAAAATTTCAATTTAGTCCTTATAATTGATCATTTTTGCAAAAACTGCTCAAATAAGCTCTAAAAATTATAAAACTACTTGTGTCCTTAGAAATATTACTAAGCTATTGCAAAAAGAATCGTAATTTTCTAAGCTACCACGAATATTTTATGGATTTTTAATCCTATTTAAGCACTAGAAAATTATGAAAAAGCAAGATTCGGGTTTACCTTTGCCGATTCCGACTTCGGGAACGCGCTCGGGATGCCTGACAATGGTGGGGTAGCCAAAACCTCGATCCAATTCGGAGACTTTTCCGGTAGCTGGTCTGTCTGGCCAGAAATTCACAGATCCGGACAACTGTTGAATTTCCACGAATTGAGGATACCTACACGAAGCCCAATAATAATATATAAAAAAATCAGGGGTGTTACATTCTTCCCCCCTTACAGAAAATTCATCCTCGAATTTTTCACAAGGCAGAATAAAGTACATGATTACACATTGAATAGATAAGGGTACTTGCTACGCATGTCCCGTTCTGACTCCCAGGTGCACTCTTCCACTGACTGGCTCCTCCACAAAACCTTAACCATAGGGATCTGTTTTGATCTTAGCTGTCTCACTTGGTAGTCCACTATGGCTACAGGTTGCTCCTCAAATGTCAAGTTCTCCTTTAGTTCTATTACATCCGACTGTAGTACATGAGAAGGATCGGGAATGTATTTCCTGAGCATAGAGATGTGAAATACGGGATGAACGTGAGAAAGGTTGGGTGGTAGCTCCAACCGGTAGGCAACTGCTCCAACTCTATCAGTAACCTCAAAAGGTCCAATATACCGAGGTGCCAACTTGCCCTTTTTTCCAAATCTCATGACTCCCTTCATTGGAGAAATCTTCATGAATACATAGTCGCCCACTGCAAACTCCACATCCCTCCGTCTGAGGTCTGCATAACTCTTCTGCCTACTGAAAATTTGTTTTGATCGTTCACGATTAAAGGAACTATCTCTGAAGTATACTGCACTAGGTCTACATCATGCACCTTCGCTTCCCCCATTTCCGTCCAACATAGAGGAGACCTATACTTTCTTCCATATAGTGCCTCATAGGGTGGCATCCCTATACTGGAGTGATAACTGTTGTTGTAGGCAAACTCCACCAAAGCTAGCTGCTCATCCCATTGACCTCCAAAATCCAAAACACTCATGCGAAGCATGTCTTCCAGTGTTTGGATTGTCCTTTCGGACTGTCCGTCTGTCTGAGGGTGGAAAGCCGTACTGAAGTTCAACTGTGTGCCAAGTGCCTCCTGCAACTTTCTCCAAAATCGAGAAGTGAACTGGGGCCCTCTGTCAGATATTATGGAAGCTGGAACTCCATGCAATCTGACTATTTCTCGAATGTAGAGCGAGCGTCTTGTGCCCGCACGAATATGTAGTCTTCACAGGCAAGAAGTGAGTTGATTTGGTTAGGCGGTCTACAATTACCCATATCGAATCATATCCTCGCGTGGTACGAGGCAACCCAGTCACAAAATCCATAGAAATCATTTCCCACTTCCATTCTGGGATAGGGAGCTCTTGCAACTTCCCTGACGGTCTCTGGTGTTCAAACTTCACCTTCTGACAAGTCAAGCACTTGGACACAAAGTCTGCTATGCCTCTCTTCATGCCATTCCACCAATAGCTATCTATCACATCATGGTACATCTTGGTGGAACCTGGGTGGACACTGTACAGTGTATAGTGTGCCTCTCGCATGATTTCATTCCTGAGGTTGTCCACATTGGGCACACATATCCTAGAACCTTGCACTAGGGCGCCATCATTGGCAAATCCAAACTCACCACCTTCACCCTGTTGTACTCTTTCTATGATCTTCATTAATTGTTGGTCTCTGTGCTGGGAAACTCTAACTCTATCTCGCAAGTCTGGCCTCACTGAAAAATGAGCCAATAATACCCCTCATCTGAAAGATCTAGGATTAAACCTTGATCCATCAACTCATTTACTTCCTGAATCAACGGTCCCTTCTCTCTGCTGAAATGTGCGCCAAACCGCGGAAGATTTTTCTCGCTAAAGCATCTGCTACTACATTGGCCTTCCCAGGGTGGTATTGGATGGTGCAATCATAGTCTTCCAGAAGCTCCATCCATCTCCTCTGTCTCAAGTTTAAATCCCTCTATTGGAAGATGTACTTCAAACTCTTATAGTCGGTGTATATCTCGCACACTTCACCATACAGTAGTGTCTCCAGTTTTTAGTGCAAAGACTACGCCATTTCCAAATCATGGGTGGGATAGTTACGCTCATGCCTCTTCAGGTGCCTTGAAGCATAAGCCACTACTTTTCCATTCCGCATCAAAACACACCTAGGCCAACTCAAGGCGTCACGACACGGTGTATCCTTCACAACTCATTGGTAGTGTTAACACGAGGCGATGGTTAGACACTCCTTATCCTCATCATTATAAGCGACTCTATCGAGCTCTCTTCCCGTCCTTTGGATCTTATCCACTTCCCTTTTCCTATTTTTGGTATTGTTGGTATCTTTTCAACTCTTTGTACTTATTCCTTAAATTTAGTCCTATCTCATCCTTACACCTTTTCCTTCAAAGATGTCTATCCCATCATCAACTTTAACTTTCTTTTTATTTCTTAGTCTTATCTTGATTACTAGTTTCATTACTTCAGAATTCTAACCCTATGATTTACTCCTATCAAGACATTCTTCACCTTATGTAACACTTATAATTACCCATAGAGAATTTTTTTGTACCCCCTTTTTCCAACTTAACTATCGTAACATTATCATTCCCTACCAGCCTTAGTAGGAAATTGCTTATCTGGATGAATATGAGCCCCATAAACTATAAGTTCCATCCTGAACTAACACTACTGTAGGAAATATGTGTCATGCCTTAATTCCAAACAAGATACTTCACATGTTCATTCTCCTTAATATAATCATATATCGCCCATAGCTTTCTAAACTTCAACCTCAAATTACCCATCAGAACAATTTCATCTATTGAAACTCATCCATAAATAGTACTTCATCTAGCTCATAGTTTAAAACAGTGCAAGCCTTAGTAGCTAACTCAATTTAACTCCTGTCATTACTCGATCGTCCTTTCATACTTAACACTAGGTATGCACTTCTGTCATTCTCATATCGGAAATTGTATATGAATTGGTGCCTATCAAAATCTCAAATAACTAGGTCTCCTTGCCTCAGTCTCTGCTCCTTATATAACGCTCTGGAATCAAAAACACGAGCTAAACTTGAAAAGAAAGAAAAATATCCTCTATATTCAACTACGCCCAATTGTCCATATAATAATGTTTAACCTATGTTTCTTAGTTTTTCTCTTCAAATTTCATCATCTCCTAGCACAATTGTTCTCTACCTATAAGGTATCATCTGCATGAACCCTTTACTATACCATCGTCCTTCCTGACATAATATTTTATAATTTATTAACTTTACTTATACTCGACCTATGATTCATATCTATCATCGTTTATATTGTGCCCTTAACCCTTGTTGAATCCTGAAAGATTTCTCTCGCTAATAGATTATTCAAACACTAATTCCACCCTTATCTATGGTCATTAATTTGATCCTTAAACTTTCTAGTGATTTATTACCATCCATACTTGTCACTTTTTATTCTACCCCTACTGTTGCTCTGTCGTTATTGCGTCACTGCAAAGTGATTCTGTTGATCACACTAAAAATGTTTGCCTGACATTCATAACGAACCTCTAACTACCTTCTCACTATCTCAAAAGTCTAACCTAAAACCTATGTGTCATTATCTATCATTCTTTTCCTCTCATCATACCTATTTGATCCCTTAGACTGACTTTTATTCAACTTACTGCTTACTAACTTCTCTTTCTCTACCTATTTAGGTAGTCCACAATACCATCGCACACCTTCTAACATTTACTCATTATTATTGTATTCCATACCTCCATCACTTTTCTCACTAATGTAGTCCCATTTTGGGTTTTCCATCCTTGTCATTCTCCTTGCCAAGAATAACACGTAGCCTATCCTATATCTTAACTTTGTTCCTTTTATTATGCGCTCTTTAGGTTGTCCTTTCATTTATTTCCTTTGTCTTACCCAAAATAGAACTTGACTATTCTATCCCTGGTTCCATTCTTCTTCCTAACATAATAGCTGTACTTGCTAACTATATCTTTCAGAGTCTCTATCGCGTTATCATATGTCTGTGCTACTCAGATTTGGTCCTTTGACCACTCTAGCTAGTACTTCCACTAGCATTTAGATTATATTGCATCTGCAATCAATTGTCCAAACTTTCATTCTGCACTTTCTTTATCCATTGGCCTTCTGTGATTTATCTTCGCTAATTTATTACTCTTAACACTATTATAATTAGATTATACTATTGTTTTGAATAATTTGAAATTAGAAAGGAACTCAGCAAATTACAGTCATACTTTTATTTTATGATCTCTATTCTTATCCTTTAGCTTACATAATACCCTTACCACCTCGAGAACTGATTCTGTAGTAATTTTATTTATTTGTTATTATTATTATTATTATCCATGTTTACTCAATTAGCCAAAACTTAAGGTTCCGGGCACCCAAACCCGTCATCCAATTCAAAGGATTTACATCCATCGTGATCTGATTATATATGATTCCTATAATAGAACTTGCATCCTCCGCAGGATACCTGAGCCAACTTCTCTCTACCACACTCTACAGTCCCATCTGGGGCACTATTTTGTTGGTCACCATTATTAGTAATAACTTTCGATCCCTTCTGAAAAGATAGGACTATACCCTAACTTGCTGCAACAAAGATACTACATTTACCACCTTGCCCAAAACCATGTCAAATTAATGACTCTCCTATCATATTATAGCTCTGTGAATCATCAATTCATAGTTCCGACTTTCCCTAGGTAGTAGGGTTGTACTTTATTTCATACTGATACACACAAGGTATACTATTCTCACTAAGTTCTAACCAAATTTTTGTCATACTGCAAAAACCATCCAAAATTCCATACTGAATACTAGATAATCTCACTCTATAGGTGTCACCTTTACTTTGCAACTAATCCGAAACCTCTGGTCTGATGGCAATTCTTATTGTAACTCTAGCTCATGCTAGGGTAACTGAGTCACTGACTCTAGTTATCACCCCACTGTGACCTCTCAATATTCTAACTCTAGACCCCTAACTAGGAGTTCCCAACTCCTCTGCAGATATAGAACTCTGTTATGGTATTACTGTACCAAAACAGAGACTGCCTGCAAACATCCTCATCATAAGCACTACAGGGAAGTACGCAGCTCTACACACCAGTAGTGGTATCCTCATCCTTATCTAGGGCAACTGTACTTTTAAGACTCACTTTTATGTACTCGTGCCTTACACGAAATGGGCACACCATTTAAACCCATACTGACAAAAATATAACATTTCTTGGAGTACGTATCCTCATGATAGACCTCACATGTCTACTAACTCTATTTCACATTTACTCGTACTCCACGAAAATCAAGACACTAAGCGAGGTAATCTTATATTCCCGAGGTATAACGTAGAATCTAGAAACAAAGAATTACAGGAAAAGACGAAACAGAATCCTATACTCCGCATGTGACTCCTAGTAGACTCTTCCCAACACTTAGATAATTTTTCCCTATGAATCTGGAGCCTAAGCTCTGATACCACATTTGTCACGACCCAACCTATGGGCCGGACCGGCACTAGGACCTGGGCCAGCCTAAAGCCCCCGAGGCCCGTAGTAAGCCTAACTGTTCATTAACCCAACTCTAAGGCCCATTTGGGCCCAATTTCAAGAAACCAACCGGACAGAGTCCGGCCATAAAGTGGACCTTTCAACGGGGAGTTTTTGACTCACCCGACCTGTAAACAAAATATATCATCAATTGGGGAGCTCAGCTCACCCTCCACACTCATATCGGCATAAAAATAAATGGGAGCTCAGCTCCCTCATCCAATCCATCAAACATGCATATAATTTTACAGGTCCACATGACAATTTATATTACAGAACCGAATCATTTAAATATTTCTAACACATGCGAAAATTCTAGGAGTAAATAAAATTACAAAACTATTGATAAACAACCTGCGAAGGAGAAAAGCAGGTTAACCACAATAAAATCCTCCTGTAGCCTGAGAAAAAATATTGAACAGGAGTGAGCGTTCGACTCAGAGAGTAAAATATCAATTTTAACCATAATCTCTATAACTATCTAAAACTAATGCACCCTGTAGAGTGAAATGCAACATCAACAACATTTTCACATCATAACATCAAAAAGGTAAATTTGGAGCACTCACGCACCCTGTAACATCAATCATAATATATGGGAGCTGATCCCCTATAAAGCTCTCTTAAATCCAACCTGGTGCCAGCGAAGAACTCAGCTCGGACTTCCACTTAATAACCAAATCGGGGTCCCAGCGAAGAACTCAAGTCGTGTCTACCCCGAAGGACAGGGTCCCAGCGAAGATCTCAAGCCGTGTCTACCCGTCCTATCCATAGTCCACACCACATCACACGCACGCCAACGCACGCACACTGCTCCAAATTACCACAACAACATCCATGGCATGCTAACAGTTATGAATGCAACATAAATCGTGCCTAGAGTTTAACTACATAAATATATGCATATAAGTGATGCATGGGCATGCTTGAACATATAATAATATCGAAATTACAATTAAAAATTAATATTTTACTCACAGACTTGACGATGGTCACTGAGGCGGCTGGGCGGAGGAAGAAGGCTGTCCCGGCTCACCTGACAATTATATTACAATTATTTAATACAAATGACCCAATACAGATCAAGAAAAGACCCAATACGTCCTAAGTCGTGCCAAAAATCCGGCAGAGTCTCCCCTATACCTAGGACCTACCCAACCTGCAAAAGAGCTCAAAACACACTTCTATATCCACAATCCATATATCCACAACTCAATCACATCACACAGCCCCTCTTGGGCCCATCAAATCAATCATTCATCACAATATGTAAAATTTCAATTTAGTCCTTATAATTGATCATTTTTGCAAAAACTGCTCAAATAAGCTCTAAAAATTATAAAACTACGCCTGATCCTTAGAAATATTACTATGCTATTGCAAAAAGAATCGTAATTTTCTAAGCTACCACGAATATTTTATGGATTTTTAATCCTATTTAAGCACTAGAAAATTACGAAAAAGCAAGGTTCGGGTTTACCTTTGCCGATTCCGACTTCTGGAACGCGCTCGGGATGCCTGACAATGGTGGGGTAGCCAAAACCTCGATCCAATTCGGAGACTTTTCCGTAGTGGTTCATGCGATCGTAAATTCACGCATCCGACAATCGTGAATTTCCGCGAATTGAGGATACCTACACGAAGCCCAATAATAATATATAAAAAATCAGGGGTGTTACACGTCCTGTCCATAGCCAACACTATACCACACACACACCAACTCACACACACTGCTCCAAATTACCACAACAACATCCATGGCACTTTAACAATTATGAATACAACATAAAACATGCCTAGTGTTTAACGACATAGATACATATTTATAAGTGATGCATGGGCATGCTTGAACATATAATAATATCGAAATTACAATTAAAATTAATATTTTACTCACAGACTCAACCGAAGTCACTGTGGCGGCTGGGCGGAGGAGGAAGGCTGTCCCGACTCGCCTGACAATTTTTATTACAATTATTTAATACAATTGACTCAACACAAATCAAGAAAAGACCAAATACGTCCTAATTCGTGCCGAAAATCCGGCAGAGTCTCCCCTATACCTAGGACTTACCCAACCTGCAAAAAGGCTTAAAACACACTTTTATATCCACAAACCATATATTCATAACTCAATCACATCACACAGCCCCTCTTGGGCCCATCCAAACAATCATCAATCACAACATGTAAAATTACAGTTTAGTCCTCATAATTTAACCCTATTGCAAAAACTACCCAAATGAGTTCTAAAAATTCTAAAACTTTGCCCGCGGTCCTTAGCATCATTACTAAGCTAATGCAAAAGGAATTATAATTTTTTGAGCTACCACAAATATTTTATGAATTTTTAATCTCATTCAAGCACTAGAAAATTAAGAAAAAGTGAGGTTCGGGTTTACCTATGTTGATTCCGACTCCGGGGACGCACTCAGGATGTCTGACAACAGTGGGGTAGCCAAAATCTCGATCCAATTCCAAGACTTTTTCGGTAGCCGGTCTGTCTGGCCGAAATTTCACAGACCCGAGCAACCGTCGAATTTTCTACGAATTGAAGGTACCTACATGAAGCCCACAATACGGGGGTTAGTATATAATTTTTACAAAATTTTCTAAGCTCATTTAATGCTCGAAAAAATACTACGAAGTTTCGTGGGACCCACCGAAAACGGTGTCGTAAAATTTTGAAATTTATATTGCCGCGAAGCTCTCAACGAGTGGAGCGCTCTGGTACTCTCGATTTTCTCGTGGGGTTCACGGTTTGCGAGAAATCTAGCCCAAAAATCGAAATGGGCTAAAACTTCCCGGACAAATATTGGGCAAATCGCTCGATGAATTTTGGTGTTCTTAGTGTTTATGGAAAGCTCTCGAGGTGTTGATGATGTTTGACACAAGACCCGGCCCAATCGGTGGCCGGATCGACCGGATTTTGACTGGGAAACTGAAGCGGAGCGCTACGCGTAAGGTGGTCTTCACTCACGTTTTCCCGGCGTTCCAGGCGGCAGCCGGCGAGGAGGAAAGGGCAAGGCGGCGCGCCGGCGAGGTGGGGAGGCTGGGGCGGTGGCTAGCCGGCATGGGGAGGAGGGAGGAGAGAGAAAACGGGAGAGAAAGGAAGAGAGAAGGGACGCGCGGATGGGAGAAGAAGAAAAAGAAAGGTCAGTCTGATTCGATTGGTCAGATCCGGTCTGGTTCGATTCGGCCGGTTCGATTCAGAATATAAAATTTTGAATTTTTACTTTGCCTTGTGACTAAAAATGAGGCCTAAAAATTTCGAAAAAATTCTAAAAAACTCAAAAAAATTTGTAGACTTCAAATATATTTTTAGTTTTTCCGCGTGGTCTTTAAATTAATTTTTAAAAATCATCAAAGTTTTATATTTTCGGGAAATCAAACCCGATTTCTAAAATCCGAAAAATTTCAAATAGTTTCCTAAAATTTAAATAAAATAAAATATTAATATTACTCACAAAATAATAAATTTAAAAATTTGGGGTGTTACAAACTTATAAATCATCAAAATACTTACTTTTTAAAATTATTTACAATATTATAAAAATACAAATAAAAGGAATTATAAAAAATAAAGAAACATGATTATTATATAACGTATATTTTAATAGGATTAAATTTTAAATTAAAATAATTTGTATATTATAATAAAGTAATAAATTTTAATAATTAATTAAAAATCAGCCTCCATAAAACATTGTTAGTTCAATCTTTTATATATATATATATATATATATATATATATATATATATATATATATATAAACATAACACTTTTTTAAAACTTTTTTTTAATGTGAATTTAAGATTTCTTAGTAAAATTTATGCTTTCTTAAAAAATATATAAATTTATAATTTCTTAGTTAGTTATTTTTCATAAAATTGATAATTTTTTTGAAAAAATTTCCAAACACAATTGTTTTTAAGAAATATGAATTTCTTTTTCAAAAGTTTATTTTGAATCAAGTAGAAATTACATATAAGTAGATTAAGAATTTTAAATTTATAATAATTCTAAAATTAGTTTGAATAATAATAAAATTATATAATTATAAATAATATAAACGTTGAAACGTGTTGTTGGCATTCCCAATGTTCCCCTTCTCACTTCTATATAGTATATAGATTTAATGCATTCCCAATGTTCCTCTTCCTACTTTTATATAGTATATAGATTTAATTAAATAGTACCCATGCTTTAATATATAGTATGTAGTACACTTCTATTCTTTTATTAATTCTTTTTAACAAAAATGGTTAAAAATTTTTAAAAACAATAAAAAGCACAATTTTTTTTTAAAAAAAAATAAGAATTGATGATTTTATTTTTTTTTATAAAATTTTTATTTTAAATTACAATAAAAAATTTAATTAAGAAGTTAAGTACAAATAGAGCTATATAATATATGTAATTTGCAACTTCTTTCGTTAGTTAATGTATAAAAAAGAAAAATATTGGTATTATCTTTTAAACAACAACTAAATTAAATTTATTAATTAAAAGAACTATTACAATCATCGCCTTCCCACATTAAAAAAAATTTGCAGAAGGGAAGCATCTAACAGAAAAGTCACAATTAACTATAATTTAAGAGTCATGAGTAGCTAGCACACATGCTCGTGCGAAGACCTTGATGTTCTCTTAAAAAAGCCACCATCCCTTCTTAAGCAATAATCTATACTTGAAGGAACAAGGGGTGCTTGCGATTTCCCATAAGAGTTCCAACACAAAGCCTGCTTGAAACTTGTGTATCCTTGAGAGGGTTTCAACTGAATATTAATCAGATCAACATCTATGCATGGCACATTACTGCTGCAAGCTAAATAAATAGGTTGCACTGTGTAACTCCCAATTATTTGATCATATCTAACACCAGAAATTGCTACAGCTTCTGTTTGGTTCTTGCAGATATGCTTGTCACAATAGAATTGATCTATTATTATGGGATACTTGACGTTTGATACTTGGATGTTGGAAAATGATATGTTCTTCACCAATCCAATCCCTCCCTGCTAGATCCAAATTCTTTAGCTAAAAAATAGAATTATGCAGTAATTAATTATTTATTAGTTTTGATCAATATCAGAAGCATTTATTTTAGGTACCTGCCATGTCTTTATTCTAGCTCCAGCTAGAGTATTTTGCAGTGAGACTTTCTCCACAATGATATTGGAGACACATGCAACACTTCTATCCTTCCCAAGTCCTCCTACACTGAAATTATATATAAGAAAATAAAATATTATTCAATTAATGTTGATCAATATGAGAATTAAATTCTTTGTAATTAATAAAATCTACCTTATACCATGTCCTGGACCACAGTTGATATGATGAACATGGATGTTGGAGCAACCAATTTGTATGGATATACAGTCATCTCCTGCCAAAAGTGAGTCCAATAATATATTAGCATAGGAATTCAGAAACCATATCCTATATATATATATATATACCTGCAGGCTAGCCTACTTGCTAATAATTAAAACAAGGGCCAGAGAATACACTAAACTGAAAAGTTGGCTGTATTGGAACTTTTTGTTCATGCTTGTCTCAAAAGTTAGTTTAGTGACAGTTATACCGTGTTGGAGCAAACTAAGAATTAACAGAGAAAGAGAAGAATATTTCAGTGTATTATATATTTTTTTATTAACTGCAAATGAGCTTAAATACAGCTCAAAATATAACAGAAATTCCTATATTTCAGCTCAACCATGGAACATGCCTCCATGTTTAACAACTTAGCTAGAAAAATGGAAATAATGACTAAAATGCAGTAGAACAAGTCAATTAATAAAAAACATAACAGAAAAAAGAAAACTATAGCAGCTAAATAGGAAGTGCAGCAGCTAAGTCAACTTCTTAACACTCCTCCTTGGCTTTGATGCTGCAAACTCCAAGTTTTTCCCTTGGAAATTCAAATTTGCTTCTTTTTAAAGGTTTGGTAAAGATGTCTGCAACATTGTCATCAGTTTTGCAATATTTCAGAACAACAGAACCTTCTTTCTGCACATCTCTAAGGAAAAACAATTTGATATTAAAGTGCTTCGTTTTTCCATGAAAAACGGGATTGTTTGAGATTGCTATCACTGCTTGATTATCCACAAACACATCTGTGCCTTCATTTTGCTTCAGGTTCAGATCAAATAGCACATTTCTGAGCCATAAAGCTTGATTTGCAAATAGCAAAGAATAAACTCGCTTCGCGAATCGATTGTGCAACAACTTATTGTTTTTTACAACACCAAGAGAACATTCCTGACCCCAGATTAAAACAATAGCCTGAAGTACTCTTCATATCATCAGAACTACCATGATCACTATTAGAATAGCCTTGCAGAACATGAATCTGACTAGCACAAAACTTGATTCCATGCTTCAATGTTCCTTTCACATATCTTAGAACTCTCTTAGCAGCAGAAAAATGAGTTTCAGAGCACACCGTAAATCTAGATAGCAGACTCACAGAGTGTAAGATGTCAGGTCTTGTGGCTGTTAAGTACATCAAACAACCCACTAGACTTCTGTAAAGAGTTTCATCAACCTTTTCCGCTACATCTTCCTTGCTGAGCTTTACATTTTTACCCATAGGAGTTGTAGCAATCTTGCACTCATCCATTCTGAATTTCTTCAGAATTTCTTTGGCATATTTGGTTTGGCAAATGAACACCTCTTTCTCCTTTTGTTGAACCTCCATTCCAAGAAAATATGCCATTTCTCCCAAGTCAGTCATCTCAAATGTCTGTTGCATATCTTTCTTGAATTTGTTTACAAGTTCCAAGTTGCTTCCTGTAACAAGTAAGTCATCCACATACAGGGAAACAACAATAAAATTAATCTCATCACCTTTAATGTAGAGGGTAGCTTCATTGAGACTTTTTTTGAATCCCAACTGCATCAAATGCTCATCAATTCTGCTATACCAGGCCCTTGGTGCCTGTTTCAAGCCGTATAATGCTTTTTTGAGCAAATACACATCTTCTTCTTGCTCTTTCACAACAAACCCCTTAGGTTGTTCAACTTAAATCTCCTCCTCAAGAAGACCATTTAGAAACGCTGACTTTACATCTAACTGGTACACTTTCCAACCCTTTTGAGCAGCAATGGCCAACAGCAATCTGATTGTTTCAATTCTGGCAACAGGAGCAAATGTGTCAGAAAAATCAACACCAGGGATTTGGGCATAACCTTTCACAACAAGCCTTGCTTTATGCTTGTTTATAGAGCCATCTCCATTGAGCTTTGTTCTGAATACCCACTTTACTCCAATCACCTTTCTATCATCAGGTCTTTTTACCAGCTGCCACGTTTTATTTTTTTCAATCATGCTTAAGTCCTCCTTCATTGCAGCTATCCATTTTGGATCTCTTTTTGCCTCCTGAAAATTTTCTGGTTCCAGAACTGCAACGTTGCACTTTTGATAGATTTCTGAAAGTAATCTTGTACCTCTGATAGGTTCATCATCAACCAAATCAGATTCGGACAGCTCTAGCAATTTTGAATCTTGACTTGGAATTGTACCAGCCTGATCTCCTTTCCAATTCCACTTAGCATCTTCCATAAAATGCACATCTCTGCTTATCAAAATTTTTCTCGTATTAGGTTGAAAAACTCTATAAGCCTTCAAAACTGAGCTGTATCCGACAAAGATTCCAGCTTCAGCTTTTCTGTCGAGCTTGTCTCTTTTGATCTGAGGCACATAAGTGAAACACAAGCAGCCAAACACTTTTAAATTTTTTAAAGAAGGTTTGTAACCATACCAAGCCTCAAAAGGTGTCTTCCCATCAACTGCCTTTGTAGGAAGTCTGTTTAGCAGAAACACAGAAGTGTTAGCAGCCTCTGCCCAGTATTCTTTTGGCAACTCTTTCTCATGAAGCAAACACCTGGCCATCTCCATCACTGTACGATTTTTACGTTCACTGACTCCATTTTGTTGAGGAGTATATGGAGCAGTGAGTTGGTGTTCAATTCCAGCCTCTTCACAGAACTCATTGAAAGTTTCAGACGTGTACTCCTTCCCATTATCAGACCTCAACGTCTGAATTTTGCAGCCACTTTGTGTTTCAATCCAGTTCTTGAATTTCCAGAACACACCAGCCACTTCTGATTTGAACCTGAGAAAATATATCCAGCACATTCTGCTATAATCATCAATGAAAAGCAGATAATACTTACTCCCATTAAGTGAAGGAGTTCTATGTGGACCAGCCACATCAGTATGAATCAACTGAAGCTTTTCTGATGCTCTCCAGGTAGCTTTCTTGAAAGGAAGCCTTGATTGCTTTCCATATTGGCAAGCCTTGCATTCTGGCAGTTCAACTTCAAGATTAGGCAAACCTTGAACAAGTTCATTCTTTTGCATATTCACCACTGCTCTATGATGAAAATGACCCAGCCTTCTATGCCACACTTCTGCATTCACTGTTGTTGCAGAGTAGACTGATTGCTTTGCCTGTAGAGGATCTAGTGCAAAACTCTTCCCTTTCATGCTCACTTTGAACATATCTTCATCTTTTGAGTTTTTGATTAAGCAATGATTGCCCTCAAAAACCACTTTAAAACCATTTTCAAGAAGCTGGCCAACACTCAGCAAATTTTGGTTAATGTTAGGTACAAATAACACTTCTCGGATAAGCTTTGTACCTTTTGAAGTTTCCACTGCAATTGTGCCTTTCCCTTTCACTGCGATACATTCTCCATTGCCAATCTTCACTTTGGAAATGAATGACGTATCCAGCTCCTTGAATAGATCCCTGTCAAATGTCATGTGGTTGGTGCAACCACTGTCAATGAGCCACTTGTCACTTGAATGACTTGCTGCAAGACAGGTAGCTACGAATAGTTGCTCCTCTTCATGATCAGCTACTTGAACAACATTTTTCTGCTGAAGATCAACTTGAGCTACAACCTTCTGAATGTTGCTCTTGCATATTTTCTGATGATGTCCCATTTTCTGGCACTTCTCACATTTCACATCAGGTCTCCTCCAGCATTTTGATGGTGGATGACCCTTTTTGTTGCAGTGCTTACAAGGAGGAAAGTCAGACTTTGATGAATCTGAACCTTCCTTCTTGTTTCCTTTATACTTCCCTTTCCCTCCTTGATTAGTTTGCACCTTTGCAGCCAATGCTCCTTCAACAGAACCTTCACTTCTCATGAGCCTTCTCTGTTCTTGAGCCTGCAAAGCATGTATCAATTCTGCCAAGCCAATCTTTGATAGATCCTTAGTATTTTCCAAAGAAGAGATGGTAGCTTCAAATCTTTCAGGGACAGTAACAAGAATTTTTTGAACTATTCTTGTATCAGCAAATTCAGTACCAAATAATCGTACCTTGTTTACGATATTGAGAAGTCTATCTGAATACTCTTTAATAGTTTCAGATTCCTTCATTTTCTGCATCTCAAATTCTCTAACCAGATTCAGCACTTGCATTCCTTTGATCTTCTCATTTCCCTCGTACTCCTTCTTGAGATAGTTCCATATATCAAAGGCTATTTTCAAGGACATGATTTTGGTGAAAATTGAGGATGAAACTGCAGCAAACAAGCAGCTTTTGGCCTTGGACTTCCTTGCCTTCCTTTCTTTGAAACTCTTCATTTGAGCCATTGTAGGATTGTCGGGTAGTGGAAGCACTTGGTAGTCTTCCTCAACAGCCTCCAAGAGATCATTTGCATCCAGGTAAGCCTCCATTCTGATTGCCCAAACTTGATAATTTTCTCCATTGAACACAGGAGTTGCAATGGCATTGAAAGGAGTTTCAGCACTTGAAGCCTCCATTTTGGTGGAAAAATTACACTCAAATTCCTCACAAGTCCCTTAAGAAGAGGGCTCTGATACCAGTTTGTTGGAGCAAACTAAGAATTAACAGAGAAATAGAAGAATATTTTAGTGTATTATATATTTTTTTATTAACTGCAAATGAGCTTAAATACAGCTCAAAATATAACAGAAATTCCTATATTTCAGCTCAACCATGGAACATGCCTCCATGTTTAACAACTTAGCTAGAAAAATGGAAATAATGACTAAAATGCAGTAGAACAAGTCAATTAATAAAAAACATAACAGAAAAAAGAAAACTACAGCAGCTAAATAGGAAGTGCAGCAGCTAAGTCAACTTCTTAACATACCGTTTAAAATTTAATTGAACCTAACATATTTTCCTCACAAACAGATAACCTTTTTATTTTCTTTTATTGCTTTTTTCGTATGTGGCAGAAGTAGATTGCTTTTTCTGTGCAATTCTAGCATGCCATGCACCATTGAGTCAATACCCAACTCAAGTTACGTGATCGAACATTAGCCACCTATTGAAGCATGACCTAATATGTTCTAAATTCATCTTATATGATATAATTAACATAAGTGAATTTCTTGGTTCTTACCAGATCCAATACTAGAATGCTGAATTTCTACATCTTGTGTGTTCTGCAGGTGAATTCCATCGGTATTGGGGCTATTCTCAGGTGATGAAATGGTTATATTGTTAACCTTGATCCTCTTTGAATTGTCAAATTTCAGATGGCATTGTGGGCTATTTACAATTTCAATGTCTCGAACTGTGACATTATAGCTAGCATAAAATCTCAAAGCCTTCAAAGAAGAGGAAATTAATTCATAACGTTCCAATTATCAGTAGATATAGTCAGACAAAATTAAAACAGTGATCATAAAATAAAAGCAACAAAAACAAAACTTGGAAGAAATGTCCTACTGTTGGTTTCAAATCAGGAATGTGCTTGGATTTCTTCTGCAGAAATACATCACAAAACAGCTTTAGCATTTTTCCTATTTCTTTTTGACTTTTTATTTTCCAAATGTTTGAAGAATATATAATTGCCAAACCTGAATAAAATAGACACTAGAGGGACTCCACCAATCGAAGCCTTGACCATTGACAGTGCCAGTACCTTGAACAGTGAAGTCATGCACCCACTTGAAGTTAAGCCATTGAAACAGGCTGGATTTAGGCCATGAACCCGCTTCTGGAGGAGCTAAGAGAGTTCCATCAATCTGTAATTGGCATGGAATTCCACTTACATTACATCAGCTTGGTGTGTAAATCATTTTATTATAAAGATATGTAAATATTAATTCATGACTTCAATGTACAATTAAATCAAGGTTAAAAAAAGCCTGACAAAGAATATACCCCTTTGCCCTGTTGCATTTCTTTATTCAAGTGTAGTAGTCAGTGAGATCAGCTAAAAAAGAAGAGAGAGCAAACCTGAAGAACAAGGTGAGGCACACATGGACCTTGAAGAGTTATGGGCTTGACAAGGAACTTGAATTCTGCTGGGATTTCTACTGTAGCTCCAGGGACCTCACAGGCAGCTTTCCATGCAGATAGAAGGGCCTGTTTGGTTCAACATTTCACCAAATTATAATGTAGCAAAGGTAGGAGGAGAAAGAATTGTTGAACTTTTGGCCATTACATACCTTAGAATCATCAGAAACTCCATCACCCTTGGCTCCAAATGACAAATTATTGAAAAAACTCGATTGGGTAGGATAAGAACCACGGTGAGGAAGAGGGGCTGGTGCTGGGCCTGGAATATTAGCTGAACCTTTGAGATGCTTACTGGGTTTGCTCTTCTTGCTGTGTTGCTTTCTTGCGTCCACAATGATGGCTAACATAGTGAAGGCAGCCATTATGACAAATATGAAAAATAGAAGAGATATACTCTTGTTTCTCTACATCTTCACAATCCTTTTCTTCTCCTTTCCTGGAATATGGTCTCCTGGAGAATTAATGAGAACTAGTCTGGCTCTGGTTGAGATTGTGGAGTGAGCCGTTATGCATGGTTAAATAATGGTATAATTTGCGAGCAAGCTTAGAGTATTTAATAATAAGATTATATTAACACTTTTTATCTATTTGTGGTTTTCTTTATTGCCATCAAGTGTACAAGAACTTTTTTTTTGTGTCAGAAGAGCGTACAAGAACTTTAGTGTATTTTAGGAGAAATTATAAAATAAAATGGTGATTCTATATAAAATGTTTATATAAAATGACAAGTCAATAAAATATAAATAAGTATATATAAATAAATCCCATTAAATAATAACTGTCTGATGGTGAATTTAAAAAAAATAATTACTTAATTATTTTAAATATTTATTTATATCTGATTGATTTGTCATTTCATGTAAACTCTCTACATAAAATGAAATATTTAATGTAGACAAATATTTTTGTTCATGGAATGACAAGCCAATGAAATATGGACAAGTGTATAGAAATATGTTCATTAAATAATAATTTTTTGATGGTGAATTTAAAAAAAATAATAATTACTCAATCATTTTAAATATTTATCTATCTTTGATTAGTTTGTCATTCCATGTAAATTATCTGTATGAAATGACGACTCCATAATATAATTATTCAATCAGATGTTTAGTTTGACTCGGTTAACTTTATGTATAAGTAGAAATCATAAGTAGATTAATATTTGATTTAGTGTATAATTTAGTGTATAAGTTTAAAAAATACTTAAAATAATTCAGAAATTATATATAAAAATATTTTACTTATAACTATTCTATTTGTTTTAAAACTATTCTTTAACCAAATAAAAGAATATATTATACTAATAATTTTTTAAAATATAAATATTATCTTATTTTAATAACAATCGCACTTAATTAAATATTCTTTTTGTAATTTTAATAAATTATATTACTTTTAAACACTTTTTAATCAAATAGTTAAATTATTTAAAAATTATTTTTAAATAATTTTACCAAACAATTAACTATTTACTTTTAATTTGACTTATAAATTTAAAAATATATTTTAAATTAAAATTTAAAAGTAAGAAACTAAACCAAATATTTTTTTTCCTAAACTTCTCTCTCTCTCTCAAATTAAAATTTATGGTACACAAAAGTTATAACACATGCATGCCGTATGGGAAATCCCAATAAAAGAAAATAAAAACAATTTAGCGTTAATAATGTTAATAATTTTTTAATCGATAAAACATATAAGTGCTCCCATAAAATTAAGAGCTTGAATTTTATTAACGCCTTTTATAATGAGCGATATGTAAATTTCATTGTAATTCCTCAATAAAGTTAGTAACATACCCTAATCTCTTAAACTGGAACCCTCACCTAAACTTTCTTTCAACTAAAAAAAATTCTAATGATTTAAATTTGTAATTTTTATTAAAATTTAAATCTGTGAAGCCTAAAAAGAATTTCAAAATCATTGAATTAAAATTAGTTAATAATTTTAATAAAGGCTACAAAAAATTTTAAAAATTAGATACAACTTTTTTACAAATCACATATAAATTGGATGAAGTATATATTTAAAAATTACAAATATAAATTATAATAAGCATGTCATTAAATTGATATATGTGGTCACTTATATATATATATAATAGAAAAAATGGTCAATTGGGATCCATCATTAGTGCATTATATATCTTGCATGACCTTGCTAAAGGCAAGCCATTATAGAGTTTGTAGTGGAAGGAGTAGCTAGCCGGACTAGATAAGTCATATACTATACTATATAATATAATACGGTTTGGATAATCTTACTTAATTAACTTCTCTAATTTCATATTCTAATTATTAAATGTAAAGGAAAGTAGTTAAGATGCCTTTGGATGGAAAGACGATATTACCCTTAACAAAATACTTGTTGAAGCATTTTTGCAAAGGGTTTATTAGTCCTTTGATCATATCAAATTAAATAACTAAATTAGGAAGTGTCCAAGCGGCCACAAGTTATTGTTAGACTTGTCACTTTAATGCATAATCCAACAACAAAACTGGAATGGAGGTTGGTGGTCTTAGGTTCTACTAAATTCCAGACAAAAGAAATTGGCCAATGCAGCAGTCACTCAGCTCAGTGAAAGCCATAATATATATAGATTTCAATTCCCTAATTTGTTTAATGCTAAATAATAATTTATTCTGTTCAATAATAACTTTTAAGATAACATTAACAAAAATTAGAGCAGTAGATAAAGGCCAACAATTTTTTATTACAATTGAAAAATCAAATTATACTGATGTTAATTAATTTAGTCTATTTAATTTGATTAATTTTTTTAAGAATTTCAATTTTTTAGTTCAATTTGATTATATTTCCAAATTAATTGAAAAAAAATTTTAATTGAACTGAATGTTTAAAGGGTTTTTCTTTTCTCTAGCTCACTAATTCAGACTCAGAGTTTAGCATTTGAAGGCCTAAACTTTTCGGTATAGGTCTTTGCTCCATTCAAACTAGTAAGTTCATTCACATAATTAAATAAAAAAAAAAAATTTCCATTCAATTTAATTTTATCTAGCTAGTCAGTTCGGTTAATTATAATAAAACTATTTAGTTTTTGATTTCCCTAGCTAGTCAGTTCGGTCTTTGCATATTTTCCCTTCTTCTTTATTGACTACATCCTAGTTTGATGGATAGAAAGCAGAAAATGATCTAATCATTACACATGGTACTTTAAGGCATCTTTACCAGGAGCCAGTCACTCTCGTCTTCTTTCCTGCACAAAGAGGAACAAGCATTAATCAATTACTGTTAGCTTGGAGGAAAAAAAGAGAGAGAGCCCAAAATTTTATTAGCTTAAAAGATTCCTCTTCTTTTAGCCCCACCAAAGGATAGGCACATGGAAGTGGAAACTACTGGGACGGGATTTCAGCCTCAAAAATTTGCTCTTCCTGTGGACTCAGAGCACAAGGCAGCTGAATTCCGGTTATTCTCTATAGCAGCTCCCCACATGCGGGCATTTCATTTGTCTTGGGTGTCTTTCTTCTCTTGTTTTGTGTCCACTTTTGCTGCTCCACCTCTCCTTCCCATAATACGTGACAACCTCAATCTCACAGCCACAGACATTGGCAATGCAGGTATTGCATCCGTCTCTGGTGCTGTCTTTGCGAGAATTGCCATGGGACTGCCTGTGACCTTTTTGGACCCCGTATTGCCTCTGCTTCACTTATACTCCTTACAGCACCAGCGGTCTACTTCACTTCCGTTGTCTCATCACCTGTTTCTTTTCTCCTCGTACGTTTTTTCATGGGCTTCTCCCTTGCCACTTTTGTCTCAACTCAATTCTGGATGAGCTCCATGTTTTCAGCCCCAGTAGTTGGCACCGCTAATGGCGTTGCAGGTGGCTGGGGCAACCTTGGTGGTGGAGCAACACAGCTGATTATGCCCCTTGTGTTTGGCCTAATCCGCGACATCGGAGCAAAAGAAATTTACAGCTTGGGGAATTGCATTTTTCGTCCCTGCCCTGTTTCAAATGTTATCAGCATTTGCAGTATTGATCTTTGGCCAGGATCTGCCAGATGGGAACTTCAGGAGGCTACAGAAATCAGGGGATAAAGCCAAAGATAAATTCTCAAACGTCTTCTATCATGGGGTTACAAATTACAGAGGGTGGATCCTGGCATTAACTTACGGGTACTGTTTTGGGGTGGAGCCGACAATTGACAATATAATAGCAGAATATTTTTACGATAGATTTGATCTGAAACTACACACAGCAGGAATTATTGCAGCAAGTTTTGGATTAGCAAATATCGTTTCTAGACCAGCTGGAGGACTGATTTCAGATGTAGTGGCAACGAGGTTTGCAATGAGGGGTAGGTTGTGGGCTTTGTGGATAGTGCAGACATTAGGAGGGGTACTCTGCATCATTCTTGGACGAGTGGGATCCTTAGCTCCATCCATCGCAGTGATGATTGCTTTCTCTTTCTTCTGCCAAGCGGCATGTGGGCTAACGTTTGGTGTGGTTCCTTTTGTCTCTAGGAGGTAATTAAGATTTCTACTCCCACTTAATCCCATTTCTATCTCACAGAGTTTAAATTCTAATAATACAACCATGTCTCATTCTTCAGGTCATTAGGGCTAATATCTGGTATGACAGGAGGTGGTGGAAGTGTGGGTGCAGTTCTTACACAGCTAATTTTCTTCAAAGGATCCAGATACTCCAAAGAAAGGGGCATAACACTCATGGGTATCATGATTATATGCTGCACTCTACCAATATGTCTAATATACTTCCCACAATGGGGTGGAATGTTTTGTGGACCATCATCTAAAAAGATTGCTCCAGAAGAAGACTATTACATGTCTGAATGGAATTCAAAGGAGGAGCAAGGATTACATCAGGCAAGCTTAAAATTTGCTGATAACAGTAGAAGTGAAAGAGGAAGTGAAAGAGACAGAAGAGCAGACTCTGAAACCAGGCCACCTAATCAGACCTCATCTACAAACGTCTAGTCTATGTGCTCCAGTTTCTCAAATATGAGCTTAGCAAGTAAAGGTAATGTCCATCTGTGATATTCAAGTTCCAGATTGCACTGTAAAAGCATTTGATATGCAGCCTAAATCATCTCGAAGACCTTATGCGTCCATATTTTCTATTAAGGCAAGCACTTAGGCTCTTCTTTCTTCCAAGCCATATTGCAGTGTTAACAAAAACTTTTTGCATGGGTATCTGAAACTTTTCATTCCTTTAATCCAGACATGGATGGTTTTCCCTTAGATGAAGAAGGTGAATTAAATTAAATAGACATGAAGGCTGATCCATGGCTGACATTTAAAGAGAGAAGAAACTATCATCTATTAACTAGTCATTGCATCTGGTTTCATAACAATATTCTTCTCATTAGCATCGTTATCCCTTGAATTGAAAGACAATAGACCTGCCAACTCACACTCCTCCCTTAGGTATAGATTCTATGTCTGCCACTGGTTGGGTATGCCAAAGAAGATATCTAAGATAGTGAAATACAAAAGCAAATTGATTTTAGGCACTATCAGATATAAATATTAGCCAAAAAGCATGTAAATACAAAGCAAGTTACAGTCTCTTACATTGGAATGAATCATATTTAAAACTGAATGCAACAAAAATGCAGATCCCATGGTCTATCTATAGAGAGATTATATTCTAATTAACCTCTGTTACGATCCCACATTGTTGCTAAACAACTTGTTAGGGGTTAATAACTCCTTAGACACTTTCCTTTTATAAATTGATTTTCAATGGTGAATTCTACCTAGAGGGTCATCCTCATGTGTCGGCCCATGAGATACTTTATTATTAAAGATTTTAGCTAATAGGATTGAAATATTTTTTTTTTTTTTAGATGATTAAGAGGCCAGTTAATCCCACATACATACAATGAAAGAAATCATCATAATGGTATATATTCTATGCATATAAAATTAATTAAATCAATGGGATTGCTTTACATTGGACAAATTACTATTTAGTCTTTATATTGTATTTTGCTTTCGTTAAACTGTTTAGCCCCTCCTTTAATTTTTTTTGTTAGTTAATATTGGCTAAATTACTATTTAGTTCATCTATTTTAATGAAATTAATTAGTTAGTCTCTATATTTTAAAAAATATATTAGTTAGTCCCTATAATTTGACTCCATTAATTATTTAGTCACATAATTATTTTTTATACCTAAATTATTCTAATCCTCTCCCACTTAATCTTCTCTTATCCACTATTATTTCTCTCTCATCTTTCTTCTCTTCTACCTCCATATTCTTCTTCCCCTCATCCTCTATTTGGTTTCATCTGTTTATAAAAACGGTACAAGACTACACAGAAAAATTTATCAACTTTCTTGAAGTTTTAAGTAATCAAGAAAAATTATTTTCCAGTAAAGAAAACACAAAAATGGTATTTAAGGAATTGGAAATTTAAAAAAAAATTATAAATTTATATTTAGTCTCCACATAACAAAATTTCTATTTTTATCTAATAATATATTTTTCAAAATATATGAACCAATTAATTAATTGCACTAAAATAGAGAAATTAAATAGTAGTATTTTTCAAAATATAGAATCAACTAATTAAATTTCTTAAAATAAAGAAACTAAATAGTAGTTTGAATAACATGAATAACAAAAAATTTAATAGAATGACTAAATAGTTTAACAGAAGCAAAACATGAGGACTAAATAGTATATTTTTCAAAATATAGGAATCAAATAATTAGTTTTAATAAAATACAAAGATTAATCAGTTATTTTCCCTTACATTTATTTAACCACAATATCTCAAACACTTTTTTTTTTTTCGAAGAATGCCTCAACCACTTGACAACTACTCTTGGAAATCTAAATAATAAACTAAAGCTAATAAGAACCTAGCCAAGGTACATATTATTCAAGAGGCATTTGGATTACTAATGCTAATCTTCATATACACTAATTAACTAGTAACTAACAACTTAATGATGAGTTTCACAAAATTGAAACAAGTGAGGAGTCACGTAGCTGGAGAAAATCGTAGGAATTTCCTAATCATGTCCACCAAAACAATCTTTAGTCCATGCTCTGAAAATACCACCGCAACCTTGGACAAACGAAGGCTCAGTCCAAAAAAAACCCGCATTAAGCACGGTTTCTGCACAGTTCCCAAGGTCAGGGATTTGCTAGGCTGGGACTTGAGGAGGTGGCAGTGAGAATCCAGGATTTGTTGGGAGTTGAGGCGTTGATGGTGAGAATGGAACTGGATTTTGAATTGCTGGTGCGGTAGGGCTGGGGACGAAAGGGTTTGGCAAATTGGATTGGCATTGGCATATGCATGTGCAATATCTATCATTTGAACCTCGCCCCATCTGAACCCATCTTACCTCATATGGGCACCCAGAACAATAAGCAGAACAGCCACAATCTGCATTTGTGGCTTCTGAACTACCACTAACTTGTGCTACTTGTGACACATGAATTTTAAAGGGAAAGTATCTCTTCTTCCTTTGATAATAATATGGGTGGGAACGAGTCTGTCACTTGTCGAACAATATGAATTTAATATACATATTAGTTTTATTATATAAATTTTACTCACAGTATTGGTATACTGCTTGTTTGCGGGAAAAAAAAAATAATGTTGGTGACCGTGGGCGTGGGGTACTGGGGATTAAAGTGTCTGCTGGCCGGTGCATGCTTGTTCAACAACCACCAACACCACCACCGCATTCACCATAAAACGTAGAAAAGGGGGTGCATATATAAAATATGCCATTCAATTAAATGGAGTTTGTAAGTAGAAATATTCAGTAAAAGTTCCGTTGCTTTAATTACTATACTTTTTATATGTTATAAAAAAATTGAAATCGTTTGAGGTTTTTTTTTTGTCGAAGATAAATATACACATAAAAATTCAGAAAAGAAATACGCTTCTTAATAAAATTATGATCAGTTTCATTAATATATCATCTAAGATAAGAAATAAAAAAAAATAAATATAAATTCAAATATATTATAAGATAAAGTTACCAAAATGCCTAAAACATCTAACAACTAATTAAAATCTAAATAATATGCTAATAAAATAATATTGATTAAGATAGCTAAGATCCTAATATTGAGGCATTCGTCTTCAAATATATATACTAATAAAGAAATACTAATTGACTAATGTTGAGTTGAGCAATATTGAACCAAAGCAGGAGGTACCCAGTGAGAGACGATGCTAGGAATTCTCTCATCTCCACCAAAGCAATCGTCAGCCCATTGCTTAAACACACTGCAACATCCTTGAGCCATTGGAACATTTTGAAAAGCAGTACCTAAGGAAGCTTCAGCCCAACAAAAGCCCAAATTAACCGCAGATGCTGCACAGGCTGGAGACAATGCTAATGGTACACTTGGGACTCGAGGGGTTGATGGTGCTGGTAGGTTGGGGCTAGGGAAAGAAGGGTTTGATGGGCATTGGCATACACATGTGCATTGACTCCCGATTGAACCTCTCCCAATTTGAAACGTCCTTATTTCATAAGGGCACCCAAAACAAGAAGCAGTGCAGCCACAATCATCTCCAGATGCAGCCTCTGAAAGCCTTGCTAAGCACACAAGCACGAGAACAAATATCAACCCAATTGAAGACCTCATCTTTCTTTTTTGCTACAATATCTCTTCTTGCATATATTTTAGTGTGATTTTGTTTTTGTTGAGCAGCTAGCTCGGCTATTTATAGCATACCCATCACATATTTTGAATTTATCTCAATAACCTAAAAATGAATTTTATTTTAATTCTTTCACCTTCTAATATGATGAATTTCTATTATAACTTAATTACGATATTTGAATCACACAGAAAAATTATATATGGTACAAACTTATCATTTAATATTTTCAAGCAGAAAATTAATTTATAATTGCAATTCTACGACCCAATTTTCTATTAATATAAGATAAAGTTGTATATTTAATAAATAAATTCTATTATATATTTTATATTTTGACATCGTGTTATCATGAATTAATTTTATAATAAGAAAAAATTGTTATGCAAATAAAGTCCTTTACAGTATCTACCTACATTCTCTCTCTTTATTTAATATAATTAATTATTTTTTATTTATAAACATTTAAATACTTTAATTTAATTTCTTTCATAAAATGTTAGTTGGATGAGATAAGATAATCATGTTATTTACAATATTAGCACTCATTAAAACAAGAACCAATTCAATTAAATATTCGATTAGCTGACTGCATGTTCACATAGTTATTTTTAAATTCTTTTATTATTGTAGTATTAATATAATAAAATTTTAATTTTTATAATTATATTTAATTAATCTGATTTATTCGAATTGACTAAAAAAAATTGAAACTACTTGGATTAAACTAGGAAACCAAGCTAGATTTTAAATTCAATTTAGTTTTTTATTTTATTTTTTTATCATTAATATGTTATTTAAAAAAAAAATTTAAGCATGTAGAAAGGTTTCTTTTACCTATGATAGAGTTAATTTAATTGAATTATATATATATATATATATATATATATATATATATATATATATATAATGACATGTGCTGAGTGCTGTTTATATTCAAGTTCAACTCTTTTATATGTAATTTTTTTATTAATTTTTTATATATAATATAATATTATTATAATATATTAATTTTTAATATTTAATTAAATTTAATTATTTATTATCATAATTTAATTACCATAATATGTCAATTTTTAGCATTTTTTATTTATTCAAAATTAGAACTTTCATTAGTTACAATTGGACTATAACTCTGGAAGTCTAATTTTGGATTTCACCAACAAATTTTAGTAAAATAATTATAAAATTAATTTAAATAATAAATTTTACAATAAATTAATTTTTAATAACCAATTAAATTAAGTCCTTCATTATTATAATATTAAATTATTATGAATATTTTTTACCACTCCATTATTCCTTTTTTTCCACTTTTACTAATTAGTTTTTGTTAAACATATGTTGCACGTACATATTTGTGATTTAATTTATTTATATATAATTTTATAATAATTTGTTGTATATAATATAATATCACTATAATGTATTTATTTCCATTGATCAATTAAATTTAGCCCTTTATTATTATAATATCAAATTATCATTACTATACTTTACTCTAATTTTAAAATATTTTTGTTATATTTAAAATATTTTGTATTTTTAAATATGCATCATGTAAAAATCATTTTATAATATTATATTATTATTTTGTAATAGTTATTGTAACATCTTCACTTTAGCTAGTAAGTACAGTCTACTGTTCAGGCGACCAATGTCAGTCTGGGCAGTTAGAATGTTTGAAATTATAAATAGATTAGAGTGAGGAGTTATAAAGAAACCAAATAATGCTCATAAAAATCAAGAAAAATTTTTAGGAACGAAATACACTAAGGTTAAACGAGCCGAAACCCCAGTGATGAGTAACCCGAAGGGGAAGTGACGGTGAAGGCCGTTAGTAACCCTAGACCCGAGAAAAACTTTATGAAATAATTTTTGGGACAGGGAAGGATTATTGGGGTTCCCATGACAATAGAATGTTAAGAAAACACAAGGAAAAATTAATCAATCGGTACACACAATTTTGGCTCGTTAAGTCAAACGAAGGGCATTTTGATCATTTCGTCTTCAGATATGATTTTTGACCACCTTGTACATTTATATAAGTGAGTTATATGACATAAAATATGAACAAACATTGATAAAAAAAATTAATTAAAAATGAATAGCAAAGGAAAGAAAAGAAAATGAAAATAAATTGGATTTATTACCTAATCCTTAAGTAAGCATGAGGTCATTAAAATCTTTGGCCAATCCAAATTCAAGAGATACAATTATAACACATAAAAAATAAAGAAAAGAGGGCAGAAATCTGGAACAAACCAGCAGCCCTCTCCCTTCTTCAAAAACGTCACCCATGCTCTCTCTCATTCCTCCATAGCCAAGCTTTACCAAGCTTGATTTTCTTGGTCTTTACCCAACTAAAGCCTAAGTTCCCAGCATAAAAACTTGTTCTTTCCTCATAGTAAAGCTTTTGGGAGCAAAAAGAAATAAAAAAGAAGAGTTCTTGCAAGCTTTGGATTAGCTCCATTAGAGGTTAGTGACTAAACTTGATTTTTCTCTTTTCATTCATGATGGAGGAGTGAAAATGAGTGTAAATTTGTAAAGAAACTTGATAAATATCTTGTATATGCCCATCCCAAAATTTTGGCAGCCTTGAACTTAGTAGAGTTTTGAAGATTTCTTAGAGTTAAATTGAAATTTGGCTGCCTTTAACATCAATACATTGCTTAGGACAATGGAAGGTATGTAAATGCATGACTTGAGATATTAGGTTTAGGGTTTGGGCATGAATTTGAGACCTTGATCATTTAATGGTGAAAGTAGGTTTTAATGGTCAATTATTGACCATTTGGCTGTGTGCAAATCAGAAATAAAGTGGTTTGTGTAGTAGAAATTGAAGTTAGTGTGGCTGCCCTTGGTGACCTGTAGGATTAGGCATGCTCCAGCAGGTTTGAGCAGCAATAACTGGAGTTGTAGAGGTTCAATTGGTGCAAGGCCAATTGGACATGAAACTAGACACATAATGGCACAACTTTGGTGAAGAAACCATGCCCATAAAACAAAACCAAGTTGACCTAAAGATTGCTCTAATCCGGGTGACCTGCATTCTGCTTGGGCAAAATGACCAAATAAATAGTGTTTAGTTATTTGGCCATAACTCAGTGTAGAAAGGTCCAATTGACCTGAAATTTTACCAGCAATAAGTTGAGATATAGACCTACAACTTTTATGAAGAAACCTAATAAAAATTATGACCATAACATATTCAAAAAATGACCTGTATTCATTGCTCAAAATACTATAGATTTAGTCAGTCCAGAAAATCTGGAAAATTTGTAATCCGACCAGTTGTGGTTTTTGGGCTATAACTTGAGCTACAAAACTCCAAATGGAGTGATTCCAAAAAAGAAATGTAACTAGACAAAATAAGGAACAACTTTCATGTTGACTATTTTGCTAAATTCCCACTGCAAAAATAACTAATAGAATAGTAAACACAAAACTGAAAATCTAAAAATTTTGAACAATTAACATTAAGCTTAGAAATGGTATTGGCAACCAATACCAACAATTTTAGAATGCAAAATGTGGTATGTTGGGAGTATTAAAACCAATGTACCTATTGTCCATGTAAAAGTCAATATTTTTGTTGACTAATGAATTGAATAGTAACACATAAACTTGAATTTCAAGAATTGTATAATTTAATAGTGTAACATACCCTAGTACACCTAGCAAGATTGGTTTGGATAGGTTGGCATGCCAATAGGGTTCTGTTAGCAGTACTGCATATGGCTTCATGCCATTCTGTGTTTTATGGCCTCACGTGCCATTCTGTGACATAATAGCCTTTGGCTATGTTGATTGAGTTGTTATACTTGGGTTTTATCCCTGATAATTATTACAGCTTATTAGCTGTTCTGTTGCACACCGGGAGACACAATGTGACCGATGGTGTAATGGTCCGAGGTACTTAGTACCAAGTGCCAGTTTACCCGTTTATCCAGTCCAGTCTACTAGTATGGGTTACTCGGGCAATGATAATAAATCTTATCAAATTTTAATTGAATAATACTGCAATAAATATCAGAAATTAAGTCTACCAAAGATGTAAACATACATTCTGTATATTTACTTTATTTTAGTTATTTTATTTTATATTGTCACCACTAAGCAGAATTGCTTAGCGCGTCGCTTTTGCCACGCGCAGGTACTGGAGACATAGCTGGGGAGTCCAGTAGACCTCATACAGGGTGAGCTTTCAGATCTGCACACGTAGTCCAGAGTCACCTTACATTTGCAGTGCATTTAGTAGGACATTAGGCCACTTTTGGTATTTTATTTTTTGTAAACTTCTGTAATGAATATTATAAACTCATGTAATTATGCTTTTGATGTAATTATCTATGAACTATGTTCAGTAATAAATGTGAGCATTTCTCATTGAATTGAGTGTGATATGGAATGAATTGAATTTTGAGATATTGAAGTGATTTGATAAATTGTTGAAAATATGTTGGTGGTTGACTGTGATTGAAATTTTGATTATATTGGAAGTGTTTTTAACAGATTTAGAAGAACTATTTTTCCAATCTACAGCCGATACTCTGCCGGATTTTCTATAAAATTTACGGAAAATTCAGATTAATCATAAAATTGTAAATAAATAAGTAAAAAAGGGTAAATTGAATTGAAATATTATTTGGTGCTCCGGCACACTGTGTGGCATATCTTGCTCGGCTACACTGTAGACGAGTAAGGGGTGTCACAGTTATATTTTATAAAATAGAATAATTAATGATCAATCTTATTTAATAAATTAAGTCTAACATTTTTAGTTTGAAATAAGATCTATATATAAAAAACATTGACGTGATATATAAGAGTTATGAAGATTTTATTTAATAAAAAAATTATAGATAATTTCTTTTTGTATAATTAACATTTTCTTTATTTATGAAAAAAGGCTAGCTTTCTCCTTTTTTTTTCAATCAAATTATATTTATATAATCCTAATTTTATCAAAATTTTAATTTTAATATTACTCAACATTTTTTTAAATTACTCAACATCTTACACATTAAAATTGTGAAAGAGAAAATTTCTTTTTTTTTTTAATAAGAGATAATTTCCTTTTAATTACTCAAATTTTATTTTTATTTTTTATTATATTTTTTAAAATTTTAAATTATATTATATTTTGGACAGTTAATATATAAAACTTATAATATAATATTTTAAATTAATTAAATAAAATTAGTTTCAAACGATTTAAATTATTATTTCACTAAATCTAGTTCATATAAATAATATTGTGTAAAATAGAATTCAAGTTCATGTAGAACTATGAAAAAATAATAAATGAATATTAAGTGAAATAGAAATTAAAAAAATATATCAAAAATTAATATTAATATTTTAAATAAAATACAATAAAATAATTTTTTTATTGTTATTATAATAAATTAGTTTGGGTATTTTTTACAATCTTAACATTCTCCCTTCTTCCCATTTTTATCTATAATATCTATCTGTCATATATATATATATATATATATATATATATATATATATATATATATATATATATATATATATATATATAAACATAACACTTATTTAAAACTTTTTTTTAATGTGAATTTAAGATTTCTTAGTAAAATTTATGCTTTCTTAAAAAATATATAAATTTATAATTTCTTAGTTAATTATTTTTCATAAAATTGATAATTTTTTTAAAAAAATTTCCAAACACAATTGTTTTTAAGAAATATGAATTTCTTTTTCAAAAGTTTATTTTGAATTAAGTAGAAATTACATATAAGTAGGTTAAGAATTTTAAATTTATAATAATTCTAAAATTAATTTAAATAATAATAAAATTATATAATTATAAGTAATATAAATGATGAAGCGTGTTGTTGGCATTTCCAATGTTCCCCTTCCTACTTCTATATAGTATATAGATTTAATGCATTCCCAATGTTCCCCTTCCTACTTTTATATAGTATATAGATTTAATTAAATAGTACCCATGCTTTAATATATAGTATGTAGTACACTTCTATTCTTTTATTAATTCTTTTTAACAAAAATGGTTAAAATTTTTTAAAAACAATAAAAAAGCACAATTTTTTTTAAAAAAAATAAGAATTAATGATTTTATTTTTTTTTATAAAATTTTTATTTTAAATTACAATAAAAAATTTAATTAAGAAGTTAAGTACAAATAGAGCTATATAATATATGTAATTTGCAACTTCTTTCGTTAGTTAATGTATAAAAAAGAAAAATATTGGTATTATCTTTTAAACAACAACTAAATTAAATTTATTAATTAAAAGAACTATTACAATCATCGCCTTCCCACATTAAAAAAAATTTGCAGAAGGGAAGCATCTAACAGAAAAGTCACAATTAACTATAATTTAAGAGTCATGAGCAGCTAGCACACATGCTCGTGCGAAGACCTTGATGTTCTCTTAACAGAGCCACCATCCCCTCTCAAGCAATAATCTATACTCGAAGGAACAAGGGGTGCTTGCGATTTCCCGTAAGAGTTCCAACACAAAGCCTGCTTGAAACTTGTGTATCCTTGAGAGGGTTTCAGCTGAATATTAATCAGATCAACATCTATGCATGGCACATTACTGCTGCAAGCTAAATAAATGGGTTGCACTGTGTAACTCCCAATTATTTGATCATATCTAACACCAGAAATTGCCACAGCTTCTGTTTGGTTCTCGCAGATATGCTTGTCACAATAGAATTGATCTATTATTATAGGATACTTGACGTTTGATACTTGGATGTTGGAAAATGATATGTTCTTCACCGATCCAATCCCTCCCTGCTAAAGCCAAATTCTTTAGCAAAACAATAGAATTATGCAATTTAATTAATTAATTATTAGTTTTGATCAATATCAGAAGCATTTATTTTAGGTACCTGCCATGTCTTTATTCTAGCTCCAGCTAGAGTATTTTGCAGTGAGACTTTCTCCACAACGATATTGGAGACACATGCAACACTTTTATCCTTCCCAAGTCCTCCTACACTGAAATTATATATAAGAAAATAAAATATTATTCAATTGATGTTGATCAATATGAGAATTAAATTCTTTGTAATTAATAAAATCTACCTTATACCATGTCCTGGACCACAGTTGATATGATGAACATGGATGTTGGAGCAACCAGTTTGTATGGATATACAGTCATCTCCTGCCAAAAGTGAGAGTCCAACAATATATTAGCATCAGAATTCAGAAACCATATCCTATATATATATATATATATATATATTTGGCTATACCTGCAGGCTAGCCTACTTGCTAATAATTAAAACAAGGGCCAGAGAATACACTAAACTGAAAAGTTGGCTGTATTGGAACTTTTTGTTCATGCTTGTCTCAAAAGTTAGTTTAGTGACAGTTATACCGTTTAAAATTTAATTGAACCTAACATATTTTCCTCACAAACAGATAACCTTTTTATTTTCTTTTATTGCTTTTTTCGTATGTGGCAGAAGTAGATTGCTTTTTCTGTCCAATTCTAGCGTGCCATGCACCATTGAGTCAATACCCAACTCAAGTTATGTGATCGAACATTAGCCACCTATTGAAGCATGACCTAATATGTTCTAAATTCATCTTATATGATATAATTAACATAAGTGAATTTCTTGGTTCTTACCAGATCCAATACTAGAATGCTGAATTTCTACATCTTGTGTGTTCTGCCGGTGAATTCCATCGGTATTGGGGCTATTCTCAGGTGATGAAATGGTTATATTGTTAACCTTGATCCTCTTTGAATTGTCAAATTTCAGATGGCATTGTGGGCTATTTACAATTTCAATGTCTTGAACTGTGACATTATAGCTAGCATAAAATCTCAAAGCCTTCAAAGAAGAGGAAAATTAATTCATAACGTTCCAATTATCAGTAGACATAGTCAGACAAAATTAAAACTGTGATCATAAAATAAAAGCAACAAAAACAAAACTTGGAAGGAATGGCTTACTGTTGGTTTCATATCAGGAATGTGCTTGGATTTCTTCTGCAGAAATACATCACAAAACAGCTTTAGCATTTTTCCTATTTCTTTTTTACTGTTTATTTTCCAAATGTTTGAAGAATATATAATTGCCAAACCTGAATAAAATAGACACTAGAGGGACTCCACCAATCGAAGCCCTGACCATTGACAGTGCCAGTACCTTGAATACTGAAGTCATGCACCCACTTGAAGTTAAGCCATTGAAACAGGCTGGATTTAGGCCGTGAACCCACTTCTGGAGGAGCTAAGAGAGTTCCATCAATCTGTAATTGGCATGGAATTCCACTTACATTACATCAGCTTGGTGCGGAAATCATTTTATTATAAAGATAAATAAATATTAATACATGACTTCAATGTACAATTAAATCAAGGTTAAAAAAAGCCTGACAAAGAATATACCCCTTTGCCCTGTTGCATTTCTTTATTCAAGTGTAGTAGCCAGTGAGATCAGCTAAAAAGGAAAAGAGAGCAAACCTGAAGAACAAGGTGAGGCACACATGGACCTTGAAGAGTTATGGGCTTGACAAGGAACTTGAATTCTGCCGGGATTTCTACTGTAGCTCCAGGGACCTCACAGGCAGCTTTCCATGCAGATAGAAGGGCCTGTTTGGTTCAATATTTCACCAAATTATAATGTGGCAAAGGTAGGAGGAAAAAGAATTGTTGAACTTTTGGCCATTACGTACCTTAGAATCATCAGAAACTCCATCACCCTTGGCTCCAAATGACAAAATATTGAAAAAGCTCGATTGGGTAGGATAAGAACCACGGTGAGGAAGAGGGGCTTGTGCTGGGCCTGGAATATTAGCTGAACCTTTGAGATGCTTACTGGGTTTGCTCTTCTTGCTGTGTTGCTTTCTTGCCTCCACAATGATGGCAAACATAGTGAAGGCAACCATTATAACAAATATGAAAAATAGAAGAGATATACTCTTGTTTCTCTTCATCTTCACAATCCTTTTCTTCTCCTTTCCTGGAATATGGTCTCCTGGAGAATTAATGATAACTAGTCTGGCTTTGGTTGAGATTGTGGAGCGAGCCGTTATGCATGGTTTATATAATGGTATAATTTGCGAGCAAGTTTAGAGTATTTAATAATAAAATTATATTAACACTTTTTATCTATTTGTGGTTTTCTTTATTGCCATCAAGTGTACAAGAACTTTTTTTTTTGTGGTAGAAGAGCGTACAAGAACTTTAGTGTATTTGAGGAGAAATTATAAAATAAAATGGTGATTCCATATAAAATGTCTATATAAAATGACAAGTTAATAAAATATAAATAAATATATATAAATAAGTCTCATTAAATAATAACTGTCTGAATTTAAAAAAAAATAATTACTTAATTATTTTAAATATTTATCTATATCTGATTGATTTGTCATTTCATGTAAACTCTCTACATAAAATGAAATATTTAGTGTAGACAAATATTTGAGTTCATGGAATGACAAGCCAATGAAATATGGACAAGTGTATAGAAATAGGTTCATTAAATAATAATTTTTTGATGTTGAATTTAAAAAAATAATAATAATTACTCAATCATTTTAAATTTTTGTCTATATTTGATTAGTTTGCCATTCCATGTTGAAGGAGCGGAAGCATGAAAAACACAAGTTATATCATTGAATTCAAAAATTTTCACATAGGGTCACATGCATCATGTAAGATTTATTTTTAACTATTTGATTTCAATGATAAACAACATATTAAAACTCTTTTAATATGTTTTTGGATCTGTATTTGCCATTTAAGATTTTAGAATTAATTAGATTAATTTTAGAACCTTAGATTAGATCAAGAACAAATACACTAACCTCTTGATGCACTGCAGCGTATTTGTACTTTTGGGATGCGTCTTTAGGACACCAGATGTTGTCCTTCTAGCTTGTCCACACTAAGATTACCTATGGCAGCCCTTGAACAGCTTCTAAAGTCTTTTTTCTATGAATTAGAAAATCAAGTTTTGCCTTTTAAAATATTAAAGATGTAAACAGGACACTAGAAATAATTTTTAGTATTTTTAATTCAAGAGATTGTTTGCTAATCTCTTAGAATTGATGAGAGATGAAGAAGATGAGAAGGTAGAGGAGCCTTTGGGTGGCGGCACAAAGAGGAGTAGCAGCTGGTTATAATTTTTCTTTTCATAGCAACACTTGTATAGCTAGGTCACCACATAAAACTCTTGCCACATGTTACCTTCTGATTGGTTCTAGGTTTAATTGACCCAATCACATTGTGCCAAGTGTCAAACCTATATTTAATCTTAATTTTAATCATCTTACATGATTAAAAGATATTTGGCAAGCTTATGTGTAATGCCATGTGTTACCATCTCATTGTCCCACATGTCACCATCTCATAATCCCACATGTCACCCTGTGAAATGACCAAAATGCCCCTGTGTCTTAATTTTGAGTTCTCAACCCAAAATAAGTATTTCTCTTCTTCTAATCAATTTATATCAAATATAAATTAATTAATTAATCTCTATTAATTAATTTCTCATTAATTAAATTCATATTTAAATACTTTAAATATAAATTTAACTTATACTATACATCCAATAATCTAGATTTGGTTTCAAGTCATGCTAGGGACTTTGCAATCTAATTGCAAACCAAACCTATTTAATTAATCAATTAAACTCTTTAATTAATTAATTAAATCATATTTAATTTGGTGATTACTTGTGTATGTGTGTGACTTACTAGGCTCATTACTAATTGACAATGAGACATGATATCAACTCTTAATATCATCAGAACTCTTTCTTACCATAAATGATTTCTCTAAATCATTTTATGCACCTCATAGACCATGGTTAACACCTAGCATAGCATGCCATGGCCACCCAATTAGTAATAAGGTTTACCTTAAATGAACTTATAATCATATGTTACCATGCACTAGAATCTCTCTGTTACAAAATCCCAACTCAAGCTGGAGTCATGGTTTATGTCAAACCCCATTTGCTATGAATATTATGTTCTCTTTTAATTCCAGTTCTTGATTAAAAGATTTTCTCATTATAAACTCTTTTCTGATTAAATTTATCTGTCCTGGCCAGGAACTTGAAACATCAAGAACAATTAAATGAACATAAGATTTTATCCCTATTTACTTAGAGGAACAGATTCCATCTTGATCAACACCTACCTCCATATATAACTAGTAGGAGCCAATACATGCCCATATACCCATACATAGTACAAGTATGAAAGCAGTATCAAACTCAAACCACCTATATACAAGATAACTGTGCTATCTCAGGTCTAAAGATTATATGCACTGATATGATTTATGACAATACATTGACAAGAGTAAACTCCATGTGCTTGTCATAAGTGTCACTGGTTCGGCCTACTTATCATGTATAAGTGCCTATCATGTTTGTTATATGGCATGAGACTCACCATTCCATCTTATTTATATCTCATATAAATAACTTGGGAACAAACATGAATACAATCTTTCTGGATAAGTCATGTCCTTATTATGAAGTATCCTCGATTGTGAACCTATTTATGATACTTTGTACTATAAATACTGTCACTCATATTCTTAATAACTTAAGAATAGAATTTCTAACAAAATATCAATGGACATTTTCTATTACACATAAATATATTATGTAAACGAAAAAGTGAAAATGCCTTTTATTAATAAAAGATGTACAAGATACATACTAAATGATATAGGGCATACTACCAACAATTTCTCACTGGCACTAGAGCCATTCATCACAATATCTTAGACCTATCTTCTCAAGATGTCGGTCTAGCTGAGTCTATGACATGGGCTTAGTGAATGGATCAGCTGGATTTTCAGCTGATGCTATTTTCTGCATGGCTACATCGCCTCGCCCAACTATTTCTCTAATAATGTGGTAGCGCCTTTCTATGTGTTTAGATTTCTGGTGAGACCGGGGTTCCTTAGCCTATATGATTGCTCCGTTGTTGTCACAGTAAAGTGGAACTGCTGACTCAATGAAAGGAACTACTGCAAGTTCTGTCACGAACTTCTTTATCCAAACAGCTTCCTTTGCAGCATCTGATGCAGCAATATACTCAGCCTTGGTAGTGAAATCTACAGTCGTACTCTGTTTAGAACTCTTCCAATTGACTGGACCTCCATTACAAATGAACACATATCCAAAGGTAGACTTTTTATCATCGATATCTGATTGAAAATTAGAATCAGTATAACCATCCAATTGCAAGTCTCCACCTCCATATATCAAGAATAAATCCTTAGTTCTTCACAAGTACTTAAGGATATTCTTGACAGCTATCCAGTGTTCCAAACCTGGATTGGATTGATAACTGCTAGTCAAACTAACAGCATATGCGATATCCGGCCTAGTACACAACATTGCA
This sequence comes from Hevea brasiliensis, assembly GCF_030052815.1. NCBI lineage: Eukaryota > Viridiplantae > Streptophyta > Magnoliopsida > Malpighiales > Euphorbiaceae > Hevea > Hevea brasiliensis. The sequence goes on from NC_079502.1 coordinate 4,630,278, forward strand.
TACATTAAACTTCCAATAGTCGAAGCATATGGAATCCTGGCCATTTTATCTCTTTCTTCAGGTGTCTTTGGAGACATCTCTTTAGAAAGATGGATACCATGTCTCACTGGTAACAATTTAACACCTTTTTCAAGTATAGACTTTGGAATAAACTAATTATTCTTTTCGCTCTATCTCTATAGATGCGAATCCTAAGAATATAGGTTACCTCCCCTAAGTCTTTAATGGAGAATGTATTTGACAACCATACCTTTACAGTTGTCAACATACCTGTGTCATTACCCATCAACAGTATGTCATCCACATATAAGACAAGGAAAGTGATAGCACTGTCACTAACCTTCTTATATACACAAGGCACATCCTCATTTTTTATAAAACCAAATGACTTAATGGCTTCATCAAAATGGATGTTCCAACTCCTCGAAGCTTGCTTCAACCCATAAATGGATTGCTTTAGCTTGCATACCTTGGAACCATCTTGGGATTCAAAACCCCTAGGTTGTTCCATGAAAATGTTTTCTTCAATGTATCCATTGAGAAAAGCTGTTTTGACATCCATCTGTCAAATCTCATAATCATAGTATGTAGCTATTGCTAGTAGAATCCTAATTGATTTAAGCATGGCAACAGGTGAGAAAGTCTCCTCATAGTCAATTCCTTGCCTTTGGCGAAACCTTTTCGCTACTAGCCTTGCCTTATAGGTCTCTACCTTTCTATCAGAACTAATTTTCTTCTTGAAAACCCATTTGTTCCCTATAGGTACTATACCTTTAGGTGGGTCAACAAGATCCCAAACTTGATTCTTATACATGGAATCAATCTCATATTTCATAGTATCAATCCATTTTGAAGAGTCTATATCTGATATAGCTTCTTCATAGGTAAGTTGATCATCTCCATAATCTACTTCTTCATGAGTAGACAACTCTTGTTCTTCTTCATGAAGGAAACCATATCTCACTGGTGGGTGAGATACCCTGGTTGTTCTACGAGGAATAGCTATAGATGTTTCATCAATGGGTGTAGGTTGACTAGATGGATCTATATCCATCTGATCTGTTGGTTGGTCAGAATTCTTTAATTCTAACTCTATTTGCCTTCCTTTGCCTCCTTCTTAAATAAACTGTTGTTCAAGAAATGTGACATCTCTACTCACCACAACCTTTTGTGATGTAGGCAAATAAAAATAATATCCAAAACTATCTTTTGAATATCCAACAAATCGACCCTTTTCTGATCTGGTTTCTAATTTATCAGTGTTCAGCTTTTTGATATAAGCTGGACAATCCCAAATCTTAACATGCTTAAGACTTGATTTTCTTCCATGCCATATCTCATAAAGTGTGGAAGAAACTGATTTTGATGGAACCCTATTCAGAATATACAAAGCTGATTCTAATGCAAATCACCAAAAGGAGATTGGCATATCAGTATAGCTCATCATACTACGTACCATATCCAATAGGGTACGATTTCTCCTTTCAGATACACCATTCAGCTGTGGCGTTCCTAGAGAAGTCAGCTGGGAAACAATGCCATGCTCTCTCAAGTATTCATCAAATTCAGTATTCAAATATTCACCTCTATGATCTGATCGAAGAGTTTTAATACTCTTTCCTATTTGGTTTTCTACTTCAGATTTAAATTCTTTGAACTTTTCAAAGGATTCATGTTTGTATTTCATCAAATACAAATATCCAAACCTTGATTTATCATTAGTAAAGGTAATAAAGTAATGAAAACCGCCTCTAGCCATTTTCTTAAATGGACCACATACATCACTATGTATTAGCTCCAAAATATTTTCAGCCCTTAGCCTTTGTCCAATAAAGGGTGATCTAGTCATTTTGCCCTGAAGGCAAGATTCATAAGTTGGAGTAGGCTCAGAGCCCAATGAGGATAGAATGCCCATTTTCTCCAGTTTTACAATCCTATCTTCTGCAACATGACATAACCTTAAGTGCGAAATATATTTTGAACTTGAGTTGATTTTCACCATGGCATTGCATTCTTTTAGATCACTTGCATTCATTTTGTGTTTGTCATTATTATCCAAATAATAAAGACCATCATTCATATAACCCGAATCAACATATTTATTTCCAAAATAAATATTGCAAACATCATCTGTGAACTGAAATTCATAGGCATTTCTAGTCAAACTAGATATAGAAATGATGTTCTTAAAAGCATTAGGTACATATAAAATATTATCCAAACACAAAACATGTTCAAACATGTAAAAAGATTTAGATCCTATGGCTAAAGCTTCAACAGTTGAGCCATCACCAATCCGGAGTCTAACATCTCGAGAACGCAAGCTGCTACTATTTGCTAGTTCCTGCATATCATTAGAAATGTGAGAACTGGTACTAGTATCTAAAACCCAAGCTGTAGATGAACTATGAGTATCATTAGAATCTAAATAACAAGATATGGACATACCTTCCGAAGGTCTATCCTCCTTGTCCTTCAGAGAAGCAAGATACTCTGGGCAGTTCCTCTTCCAGTGCCCATCCTTCTGGCAGTGGAAACACTTTCCTTTCCCTCCATCAGCTTTAGTCTTCCCTTTCTATTTAGCTATTTTTTTGGAAGGACCAGGAATCTGAGGTTTCTTTTTCTTATTGCCCCTTCTTCTTGTTGGACTTTCCAGTAGAAGAAGATGCAATCAAAACTACCTCTTTTCCTTTATTGCCCAGCATATTCTTTTGAGCAATAACCAGCATGTTGAGTAAACCAGCCAAGGTGTATTCCTATTTAGTTATATGGAAATTTGTCACAAAATTCCCAGAAGACTCAAGAAGGGACTGAAGGATCAAATCCGTCTGCAGTTGGAAATCCATGTTGAAGTCAAGATGTTCCAACTACTCAATCAGCTGAATCATCTTGTGGACATGTTCCCCAACATTCTGTCTCTCAGACATCCTCATGCGAAACAGCTATCTAGATATCTCATACCTAGCATTCCTGCTGTGCTCACCATACAACTCTTGTAGGTGAAGGAGGATCTCACTCGCACTCTACATGTTTTCATGCTGCTTTTGTAACTCATTACTCATAGAAGTAAGCATGTAACACTTAGCTCTCATATCATGCTCCTTCCACTTGTCCAAAGTTTCATGTTCCTCTGGAGTGGCCTCTGGAGGTAAGGGACCAGGAATATTCGAGTCTAGAACATATCCTATATGTTCAAGGTTCAGGACAAGTTTCAAATTTCTTAGCCAATCAGAGAGATTAGGTCCTGTCAACCTATTGCGATCAAGTATACTTGCAAGGATATTGGATGGTGGTGGTTGTTCTGTGCTCATTATTATTAGAAAATTAACTACAGAAAATAACCAGATTAATTAGTAAATATATCATGTAATTAACCAAAATGATTATGGTCTTTTAATCAAATTGGTCCTCCCACTAACTTAGCGAATCCTACACTTCCAAAGTAGAAAACGAAAATCCTAGTTGGATGGATTTCTAGTGGGTGATTGAATTCTTATAATTCTATTGATCATCCTCAGGTACATCCATTATTGGAATTACAATAAACTATAAGTGAGCAACTCCTTGCTCATCACATCTCATGTGAGGTTCAATCTTTTACCTAGCCCCTAATGCTCAAAATCTCAGGTACATTCATTATTGACTTATCTTGCATTAGTTAAATTGATCCCATTGAGCCATTAATTATGCAAATAATTTTAATGTCCTCAGGTACATCCAATATTGGCCATCAAACCATTTACATATTTACAGCATCTCATACTTAACAATTATTCTTAAGAAAATCTTTTAAATTAATTGCATCTTCTGCAACTATTTAAAATTTCTAAAATAATTACCCCAATGAAGGGCCCATGTTATAATTACTTTAATTATAGCATTTTCAACTTAATCATTTGTTTGGAAGATTTTATGGTCATCCTAATTACTATTAAGGTCTCACTTTGCACATTATCCATTTAGCATGCATATATCATATACTTGCATACATTCCCATATATCTCATGCATTCATGGATAAACAGTAAATATGGTATGATCATGGACTTTCTAAGGGATTCAATTCTGAGCCACCAAGAATTGAATCAGGGCATTCCTAGGTGCATTTCATTCATTCATTTTACAAGAGTTGCTGAAGGAGTACATAATCAACACTTGATCTTGAATTCCTCCCACTGGTCCCACTGATGTGGCCCAACCGCAAGTGCACGGGTCGTACAAGTAATACAGTAAAGATATCGTTCCCACGAGGAGTTGTGTTAATGATTGAATTTTTGATATAAAAAGTTGACTAAATTGAACTAATTTCAAAATTAAAACAATAGATTGAATGGGTATTGGAGTATGAAATCTATATGTGCGAAATTAATAATCTATCCAACAATGTATTAATTAAACTAAAATTGCATCAAATTGAAATAAGCAAGTTCAAATATGGTAAGATTTAAAATGGCAAGCAATTAAATTCAATTGAAAATTAGCAATGATAAAAAGGCGATTCCGGAGTTCGGGATTTCATATTCAAGCTATTTTGGGATTTTAAATTGGTTATCCAATCTCGTGGAACTTATGGGTTTTAAGGAGATTAATTCTTAAATCCTTTGAATTCCCTTTCGAGTGAGACAAAGAGTGCCTTAATCAATCTAATCCTACTTTCGTGGAGTTAGAGTTAATTAAGACCCATTAAGTTCTTTAATTAATCTGTGAATCCTCTTAATCCTTAGCCTATTTCTAGGTCTAAGTTAATTAAGTCCAATTTCTTGATTATCTATCACAGGGCCTTCTCCTTTCGGTGCCTCAACCATGGATTAAGAACATCACTTAATGGGATCCTACACTAAGCATGTCATTAAGGACACAAGAAATGAATAAAACTCATTAAGACCACAAAATATGGATTACCCAATCAAAATCCACAAAAATATCTCAAATATTACAACCCTTACTCCAGAATCAAAATAAAACTACTCACTATCCATAATGTTTACAAGAAAATCTGAGTTTATATGAAAATAAGCTTTAATCTAAGCTAAGAAACAAGAAATTAAACACTAGAAATGTAGGAAAAATATAAGGAAAGAAAGAAATCTGCAAATCTTAGTTGAAAATGGTGCGGAAGGTGAAAGTGACTTTTCTTCAAGCCTCTCCTCTCCCTTTCCTTTTCTGCTCCTTGTCCCCTTCTAAAATGGGAAAATGGGACTATTTATAGCATTTTCTGACATGGAGCCCTAAAATGGTGTGTTCTAGGAGGAATTTTCTGAGGGAATCTTCTGCCAGCTCATTAATGAAACCTTTATGGGACTGCATAAGTGGACTGCATAAGTTATGCAGTCCCTTATGCGCTACTGGTTCTGGTTCACTTATGCGAAACTGCATGACTTGGTGCATAGGTTATGCACAATTCCGTGAGAGTGCATAAGGGAGGCGTGAATGTGCATAAGCTATGCAGTCTCCTTATGCACATTTCGGCAGGTATTGGAACAGTGATTTTTCTCCTTATGCAGATCTGCATAGCTTATGCGGCAAGTTATGCACAATTTGGTCAATGCATATTTCAGCTTGAAAACTTGTTTTTGACATCTTTGGCTGTAGAAGTCACTCCTCAATGGCAAAATTTCTCTTCAGTCCTTCAAAAACACCATTTTTCCTACAAAACAAAGTAAAAATTACAAATTAATCCAAAATTGACAATTATGAAAAACTAACTAAATAACTAATGAAATTAGCTAAAAATAACTAATAATAAAATAAAATGGCTATGAAATTAGACCTAAATGACTATGCAAAATGTATGCATCAAATACCCCCAAACTCAAGCTTTTGCTTGTCCTCAAGCAAACTTTAAAATGTGATGCAAAATTTTTAGGGGTGCCTTATCCAAAGAGTTATGAAAATCACCTATTAAGGTAACTTAACACCCTTTTAGCCATACCAGCAATCCATATACCCATCCTTCAAAATGCAAAGAATTTAATGCTTATCCAAGCTTTCACCGCTTAGCCATCAAGTCAATTATCATTCAAAATCCCCAAACCAACCAATCAAAAGAGAGAGTCATGCTCAAAAGGAATTCTAGGACCATCAATAACCAAAGTGTCTCTATATGGAATGATGGAATTGAATGAATGAATGAATAATTTTCCAATCCCATAGGCAAATCCCCTACTCCCATCTCCACTAATGTAGCAAGTACTATCAAGAGATCAAAGGTCTTTTTAGGGATGTAATGAGGCCATGGGGTTCAAAATGAGGCTAAGAAGAAAAAGGGGTAAAAAGGCTTCAAAGCATGAGAATATTTTCAATTTTGAAACATAAGGTACACTTCTTATTTTATTATATTTTTTTCTTTTTCTCTTTTTTTTTTATATGGGAGAGAGAAATATACAATGAGGATTGTCAAGTGCTAACATAATTTACAAAACACATAAAAATGGAGGGACATTTTGATTCTTTAAACTTGCATCTTGCATTTCCTTTTGATGATTGTCCCTAAAAATGCCACCCCCAAACTCATTTCTTTTAATACTTTGGGTGGATTTCTTTCAATTTGAATGACAATAATGAAAAGTACATATACTAGCACTTTTACAAGATGACAAGCATTTCTTCTCCCTTTTATTGTATTTTTTTTCTTTTTCTTTTTTTTTAATTTTTTTTTATTTTTTTATGTACCTAATATTATGAATAATTATTCTCATGAAAAGGGTTGGAGTATTTGGTTCATTGGCTAGGTAGTAATAAGGATTTCAAGAAAAATTAGGGATAAAAAGGCTCAAAGGGGTTTGCAAGGGTCAATTTTAATTAGGAAAAGGGCCAAAGGGTTTAAAATGAGAAGGTTTAAATCAAAGAATGCCTAATCATCTCTCTTTTCAAGTATAAGCTGGTATTTCGCCTTGAAAGGTTTAGAAAATTTATTCTAGGATTGGTGAGACATCATTTGACTACCTTATATCCAATAACTCCCTCTAAACACTTCCATCTCCAAATGACTAGTTGGGTGGCTTTTTGGCTAAGAAGATATAGGCAAGGGATAACACTTCAAAACTTTGCACCTCTTAGGAAACTTTCAATCCACAAACCCAACTAAAGGTAAGTCAAATCACTCTCATAGGTAACTTTTCAATACTCAAGGGATTTGGCAAAAGAATTTAATGCATAATGAATGATTCCTAAAAATGAGTAATACATTAACTAAATGGAGGAAGTCTATTTGTATGCAATGTGTACAATTTCTAAGTGATGTATAATGTGTGTGTAAATGTGTTATGTATATGTATGTGTGGATGTATATATAAAATATTTACAATATATGTAAATGAAATAGGATGAGATGTTCCTATACTCAAAATGTGAAAAATGAAGCAAAAATCAAAATGTGCACCCCCAAACTCAAAATTAGACATTGTCCTCAATGTCTCAAGCAGTGTATTATAAAAACTCAAAGCAAAGGGAATAACCAGGATTAGTGAAAATTAAGAGCAAAAAGAAAGAGTTACCTGGTATAGAGCAGATGAGAATTCAAGATATAATGGGGATGCATAAGAAGCTGCACAGGTTATGCAGAGTAAAGTGTTGTCCAAAACAGGTGCATAAGTAGGGTGCATAAGCCGTGTGGTTCTGCATGAGTGGCAATAAGGACTGCACAGGCTATGTAAAATATTTGCATAAGGGGATTCACAGCCTGTGCAGTATATTCAAAAGGAAAATGGGTGCCGAAAACAAATTTTGATTTGAACAGGACATGTGTAAAACTGCATAAGGGTAGAATGAGTGTGCATAACTTATGCACTCTCTTATGCAGGTTTTGGTGGAAGATAAAGAGTGTGAAAAACTGATTATGCAAGAGTGCATAGCTTATGCGCTGACTTATGCAAGTTTCGACTAAAAATGGAAGTGTAGGAATTGTGGTCATGCAAGAGTGCATAAGCCGTGCACTCTCCTTATGCAAGTCTCGGCATGTTTTGGTTTTTTTTTTTTTTTTTTTTTTTTTTTTTTTAGAGTGTGGTCATGCGGAAGTGCATAAGTTATGCACTCTGCTTATGCATCTCTCGGCAAGTTTTGGAATTCAGGGTTGGTGGTTATGCAGAAGTGCATAAGTCATGCACCCTCCTTATGCAGGTCTCGGCAGATTTTGGTGTTTGGAAAATGTGGTCATGCAGTTGTGCATAAGCTATGCACTCTGCTTATGCAGATTTCGGCAGAGAGAGAAAATGCAGGATTTGAAGTCATGCAAAAGTGCATAAGTTATGCACCTTGCTTATGCACCCCTCGGCAGGTTTTGATTTTTGGAGAGTTCGGTCATGCGGAAGTGCATAAGTTATGCACTCCCCTTATGCAGATTTCGACAGAGAGAGAAAATGCAGGATTTGAAGTCATGCAAAAGTGCATAAGTCATGCGCACACTTATGCAAGTTTTGACAGATATGAAATTTGACAAAAATGTGGCTATGCAGAGTTGCATAAGCTATGCACCTCCTTATGCAGTTTGCAATAGGGATGAAAATGGCAAGAATTGTGGTTATGCAGAGTTGCATAAGCTATGCAGTTGCTTATGCAAAATTCAACAAGATTGAGATTACAATGGAAAATGATTTGCAAGAGTGAAAAATACCCTAGAATGAAGAAATATAATTCTATGAAGCATAAATCATGAGAAATTATCACAAAAAACACATCAATATATATACAAAGTCCATCAAAATTGCATCTCACAAGCTTGTAGAAGTAAATCCTGCATAAAAGGCATTTGTGACCCATGCCATTTTGACTCAAATTCTGCAAATCAACCTTTAGCACATAAAACTCAATAAAATCTGCATAAAGTTGCATTTTTCCACAAATGAGAAATGACTCCCCAAGTTATGCCAAGAAAATGCAGCATATCCACCTTAAATCTCACAACCCAAATAAGTTCAAAACTACAAAAATGATCCACTTACCATCACATTAATATTATAAGCACAAATACTTAAAAGTTACACACCCAACCTCACCAAGAAACATAAGCCATCTGCTGCAGACCCTACCTTGCTGCAAAATTCATTTTTCTGCATAAACAAAGTAGCAAACCTGCACATGTTATGCAGTAAAAATCAGTCAATTTTGGAAGAGTTGAAGGACATAATTTCAGTTTAAGAGTCACTCCCCAGCAGTTCACCAACCTTCCTTCATTAAAATACATCTACAAGGGACAAGATTCAACAATGTCAAAAATTGAATTTGGGGAGATTTAAGATAAAAACAAAAGCAATATAAATAAAAGTAAATCAACAAAAGCAAAATAAAAGAACTTGGGGTGCCTCCCAAGAGCGCTAATTTATAGTCCTTAGCTGGACTCTTGTCATGTTTCATGGTGGCTAGAATTGGAATTTATTGCCTTTGTTTCCAATAGGTGCTTCAATGAATCTATACTTAATTTTCTTTCCATCACAAGAGAAGATCTTTGTTGCTTTGTCTAAAAATCCAACCATTTATTTCTTGACAACCTTTGGTGCATCTTTTTCTTTGAGAGATGGTTGCTTTGTTTTACTTTTCTCCCCTTGCTCAACTTGAAAGATTGGTGCCATAGGACAAGATGGATTACCCTTTAAATGTTGTGCAAATGCAGCCTCTTTTGGATTTTCATCATTGATACTCCCTTCATGGATAAGACAACTTTCAAGAGAAGCCTTCGGATAGCTCTTTCTAAAGTTCTCTTTTACTAACTCATCAACTATATCAATTCTCAAACAAGAGTCTACATCTTCATGTTGCTTCTTCTTATCATTGCCAATGTTGAAGACTAAATGATCCTCTCCGACTCTGAGAGTAAGCTTTTCACCTTTCACGTCAATCAAAGCACCAGTTGTAGCTAGGAAAGGCCTCCCCAAAATGATTGGCATATGAGAATCCTCTTCCATGTCCAAAATGACAAAGTCAACAGGTATATAGAACTTCCCAACCTTCAGATGCACATTCTCCAAAATCCCTTCAGGATACTTAATTGATCTGTCAGCTAACTGAAGAGAAATGTGGGTTGGCTTAAGATCTCCCATATTGAGCTTCTCATAAATGGAGAGGGGCATAAGGCTAACACTAGCCCCTAAATCACATAAAGCTTTTACAGAACATGATTCCCCAATGTGGCATGGAATTGAAAAACTCCCTGGATCCTTGAGCTTTGGAGGAAGTTTCCTTTGGAGGATAGCACTGCATTCCTCAGTTAAGGCTACAGTCTCATAATCTTCAAGTCTTCTTTTGTTTGAGAGAATTTCTTTCAAAAACTTAGCATAAGAAGGCATTTGGGAGAGAGCATCGATAAAAGGCACATTTATATATAGCTTCTTCAAAACCTCTAAGAACTTCCCAAATTGCTTATCAAGCTTGGCTTTTTGAAATCTCTGTGGAAAGGGAAGCTGTGGCTTGTAAGGCTCTGGAGGTATGTATTTCTCTTCTTTCTCTTCAACCTCCTCTTTACCTTTTTTTGCACTCTCTTGTTTTTCATCTCCCTTAACATCTTTCTCATTTTCTCTCTTCTCAACCTTTTCACTCTTCTTAGTATGCACTATTTTACCACTCCTCAGTGTGATGGCATGACATTGCTCCCTTGGATTTTCTGTTTGACTAGGAAGTTTTCCCATAGAATTGGTACTTGATGAGCATGCTTGTTGTGCAATCTGATTTTCCAGCATCCTATTGTGTGTTTGCATTTGTTCCAACCTTGCTTTCATCTCTCTCATCTCTTCATCACGCTTAGTTTGATTAGCAAGAATTTGTTGTAATAAAGCCTCTGTGGTGGAACTTTGTTCTTACTGTCTTGGAAGAGGTGTAGGAATTGCATTCTTTTGCTGAAAACTAGGTGGTGGTTGCCTAGGTTGTTGGTATTGATGCCCTTGTTATTGTGGTGGAAAGTTCTGAGTTGAAGCTTGATTTTGCTGATTCCCCCATGAAAAATTGGGATGATTCCTCCAAGCATATGAAGGATAATCTACTCCACAGCTCATTGTTCCCTCTGCATAACTAACTTGTTGAGAACTCCCAGAGCATGATGATGAACTGACTAGCATACTTAAATCCTCCATTTTCTTAGCAAGGACATTAGTGAGTGCATCAAATTTGGCATTGATCATGTTGAATGGATCAAGCTCATACATTCCAGCAACTTGCCTTTTTTGAGTTGGAGTTGACCCTCTTGGACTACTCCATAGATGACTGTTCTTTGCTATTTTCTCTAACAACTCATAAGCTTCATCTTCATGCTTAATGATGAATTCCCCTCCAGTTTGAGCATCAATGATTCCTCTGATAGCATGAGTGACATTTGTGTAAAAATTCTGGTTTATCATCCATTTAGGAATGGCATGATGTGGACATTGTCTCTCCAATTCCTTCCATCTCATCCATGACTCATAAAGAGTCTCATCTTCTCTTGGTCTAAAAGCAATCATTTGATTCCTCAACTCTTGAGTTTTTCCAGGTGGAAAGTATTGGGCAAGAAATGCTTCAGTGAGCTGCTCCCAATTTGTAATTGAGTTGTGAGGAAAAGAATCAAGCCAATCGAATGCTCTATCTTTCAAAGAGAATGGAAACAATTTTAGCCTTGCTGCATCATCAGATACTCCTGGTTGCTTTTGCATGTCACAGATCATAACAAACTTCTTAAGATGAGTATGAGGATTTTCTGAAGGATGACCTCCGAATTGAGAATTCTGAATCATTTGTAGTACTCCAAAATCCATCTTATAACTATTTGCATCAATTCTTGGTCTTGCTATACTCTCTCTTAAATCATCAAAATGAGGAAAAGCATGATCCATCATACTTCCCCTAGGCACATTAGCATTTACAACCTCTTCACCTTGGGCTGCATTTTCATTGTTTTGACCATTTCTAGCATTGCCGACACCAATTCTAATTCTTTCATCAGCCATGTCTGCTTCTAATTCAGTTTCTCTCAAAGCTTCTTTTCTTTTTCTGGTTTCTTTCTTGTTGGCTTTACAAAATTTCTCAATTTCAGGATTGAACAGTAAGGATGTGTCACTTGTGCTTCTAGCTCTTCTTATAAAAGGTTAAAAGTACCTGAAAAAGAACAAACAAACACAAAATGAAAAGATAACAAAAATAAAACTATAAACAACTAAAATAATCAAGAATTCAATCTTAAACAAACAACTCCCCGGCAACGGCCCCAAAAACTTGATGTGGCCCAACCACAAGTGCACGGGTCGTACAAGTAATACAGTAAAGATATCATTCCCACGAGGAGTTGTGTTAATGATTGAATTTTTTATATAAAAAGTTGACTAAATTGAACTAATTTCAAAATTAAAACAATAGATTGAATGGGTATTGGAGTATGAAATCTATATGTGCGAAATTAATAATCTATCCAACAATGTATTAATTAAACTAAAATTGCATCAAATTGAAATAAGCAAGTTCAAATATGGCAAGATTTAAAATGGCAAGCAATTAAATTCAATTGAAAATTAGCAATGATAAAAAGGCAATTCCGGAGTTCGAGATTTCATATTCAAGCTATTTTGGGATTTTAAATTGGTTATCCAATCTCGTGGAACTTATGGGTTTTAAGGAGATTAATTCTTAAATCCTTTGAATTCCCTTTCGAGTGAGACAAAGAGTGCCTTAATCAATCTAATCCTACTTTCGTGGAGTTAGAGTTAATTAAGACCCATTAAGTTCTTTAATTAATCTGTGAATCCTCTTAATCCTTAGCCTATTTCTAGGTCTAAGTTAATTAAGTCCAATTTCTTGATTATCTATCACAGGGCCTTCTCCTTTCGGTGCCTCAACCATGGATTAAGAACATCACTTAATGGGATCCTACACTAAGCATGTCATTAAGCACACAAGAAATGAATAAAACTCATTAAGACCACAAAATATGGATTACCCAATCAAAATCCACAAAATATCTCAAATATTACAACCCTTATTCCAGAATCAAAATAAAACTACTCACTATCCATAATGTTTACAAGAAAATCTGAGTTTATATGAAAATAAGCTTTAATCTAAGCTAAGAAACAAGAAATTAAACACTAGAAATGTAGGAAAAATATAAGGAAAGAAAGAAATCTGCAAATCTTGGTTGAAAATGGTGTGGAAGGTGAAAGTGACTCTTCAAATTCTGCCTCTCCTCTCCCTTTTCTTTTCTGCTCCTTGTCTCCCCTTCTAAAATGGGAAAATGGGACTATTTATAGCATTTTCTGACATGGAGCCCTAAAATGGTGTGTTCTAGGAGGAATTTTCTGAGGGAATCTTCTGCCAGCTCATTAATGAAACCTTTATGGGACTGCATAAGTGGACTGCATAAGTTATGCAGTCCCTTATGCGCTGGTTCTGGTTCACTTATGCGAAACTGCATGACTTGGTGCATAGGTTATGCACAATTCCGTGAGAGTGCATAAGGGAGGCGTGAATGTGCATAAGCTATGCAGTCTCCTTATGCACATTTCGGCAGGTATTGGAACAGTGATTTTTCTCCTTATGCAGATCTGCATAGCTTATGCGGCAAGTTATGCACAATTTGGTTAATGCATATTTCAGCTTGAAAACTTGTTTTTGACATCATTGGCTGTAGAAGTCACTCCTCAATGGCAAAATTTCTCTTCAGTCCTTCAAAAACACCATTTTTCCTACAAAACAAAGTAAAAATTACAAATTAATCCAAAATTGACAATTATGAAAAACTAGCTAAATAACTAATGAAATTAGCTAAAAATAACTAATAATAAAATAAAATGGCTATGAAATTAGACCTAAATGACTATGCAAAATGTATGCATCACCCACCAATGCTCTTGACCTTCCTGCAATCCATTATTACATAGTAATCCTTAGCATACCCAGGCGAATTTACAAGAACTAAATAAATAAAATTACAATCCAAAAATTATTACAACCTTAATAATACATGCCCAAAATAAATTAAAATAAATTAATTAATTTACAATCCCAAAGAAGCATAAAAGAAATAAATCCAATTACATTGGTCTTTTATAGTCCATGATCATCCATCATGCATATCACTATTTAACAATTAAATAAAACATACATACTTAAATTAAATTGAATATCTCATATTCAACTTAAAAATCCAGATTTGAATATGATTCAAATAAATTTAAAATTTCAGATTTAAACCACATTCGAATAAATTTAAAAATTCAGATTTAAATTACATTCAAACAACCTTAAAAATTCATATTTGAATCACATTCAAATAATTTTTAAAAATCAGATTTGAATCACATTCAAACCATTTTTAAAAATTCAGATTTGAATATTATTCAAATAACTTTAAAAATTCAGATTTGAATATGATTCAAACAACTTTAAAAATTCATATTTGAATCACATTCAAACAACTTTTAAAATTCAGATTTGAATTACATTCAAACAATTTTTAAAATTCTAATTTGAATCAAAATTTAATTGTGATTAAAACTACTAATTAAACACTTTAATTAGTCATAGGATAGGCCTTTAGATCATACAACAATTGCAGAATTTAAAACCAAACCTTGCACCACCCATGAAGCCCAAAGATGGCGCACCATTGATGGTGAGATCAAGCATGCTGCCACACTTCTTTATCCAACCAGCAATGGATCTATCATCTCATGATTATTCCACACAATTAAATCATATAATCAATAATCTAAATGGCAAATATAGTGGCTCTGATACCAATTGAAGGAGCAGAAGCATGAAAAACACAAGTTTATATCATTGAATTCAAAATTTTTCACTTAGGGTCACATGCATCATGTAAGATTTATTTTTAACTATTTGATTTCAATGATAAACAACATATTAAAACTCTTTTAATATGTTTTTGGATCTGTATTTCCCATTTAAGATTTTAGAATTAATCAGATTAATTTTATAACCCTAGATTAAATCAAGAATAAATACACTAACCTCTTGATGCACTGCAGCATATTTGTACCTTTGGGATGAGTCTTTAGGACACCAGATGTTGTCCTTCTAGCTTGTCCACACTAAGATCACCTATGGCAGCCCTTGAACAGCTTCTAAAGCTTTTTTCTATGAATTAGAAAATCAAGTTTTGCCTTTTAAAATATTAAAGATGTAAACAGGACACTAGAAACAATTTCTAGTATTTTTAATTCAAGAGATTGTTTGCTAATTTCTTGGAATTGATGAGAGATGAAGAAGATGAGAAGGTAGAGGAGCCTTTGGGTGGCGGCACAAAGAGGAGCAGCAGCTGATTGTAATTTTTCTTTTCATAGCAACACTTATATAGCTAGGTCACCACATGTCACCTTCTGATTGGTTCTAGGTTTAATTGACCCAATCACATTGTGCCAAGTGTCAAACATATATTTAATCTTAATTTTAATCATCTTATATGATTAAAAGACATTTGGCAAGCTTATGTGTAATGTCATGTATTACCATCTCATGGTGCCACATGTCACCCTATGAAATGACCAAAATGCCCCCGTGTCTTAATTTTGAGTTCTCAACCCAAAATAATTATTTCTCTTCTTCTAATCAATTTATATCAAATATAAATTAATTAATTAATCTCTATTAATTAATTTCTCATTAATTAAATTTATATTTAAATACTTTAAATATAAATTTAACTTATACTATACATCCAATAATCTAGATTTGGTTTTAAGTCATGCTAGGGACTTTGCAATCTAATTGCAAATCAAACCTATTTAATTAATCAATTAAACTCTTTAATTAATTAATTAAATCATATTTAATTTGATGATTACTTGTGTATGTGTGTGACTTACTAGGCTCATCACTAATTGGCAATGAGACATGATATCAACTCTTAATATCATCAGAACTCTTTCTTACCACAAATGATTTCTCTAAATTATTTTATGCACCTCATAGACCATGGTTAACACCTAGCATAGCATGCCATGGCCACCCAATTAGTAATAAGGCTTACCTTAAATGAACCTATAATCATATGTTACCATGCACTAGAATCTCTCTGTTACAAAATCCCAACTCAAGCTGGAGTCATGGTTTATGTCAAACCCCATTTGCTATGAATATTACGTTCTCTTTTAATTCCAATTCTTGATTAAAAGATTTTCTCATCAGAAACTCTTTTCTGATTAAATCTATCTGTCCTGGCCAGGAACTTAAAACATTAAGAACAATTAAATGAACATATGATTTTATCCCTATTTACTTAGAGGAACAGATTCCATCTTGATCAACACCTACTTCCATATATAACTAGTAGGAGCCAACACATGCCCATATACCCATACATAGTACAAGTATGAAAGCAGTATCAAACTCAAACCACCTATATACAAGATAACTGTGCTATCTCAGATCTAAAGATTATATGCACTGATATAATTTATGACAATACATTGATAAGAGTAAACTCTATGTGCTTGTCATAAGTGTCACTGGTTCGGCCTACTTATCATGTATAAGTGCCTATCATGTTTGTTATATGGCATGAGACTCACCATTCCATCTTATTTATATCTCATATAAATAACTTGGGAACAAACATGAATACAATCTTTTTGGATAAGTCATGTTCTTATTATGAAGTATCCTCGATTGTGAACCTATTTATGATACTTTGTACTAGAAATACTGTCACTCATATTCTTAACAACTTAAGAATAGAATTTCTAACAAAATATCAATGGACCTTTTCTATTACACATAAATATATTATGTAAACGGAAAAGTGAAAATGCCTTTTATTAATAAAAGATGTACAAGATACGTACTAAATGATATGCTCTAGGGCATACTACCAACACATGTAAATTACCTGTATGAAATCACGACTCCACAATATAATTATTCAATTAGGTGTTTAGTTTGACTCAGTTAACTTTACTTATAAGTAGAAATTATAAGTAGATTAATATTTGATTTAGTGTATAAGTTAAAAAAATACTTAAAATAATTTAGAAATCATATATAAAAATATCTTACTTATGAGTATTCTATTTATTTTAAAACTATTATTTAACCAAATAAAAGACTATATTATACTAATAATTTTTAAAAATATAAATATTATCTTATTTTAATAACTAACGCACTTAATTAAATATTCTTTTTGTAATTTTAATAAATTATATTACTTTTAAGCACTTTTTAATCAAATAGTTAAATTGTTTAAAAATTATTTTTAAATAATTTTACCAAACAATTAACTATTTATTTTTAATTTGACTTATAAATTTAAAAATATATTTTAAATTAAAATTTAAAAGTAAGTAACTAAACTAAATATTTTTTTTTCCTAAACTTCTCTCTCTCTCAAATTAAAATTTATGGTACACAAAAGTTATATTACATGCATGCCGTATGGGAAATCCTAATATAAGAAAATAAAAACTATTTAGCATTAATAATGTTAATAATTTTTTAATCGATAAAACATATAAGTGCTCCCATAAAATTAAGAGCTTGAATTTTATTAACACCTTTTATAATAAGTGATATATAAATTTCATTGTAATTCCTCAATAAAGTTAGTAACATATCCTAATCTCTTAAACCGGAAACCTCACCTAAACTTTCTTTCAACTAAAAAAAATTCTAATGATTTAATTTTTTAATTTTTATTAAAATTTAAATTTGTGAAGCCTAAAAAGAATTTCAAAATCATTGAATTAAAATTAGTTAATAATTTTAATAACAAAATCATTGAATTAAAATTAGTTAATAATTTTAATAAAGGCTACAAAAAATTTTAAAAATTAGATACAACTTTTTTACAAATCACATATAAATTGGGTGAATTATATATTTAAAAATTACAAATATAAATTATAATAAGCATGTCATTAAATTGATATATGTGGTCACTTATATATATATATATATATATATATATATATAAAATAGAAAAAATGGTCAATTGGGATCCATCATTAGTGCATTATATATCTTGCATGACCTTGCTAAAGGCAAGCCATTATTGGGTTTGTAGTGGAAGGAGTAGCTAGCCGGACTAGATAAGTCATATACTATACTATATAATATAATACGGTTTGGATAATCTTACTTAATTAACTTCTCTAATTTCATATTCGAATTATTAAATGTAAAGGAAAGTAGTTAAGATGCCTTTGGATGGAAAGACGATATTACCCTTAACAAAATACTTGTTGAAGCATTTTGGCAAAGGGTTTATTAGTTCTTTGATCATATCAAATTAAATAACTAAATTAGGAAGTGTCCAAGCGGCCACAAGTTATTGTTAGACTTGTCACTTTAATGCATAATCCAACAACAAAATTGGCATGGAGGTTGGTGGTCTTAGGTTCTACTAAATTCCAGACAAAAGAAATTGGCCAATGGAGCAGTCACTCAGCACAGTGAAAGCCATAATATATATAGATTCTAATTGCCTAATTTGTTTAATGCTAAATAAGAATTTATTCTGTTCAGTAATAACTTTTAAGATAGTATTAATAAGAACTAGAGCGATAGGTAAAGACCAACAATTTTTTATTACAATCGAAAAATCAAATTATATTGATACTAATTAATTTAGTCTATTTAATTTGATTAATTCTTTTAAGAATTTCAATTTTTTAGTTCAATTTGATTATATTTCCAAATTAATTGAAAAAAAAAAATTTAACTGAACCGAATTTTTAAAGGGTTTTTCTTTTCTCTAGTTCACTAATTCAGACTCAGAGTTTAGCATTCAAAGGCCTAAACTTTTCGGTATAGGTCTTTACTCCATTCAAACTAGCAAGTTCATACACATAATTAAATAAAAAAAAAACTCCATTCAATTTAATTTTATCTAGCTAGTCAGTTCGGTTAATTATAATAAAACTATTTAGTTTTTGATTTCCCTAGCTAGTCAGTTCGGTCTTTGCATATTTTCCCTTCTTCTTTATTGACTACATCCTAGTTTGATAGATAGAAAGCAGAAAAGGTTCCAATCATTACACATGGTACTTTAAGGCATCTTTACCAGGAGCCAGTCACTCTCATCTTCTTTCCTGCACAAAGAGGAACAAGCATTAATCAATTACTGTTAGCTTGGAGGAAAAAAAGAGAGAGAGCCCAAAATTTTATTAGCTTAAAAGATTCCTCTTCTTTTAGCCCCACCAAAGGATAGGCACATGGAAGTGGAAACTACTGGGACGGGATTTCAGACTCAAAAATTTGCTCTTCCTGTGGACTCAGAGCACAAGGCAGCTGAATTCCGGTTATTCTCTATAGCAGCTCCCCACATGCGGGCATTTCATTTGTCTTGGGTGTCTTTCTTCTCTTGTTTTGTGTCCACTTTTGCTGCTCCACCTCTCCTTCCCATAATACGTGACAACCTCAATCTCACAGCCACAGACATTGGCAATGCAGGTATTGCATCCGTCTCTGGTGCTGTCTTTGTGAGAATTGCCATGGGACTGCCTGTGACCTTTTTGGACCCCGTATTGCCTCTGCTTCACTGATACTCCTTACAGCACCAGCGGTCTACTTCACTTCCGTTGTCTCATCACCTGTTTCTTTTCTCCTCGTACGTTTTTTCATGGGCTTCTCCCTTGCCACTTTTGTCTCAACTCAATTCTGGATGAGCTCCATGTTTTCAGCCCCAGTAGTTGGCACCGCTAATGGCGTTGCAGGTGGCTGGGGCAACCTTGGTGGTGGAGCAACACAGCTGATTATGCCCCTTGTGTTTGGCCTAATCCGCGACATCGGAGCAGAAGAAATTTACAGCTTGGGGAATTGCATTTTTCGTCCCTGCCCTGTTTCAAATGTTATCAGCATTTGCAGTATTGATCTTTGGCCAGGATCTGCCAGATGGGAACTTCAGGAGGCTACAGAAATCAGGGGATAAAGCCAAAGATAAATTCTCAAACGTCTTCTATCATGGGGTTACAAATTACAGAGGGTGGATCCTGGCATTAACTTACGGGTACTGTTTTGGGGTGGAGCTGACAATTGACAATATAATAGCAGAATATTTTTACGATAGATTTGATCTGAAACTACACACAGCAGGAATTATTGCAGCAAGTTTTGGATTAGTAAATATCGTTTCTAGATAGTGGGGACATTAGGAGGTGCACTCTGCATCATTCTTGGACGAGTGGGATCCTTAACTTCATCCATCGCAGTGATGATTGCTTTCTCTTTCTTCTGCCAAGCGGCATGTGGGCTAACGTTTGGTGTGGTTCCTTTTGTCTCTAGGAGGTAATTAAGATTTCTACTCCCACTTAATCCCATTTCTATCTCACAGAGTTTAAATTCTAATAATACAACCATGTCTCAATCTTCAGGTCATTAGGGCTCATATCTGGTTTGACAGGAGGTGGCGGAAGTGTGGGTGCAGTTCTTACACGGCTAATTTTCTTCAAAGGATCCAGATACTCCAAAGAAAGGGGCATAACACTCATGGGTATCATGATTATATGCTGCACTCTATCAATATGTCTAATATACTTCCCGCAATGGGGTGGAATGTTTTGTGGACCATCATCTAAAAAGATTGCTACAGAAGAAGACTATTACATGTGTGAATGGAATTCAAAGGAGAAGGAGCAAGGATTACATCAGGCAAGCTTAAATTATGCTGATAACAGTAGAAGTGAAAGAGACAGAAGAGCAGACTCTGAAACCAGGCCACCTAATCAGACCTCATCTACAAACGTCTAGTCTATGTACTCCAGTTTCTCAAATATGAGCTTAGCAAGTAAAGGTAATGTCCATCTGTGATATTCAAGTTCCAGATTGCAAACTGTAAAAGCATTTGATATGTAGCCTAAATCATCTCGAAGACCTTATGCGTCCATATTTTCTATTAAGGCAAGCACTTAGGCTCTTCTTTCTTCCAAGCCATATTGCAGTGTTAACAAAAACTTTTTGCATGGGTATAAATTTATATTTAGTCTCCACATAACAAATTTTCTATTTTTATCTAATAATATATTTTTGAAAATATATGAACCAATTAATTAATTTCACTAAAATAGAGAGATTAAATAGTAGTATTTTTCAAAATATAGAATCAACTAATTAAATTTCTTAAAATAAAGAAACTAAATAATAGTTTGAATAACATGAATAACAAAAAATTTAATAGAATGACTAAATAGTTTAACAGAAGCAAAGCATGAGGACTAAATAATATATTTTTCAAAATATAAGGATCAAATAATTAGTTTTAATAAAATACAGGAATTAATTAGTAATTTTCCCTTACATTTATTTAACCACAATATCTCCAACACTTTTTTTTTTTTCGAAGAATGTCTCAAACACTTGACAACTACTCTTGGAAATCTAAATAATAAACTAAAGCTAAAAAGAACCTAGCCAAGGTACATATTATTCAAGAGGCATATGGATTACTAATGCTAATCTTCATATACACTAATTAACTAGTAACTAACAACTTAATGATGAGTTTCACAAAATTGAAACAAGTCAAGAGTCACGTAGCTGCAGAAAATCGTAGGAATTTCCTGATCATGTCCACCAAAACAATCTTTAGTCCATACTCTGAAAATACCACCGCATCCTTGGACCCTTTGCATGTCTTGACCAAACGAAGACTCAGTCCAACAAAAACCTGCATTAAGCACGGTTTCTGCACAGTTCCCAAGGTCAGGGATTTGATAGGCTGGGACTTGAGGAGGTAGCAGTGAGATTCCAGGATTTGTTGGGAGTTGAGGCGTTGATGGTGAGATTGGAACTGGATTTTGAATTGCTGGTGGGGTAAGGCTGGGGATGAAAGGGTTTGGCAAATTGGATTGGCATTGGCGTATACATGTGCAATATCTACCATTTGAACCTCGCCCCATCTGAACCCATCTTACCTCATATGGGCACCCAGAACAATAAGCAGAACAGCCACAATCTGCATTTGTAGCTTCTAACTACCACTAACTTGTGCTACTTGTGACACATGAATTTTAAAGGGAAAGTATCTCTTCTTCCTTTGATTATGTAATGGGTGGGAACGAGTCTGTCACTTGTCGGACAATATGAATTTAATATACATATTAGTTTTATTATATAAATTTTACTCACAGTATTGGTATACTGCTTGTTTGCGGGAAAAAAAAAATAATGTTGGTGACCGTGGGCGTGGGGTACTGGGGATTAAAGTGTGTGCTGGGCGGTGCATGCTTGTTCAACAACCACCAACGCCACCACCGCATTCACCATAAAACGTAGAAAAGGGGGTGCACATATAAAATAGCCATTCAATTAAATGGAGTTTGTAAGTAGAAATTTTCAGTAAAAGTTTCGTTGCTTTAATTACTATACTTTTTATATGTTATAAAAAAAATTGAAATCGTTTGAGGTTTTTTTTGTCGAAGATAAATATACACATAAAAATTCAGAAAAGAAATACGCTTCTTAGTAAAATTATGATTAATTTCTTTAATATATAATCTAAGATAAGAAATAAAGAAAAATAAATAAATATAAATTCAAATATATTATAAGATAAAGTTACCAAAATGCCTAAAACATCTAACAACTAATTAAAATCTAAATAATATACTAATAAAATAATATTGATTAAGATAGCTAAGATACTAATATTGAGGCATTCGTCTTCAAATATATATACTAATAAAGAAATACTAATTGACTAATGTTGAGTTGAGCAATATTGAACCAAAGCAGGAGGCACCCAGTGGGAGACGATGCTAGGAATTCTCTCATCTCCACCAAAGCAATCGTCAGCCCATTGCTTAAACACACTGCAACATCCTTGAGCCATTGGAACATTTTGAAAAGCAGTACCTAAGGAAGCTTCAGCCCAACAAAAGCCCAAATTAACCGCAGATGCTGCACAGGCTGGAGACAATGCTAATGGTACACTTGGGACTCGAGGGGTTGATGGTGCTGGTAGGTTGGGGCTAGGGAAAGAAGGGTTTGATGGGCATTGGCATACACATGTGCATTGACTCCCGATTGAACCTCTCCCAATTTGAAACGTCCTTATTTCATAAGGGCACCCAAAACAAGAAGCAGTGCAGCCACAATCATCTCCAGATGCAGCCTCTGAAAGCCTTGTTAGGCACACAAGCACGAGAACAAATATCAACCCAATTGAAGACCTCATCTTTCTTTTTGCTACAATATCTCTTCTTGCATATATTTTAGTGTGATTTTGTTTTTGTTGAGCAGCTAGCTCGGCTATTTATAGCATACCCATCACATATTTTGAATTTATCTCAATAACTTAAGATTGAATTTTATTTTAATTCTTTTACCGTTTAATATGATGAATTTCTATCATAACTTAATTATAATATTTGAATCATAAAAGGAAACTATATGTGGTACAAGCTTATCATTTAATATTTTCAAGCAGAAAATTAATTTATAATTGTAATTCTACAACCCAATTTGCTATTAATATAAGATAAAATCGTATATTTAATAAATAAATTCTATTATATATTTTATATTTTGACATCGTATTATCATGAATTAATTTTATAATAAGGAAAAATTGTTATGCAAACAAAATCATTCACAGTATCTACTTACATTCTCTCTCTTTATTTAATATAATTAATTATTTATTATTTATAAACATTTAAATACTTTAATTTAATTTCTATCATAAAATGTTAGTTGGATGAGATAAGATAATCATGTTATTTACAATATTAGCACTCATTAAAATAAGAACCAATTCAATTAAATATTAGATTGGCTGACTGCATGTTCACATAGGTATTTTTAAATTCATTTATTATTGTAGTATTAATATATTAAAATTTTAATTTTTATAATTATATTTAATTAATCTGATTTATTCGAATTGACTAAAAAAAATTGAAACTACTTGGATTAAACTAGGAAACCAAGCTAGCTTTTAAAATTCAATTTAGTTTTTTATTTTATTTTTTTATCATTAATATGTTATTTTTAAAAAAAATTAAGAATGTAGAAAGGTTTCTTGTACCTATGATAGAGTTAATTTAATTGAATTATATATATATAATGACATGTGTTGAGTGTTGTTTATATTCAAGTTCAACTCTTTTATATGTAATTTTTTATTAATTTTTTTAATATATAATATAATACTATTATAATATATTAATTTTTAATATTTAATTAAATTTAGTTATTTATTATCATAATTTAATTACCATAATATGTCAATTTTTAGCATCTTTTATTTATTCAAAATTAGAACTTTCATTAGTTACAACTGGACTATAACTCTAGAAGTCTAATTTTGGATTTCACCAGCAAATTTTTGGTAAAATAATTATAAAATTAATTTAAATAATAAAATTTAAAATAAATTAATTCTTAATAGCCAATTAAATTAAGTTCTTCATTATTATAATACTAAATTATTATAAATATTTTTAACAATCCCATTATTCCTTTCTTCCAACTTTTATTAATTAGTTTTTGTTAAACGTATGGTACACGTACATATTTGTGATTTAATTTATTTATATATAATTTTATATTAATTTATTGTATATAATATAATATCACCATAATATTTTTGTTTCCATTGATCAATTAAATTTAGCTTTTTATTATTATAATATCAAATTATCATTACTATATTTTACTCTAATTTTAGAATATTCTTATTATATTTAAAATATTTTGTATTTTTAAATATGCATCATGCAAAAATCATTTTATAATATTATATTGTTATTTTGTAATACCTATATTTTATAAAATAGAATAATTAATGATCAATCTTATTTAATAAATTAAGTCTAACATTTTTAGTTTGAAATAAGATCTATATATAAAAAAACATTGAGGTGACATATAAGAGTTATGAAGATTTTATTTAATAAAAAAATTATAGATAATTTCTTTTTAAATAATTAACATTTTCTTTATTTATTTAAAAAAGGCTAGTTTTCTCTTTTTTTTCAATCAAATTATATTTATATAATCCTAATTTTATTAAAACTTTAATTTTAATATTACTCAACATTTTTTTTAAATTACTCAACATCTTACATGTTAAAATTGTGAAAGAGAATTTTTTTTTAAATAAGAGATAATTTCCTTTTAATTACTCGAATTTTATTTTTATTTTTTATTATATTTTTTTAAAATTTAAATTATAATATATTTTGGAGAGTTAATATATAAAAATTATAATATAATATTTTAAATTACTTAAATAAAATTAGTTTTAAACAAATTAAATTATTATTTCACTAAATCTAATTCATATACATATGAATATTGTGTAAAATAGAATTCAAGTTCATAGAGAACCATGAAAAATTAATAAATTAATATTAAGTGAAATAGAAATTAAATAAATATATTAAAAATTAATGTTAATATTTTAAATAAAATAAATTAATTTTTTATTGCCATTATATTAAATTATTTTGGGTATTTTTCACAATCTTAATATTCTCTCTTCTTCTCATTTTTATACATAATATTTATCTATATATGTGTGTGTGTGAATGGGAGACAACCTTATAAATCGTTAAAATACTTACTTTTTAAAATTATTTACAATATTATAAAAATATAAATAAAAGAAATTATAAAAAATAAAGAAACATGATTATTATATACCATATGTTCTAATAGGATTAAAATTTAAATTTAAATATTTGATATATTATAATAAAGTAATAAATTTTAATAATTAATTAAAAATCAGCCTTCATAAAACGTTGTTAGTTCAATCCAATATATATATGTGTGTAAACATAACACTTATTTAAAACTTATTTTTTTTTTAAAAATGTGAATTTAAGATTTCTTAGTAAAATTTATAATTTTTTTAAAAAACATAAATTTATAATTTCTTAGTTAATTATTTTTCATAAAATTGATCAATTTTAAAAAAAAAACTTCTAAACACAATTGTTTTTAAGAAATATGAATTTCTTTCTCAAAATTTTATTTTGAATTTAAATATAAATAGGTTAAGAATTTTAAATTTATAATAACTCTAAAATTAATTTAAATAATAAAAAAAATTATATAATTATAAATAATATAAATGATGAAGGCTATTGTTGGCATTCCCAATGTTCCTCTTCCCACTTTTATATAGTATATAGATTTAATTAAATAGTACCCATGCTTTAATATATAGTATATAGTAAAACTTCTATTCTTTTATTAATTCTTTTTAAAAAAATCGTTAAAAATTTTTAAAAACAATGAAAAGCACAATTTTTTTAAAAAAAAATAAGAATTTCTGATTTTATTTATTTTTTTATAAAATTTTTATTTTAAATTACAATAAAAAAATTTAATTAAGAAGTTAAGTACAAATAAAACTATATAATATATATAATTTCCAACTTCTTTCGTTAGTTAATGTATAAAAAAGAAAAATATTAGTATTATCTTTTAAACAACAGC
Source organism: Hevea brasiliensis (assembly GCF_030052815.1). NCBI lineage: Eukaryota > Viridiplantae > Streptophyta > Magnoliopsida > Malpighiales > Euphorbiaceae > Hevea > Hevea brasiliensis. The sequence continues at coordinate 4,656,632 of NC_079502.1, forward strand.
TAAATTAAATTTATTAATTAAAAGAATTATTACAATCATCGCCTTCCCACATTAAAAAAAATTTGCAGGAGGGAAGCATCTAACAGAAAAGTCACAATTAACTATAATTTAAGAGTCATGAGTAGCTAGCACACATGCTCATGTGAAGACCTTGATGTTCTCTCAACAGAGCCACCATCCCCTCTCAAGCAATAATCTATACTTGAAGGAACAAGGGGTGCTTGCGATTTCCCATAAGAGTTCCAACAAAAAGCCTGCTTGAAACTTGTGTATCCTTGAGAGGGTTTCAACTGAATATTAATCAGATCAACATCTATGCATGGCACATTACTGCTGCAAGCTAAATAAATGGGTTGCACCGTGTAACTCCCAATTATTTGATCATATCTAACACCAGAAATTGCCACAGCTTCTGTTTGGTTCTTGCAGGTATGCTTGTCACAATAGAATTGATCTATTATTATAGGATACTTGACGTTTGATACTTGGATGTTGGAAAATGATATGTTCTTCACCGATCCAATCCCTCCCTGCTAAAGCCAAATTCTTTAGCAAAACAATAGAATTATGCAATTTAATTAATTAATTAATTATTAGTTTTGATCAATATCAGAAGCATTTATTTTAGGTACCTGCCATGTCTTTATTCTAGCTCCAGCTAGAGTATTTTGCAGTGAGACTTTCTCCACAATGATATTGGAGACACATGCAACACTTTTATCCTTCCCAAGTCCTCCTACACTGAAATTATATATAAGAAAATAAAATATTATTCAATTGATGTCGATCAATATGAGAGTTAAATTCTTTGTAAATAATAAAATCTACCTTATACCATGTCCTGGACCACAGTTGATATGATGAACATGGATGTTGGAGCAACCAGTTTGTATGGATATACAGTCATCTCCTGCCAAAAGTGAGAGTCCAATAATATATTAGCATCAGAATTCAGAAACCATATATATATATATATGGCTATACCTGAAGGCTAGCCTACTTGCTAATAATTAAAACAAGGGCCAGAGAATATACTAAACTGAAAAGTCGGCTGTATTGGAACTTTTTGTTCATGCTTGTCTCAAAAGTTAGTTTAGTGACAGTTATACTGTTTAAAATTTAATTGAACCTAACGTATTTTCCTCACAAACAGATAATCTTTTTATTTTCTTTTATTGCTTTTTCCGCATGTGGCAGAAGTAGATTGCTTTTTCTGTGCAATTCTAACGTGCCATGCACCATTGAGTCAATACCCAACTCAAGTTATGCGATTGAACATTAGCCACCTATTGAAGCATGACCTAATATGTTCTAAATTGATCTTATATGATATAATTAATAAAAGTGAATTTCCTGGTTCTTACCAGATCCAACACTAGAATGCTGAATTTCTACATCTTGTGTGTTCTGCAGGTGAATTCCATCAGTATTTGGGCTATTCGGAGGTGATGAAATGGTTATATTGTTAACCTTGATCCTCTTTGAATTGTCAAATTTCAGATGGCATTGTGGACTATTTACAATTTCAATGTCTCGAACTGTGACATTATAGCTAGCATAAAATCTCAAAGCCTGTAAAGAAGAGGAAAATTAATTCATAACGTTCCAATTATCAGTAGACATAGTCAGACAAAATTAAAACTGTGATCATAAAATAAAAGCAACAAAAACAAAACTTGGAAGAAATGTCTTACTGTTGGTTTCATATCAGGAATGTGCTTGGATTTCTTCTGCAGAAATACATCACAAAACAGCTTTAGCATTTTTCCTATCTCTTTTTTACTTTTTATTTTCCAAATGTTTGAAGAATATATAATTGTCAAACCTGAATAAAATAGACACTAAAGGGAGTCCACCAATCGAAGCCTTGACCATTGACAGTGCCAGTACCTTGAATAGTGAAGTCATGCACCCACTTGAAGTTAAGCCATTGAAACAGGCTGGATTTAGGCCATGAACCCGCTTCTGGAGGAGCTAAGAGAGTTCCATCAATCTGTAATTGGCATGGAATTCCACTTACATTACATCAGCTTGGTGTGTAAAGCATTTTATTATAAAGATATATAAATATTAATTCATGACTTCAATGTACAATTAAATCAAGGTTAAAAAAAGCCTGACAAAGATTATACCCCTTTGTCCTCTTGCATTTCTTTATTCAAGTGTAGTAGTTAGTGAGATCAGCGAAAAAAGAAGAGAGAGCAAACCTGAAGAACAAGGTGAGGCACACATGGACCTTGAAGAGTTATGGGCTTGACAAGGAACTTGAATTCTGCTGGGATTTCTACTGTAGCTCCAGGGACCTCACAGGCAGCTTTCCATGCAGATAGAAGGGCCTGTTTGGTTCAATATTTCACCAAATTATAATTTGGCAAGGGTAGGAGGAAAAAGAATTGTTGAACTTTTGGCCATTACGTACCTTAGAATCATCAGAAACTCCATCACCCTTGGCTCCAAATGACAAAATATTGAACATGCTCGATTGGGTAGGATAAGAACCACGGTGAGGAAGAGGGGCTGGTGCTGGGCCTGGAATATTAGCTGAACCTTTGAGATGCTTACTGGGTTTGCTCTTCTTGCTGTGTTGCTTTCTTGCCTCCACAATGATGGCAAACATAGTGAAGGCAGCCATTATGACAAATATGAAAAATAGATGAAATATACTCTTGTTTCTCTTCATCTTTACAATCCTTTTCTTCTCCTTTCCTGGAATATGGTCTCCTGGAGAATTAATGAGAACTATTCTGGCTCTGGTTGAGATTGTGGAGCGAGCCGTTATGCATGGTTTATATAATGGTATAATTTGTGAGCAAGCTTAGAGTATTTAATAATAAAATTATATTAACACTTTTTATCTATTTGTGGTTTTCTTTATTGCCATCAAGTGTACAAGAACTTTTTTTTGGTAGAAGAGCGTGCAAGAACTTTAGTGTATTTGAGGAGAAATTGTAAAATAAAATGTTGATTGCATATAGGATATCCATATAAAATGACAAGCCAATAAAATATAAACAAGAATATATAAATAAGTTTCATTAAATAATAATTGTTATGGTGAATTTAAAAAAAATAATTACTTAATCATTTTAAATATTTGTCTATATCTAATTGGTTTGTCATTTCATGTAAACTCCCTACATAGAATGAAATACTTAAGGTAGACAAATAGTTGTGTTTATGGAATGACAAGCCAATGAAATATGGACAAGTGTATATAAATAGGTTCATTAAATAATAATTGTTTGATGATGAATTTAAAAAAAAAATAATTGCTCAATTATTTTAAATATTTATGTATATTTAATTAGTTTGACATTTCATATAAATAGCTTATATGAAATCACAGCTCCACAATATAATTACTCAATCAGGTGTTTAGTTTGAGTCATTCAGCTCTACTTATAAGTAGAAAATTATAAATGGATTAATATTTGATTTAGCTATAAGTTAAAAAAATACTTAAAATAATTCAAAAATCATAAGTAAGATAAAAAAATCATACGTAGGGATATCTTACTTATGACTATTCTACTTATTTTAAAATTACTCTTTAATCAAATAAAAGACTATATTATACTAATAATTTTTAAAAATATAAATATTATCCTATTTTAATAACTATCGCATCTAATTACATGTTATTTTTGTAATTTTAATAAATTATATTACTTTTAAGCACTTTTAACCAAATAGTTAAATCATTTAAAAATTATTTTTATGTAATTTTACCAAATAATTAATTATTTATTTTTAATTTAACTTATAAATTTAAAAATATATTTTAAGTTAAAATTTAAAAGTAAGTAACTAAACCAAATATTTTTTTTACTAAACTTCTCTCTTTCTCTCAAGTTAAAATTTATGGTACACAAAAGTTATAACACATGCCGTGTGGGAAATCCCAATAAAAGAAAATAAAAACTATTTAGCATTAATAATTTTAATAATTTTTTAATCGATAAAATATATAAGTGCTCTCATAAAATTAAGAGTTTGAATTTTATTAACCGTCTTTCATAACGAGCGATATATAAATTCCATTAATATATCCTAATATCTTAAACCGGAAAACCCTCACCTAATCTTTCTTTTAACTAAAAAAAAAATTCTAATGATTTAAATTTTTAATTTTTATTAAAATTTAAATTTGTGAAGCCTAAAAAGAATTTCAAAATCATTGAATTAAAATTAGTTAATAATTTTAATAAAGGCTACAAAAAATTTGAAAAGTTAAATACAACACTTTTACAACTCAACTCAACTCAACTAAGCCTTTATCCCAAAAATTTGGAGTCGACTATATGGATTCGCTTTCTCCACTCTAAATGATTTTGGGTTAAATCCTTAGAAATTTGAAATGCTTCTAGGTCATGTTGTACTACTCTCCTCCAAGTCAATTTAGGTCTATCCCTTTTTTTCTTTCTATCCTCTAATCTAATGTGTTGTACTTGTCTAACTGGGGCATCCGTATGTCTATGCTTCACATGACCAAACCACCTCAATCTCCCTTCTCTCAACTTATCCTCAATTGGCACCACTCCTACCTTTTCTCTAATACTCTCATTACGAACTTTATCTAGTCTAGTATGGCCACTTATCCACCTTAACATTCTCATCTCTGCAACTCTTATCTTAGACGCATACGACTCCTTCAATGCCCAACACTCACTACCATATAACATAGCCGGTCGTATGGCAAATACAACACTTTTACAAATCACTTATAAATTGGATGAAGTATATATTTAAAAATTACAAATATAAATTATAATAAGCATGTCATTAAATTGATATATGTGGTCACTTATACATACATACATACATACATATATATATCACATATATCAATTTAATGACATGCTTATTACTTATACATACATACATACATACATATATATATATATATATATATATATATATATATATATATATATATATATATATAATAGAAAAAATGGCCAATTGGGATCCATCATTAGTGTATTATATATCTTGCATGACCTTGCTAAAGGCAAGCCATTATTGAGTTTTAGTGGAAGGAGTAGCTAGCCGGACTAGATAAGTCATATACTATACTATATAATATAATACGGTTTGGATAATCTTACTTAATTAACTTCTCTAATTTCATATTCTAATTATTAAATGCAAAGGAAAGTAGTTAAGATGCCTTTGAATGGAAAGACGATATTACCCTTAACAAAATACTTGTTGAAGCATTTTTACAAAGGGTATATTAGTCCTTTGATCATATGAAATTAAATAACTAAATTAGGAAGTGTCCAAGCGGCCACAAGTTATTGTTAGACTCGTCACTGTAATGCATAATCCAACAACAAAACTGGAATGGAGGTTGGTGGTCTTAGGTTCTACTAAATTCCAGACAAAAGAAATTGGCCAATGCAGCAGTCACTCAGCTCAGTGAAAGCCACAATATAGATAGAATCTAATTGCCTAATTTGTTTAATGCTAAATGAGAATTTATTATAGCTTTTAAGGTAGCATTTGATATTTTAATATCTAATCAAAATATTATTTATTTTATTTATACTATTTATAGGAATAGTATTTATATTAATGTTTAGAAATTAAGGGAGTAGTTCATAAAATGTTACAAAAAATGAGGGAGTGTTTTGACTAAAGTAAAAAAGATATATCACTATTTGTACTTAACAGCTAATTTAACGATTATTTTTACTAAATGTTTTTATTTTAAATCACTATATAAAGAGCTAGCAGTTAGTAAAACAATTGACAGTCACTGAAACAGTTAATAACTACTAAAATAATTAATATTGCCAAATAAGCCCTATATTTAAAACACTTCAATAAATAGAAAAATAAATAAAAAAAACTATATTCAAAACACTAATTATAATTTAATTGATATAGGAAAGAGATTATAAATTGTGGCATGCACGCATGGGTTTTTTTTTTTAATGACAAAAAGAATAATGACTAGAGAGGTAGGTAGAGACCAGCAATTTTCTATTACAATCAAAAAATCAAATTATATGGACATTAATTAATTTATTCTATTTAATTTGATTAATTTTTTTTTAAGTGTCACAAGGGTTTGCGATCGCCGAAGGAGATGGCGATGAATATTGGTTTTTCCAAGCCAAGCCAAACTGCGGGTTGTTCACCAATCTCTCCTCCTCGCTGAAGAATTGAAAAGATCGGTTTTTCATATTAAGGAGCAAGGATCCACATGGCTTTGAGGGAGTTCCACGTAGTTAGAAATATTTGGTTCCTAAAGTGCTAAAGAAGATCGCCCTGAATAAAGATGAGGACACCATGGTAACAGAATTGAAGAATCAAGCGACCGTTCATAAATATTCATGTTTGGATGCGGGTATGGCTGAGCTAAAGTGGTGGATGATGCGGATGATCGCCCGTGAGGACTATGAGCTGCAACTCTCTGACCTCAGCCCTAGGATCGGTAAAACCTGAACTTTAGGTCTTACACTCTCAACAAACTCACTAACTTATTTTATGTGTAGATATGGCTGGAGGCGAATCCGCAAAGGAGAGCCGCAAGCGGAAAAGGGAGCTTGCTCGAAAGGTGCATGAGATGAAGGAAGCTACAATCGCCGCTCAAGCCCAAGATCGGGTTTTGGTTGAAGTTTCGAGTTCTCCATCCAAGCCTCAAGAGCAGCCAGCCTCGGAAGCGGAGGTCATCACCTCCCCACCTCGACAGGCCGAACCTTCGCCTCCTCCGGTCTCTTTAAGTGTAGAGGGGGGGTCTTCTGGACCCGTTGCTCAGCCGCTCTCTCGGGGTGCCTAGGTCCTCCTCCAGTCTTTGGAAAGGAATCGCTCAGTTTGGGGCAATCCCGATCTGGCTAAGGTCCTAGGCGCCACCATCTGCTTTCAAGAAGATAGGACTCGGATGGCCCAGGATAGCATCGATGATCTTCTGACTAAGACAATGAGTTTGGGTTTGGTGGCTATTGCGAACTAGCAAATGATCAGAGAGAAAGCCCATCTCTTGAGGAGGGAGATCATCAAGGCGGTCCAGGACGCAGCGGCTGCAAAGACCCAACTCTCAACTGCCAATGATCGGATAGTTGAGTTAGAAGATCGAGTGAAATCTTACGAAGAAAGGATGGCAGAACTGGAGCAGGAACTTTAAGACGCTCGGGCCTGTCGAGATGTCGATCTCGTTCGATTCTCTGAGAAGCTCAAGGCGAAGGAGGAGGAGGCCTTTGTGAAAGAGGCTGGGGCTTATGTGAATGCTCATAGTGACCTCCTGGCCGAATTGGTGAAGCGTTATCCTAAAGAGGACTTCACCTGGATGGAGAAGCTCGCTCCGACAGTTGAAGATGACAGCGAAGAAGAGCATGAGAGAGAGGAGAGAGAGAGAGGGATGAAATTGAAAAAGTAGCTCAGGAGCAAGTTAGGGAAGACCCTCCTGCCGAATGACTTGTGTATTTTCCTTCTAAAATGAATTTTTTTTTTGTTTGACTAATTTTTGATGAGGTCAGAAAAATAAGCATTAATTGAATGAGTTCAAACACAAAGCTAAAGATCGGTTATCGAACATAATTGCTTAAAGAGATCGGTGAATATTAAGCGCGAAAACCCCTTAAAAAGAAAAAAAAAAAGAAATGACTTGAGATCGAGTTTTAGTCCAGATTTGCCAGGTTCAGGATCACCTATTTAGAGATAGGATAAGATATTAACTTGAAAAAATGTACGCGAGTTCTTATCCTGAGATCGGGTGGAACACTGAGACGAGAGATCGGCTTAAAAGACACTTGAATTAATTTTAAAGGTTCGCCCAAAATATGGTGTCTACAGTTACCCCTTTTCACATGTTTTCTATTTGAGAGAATGAAATTCTCTCATATAGGAATCATGTAAAGATTTAGAACTATATTTTGGGCGGTTGGAATACTGTGATTGAAATCAACTTAGATCTTGAATCCAGAGGTTGATGGCAGGAAATTAAAATTAACTTGGATCTTAAATCCAGAGGTTGAAAAATGCTGAAAATTAAAATCAACTTGGATCTTGAATCCAGAGGTTGAAAAATACTGGAAATTAAAATCTAAGGTTGATGACAAGAAATTAAAATCAACTTGGATCTTGAACCCAGAGCCTTGTGATGTGATTTCTCTTTAGCCTCTGGCTATTGAGATTCTATTTGTTTCGAATGGCATGATCTAACTGTGGGTTTTATGAAATGTGTTTTGATACTTCGAAATGAACTTGGTTTGCATTAAAACCTCATAATTCATGTTTTGTGTTTAATGCTCATGTTTAGTCAAATTTTTTTGAATAAATGTGATTTAAGTTTTGCATAAAGATTATTTTAGTATGTTGTGCACCACTGAGTCCTAGTACTCAGCGATAGCTTCTATTGCTGTCGCAGATACAGAGACTAAAGGAGCAGCAGACTGAGCTGCTAAAGATTGAGGATCAATAAACTTGAAGTCTTCGGGTATAATTTATACCCTAATTGTAAATATTTCTTTTGATGTATGTGTTGCATATAAATGTATGGACATGTAAATGGGTCTTGAGCAGCTTGTACAAAAATTTGTATGAAGTTTGTAATAAAGTTTAGTTTGTATTTCTTTTGATGTAAATTTTGTAAGAATGTATATAAATTGTTTTGTCTCTAATGAAATATGAGTACAACTATTTTATTTAATTTAAATGAAATGTATTGCTAATATGCTGAGGATTATTGAATTTTGAACTTGAGAAATTTATTGAAATGATTGTGAAATTGATTGAGTTTGATTGTGAAATTGAAGTAGTGGTTGAGAAAAATTTTTAGAAGTGCTTTTTACAGGTATTTGAAGAACTGGTTTCTCAAAATACAGACAGAACTCTGTCAAAATTTTTATAAAATTTGCGGAAAACTAAAATGGACCAAAAATATTAACTAGTTTTAATTTTAACTAAATGTTTTAAATACCTATTAGAAAATGCTCACCACTTGTCAAAAATAAGAAAATTGTTTTAAAATCCCTTGTAGGGTACTTAATGAGTTATCGGTAGGTGAAGTTCGGTAGTTCATTAGGTATTCTACGAGATCATGTTATGCCTTACAGAGGGGTAAGGTGTGACACAGAAGTTGATAACAGGAAATTAAAATACTGGAAATTAAAATCAACTTAGATCTTGAATCCAGAGGCCGATAACAGGAAATTAAAGTGATGAAAATTAAAATCAACTTGGATCTTAAATCTAGAGGTTGATAACAGGAAATTAAAATACTAAAAATTAAAATCAAATTAGATTTTGAATAATTAGTTAGCTATTATGAATGAGTTGTACTTTGAATGTTCAAACTACAAAGCAAATCTGATGCAAGGTGTTCATGCCATTAAAGTTTACTTAACAAGGCCTCGTAGTTAACCGACTAATGGAAGTAGTTGGAGCAAATCCCAAGACTTATCTCATTAACTACTTTGTCATTATCATTCTGAAGACTCAAATGTTTTCTTCGAAGAGCCCCTTCAGCTTTCTCCTTTTTTTTTAACTCTCTTTTCCAGGGTGCCTTTCCGGGTTTTCACCCTTCACTCATTTTGTAGAAAGCGCCCTTGTGGGTTTTCGCTTTCTTTTTCATATTTTGCTAGGAGCGCCCTTTCGGGTTTTCACCCCTACTTTTTTTCTTTTTTTTTTTTTTTGGCTCTGATCCTCAGATGTAGGTGCACCAATCGCCTGTCAATCGTTTACCTCCTGCAAATCTCAAAACAAAGTATATGAAGTTACCTATGTTTAAATCCTCATCTTATAATGAAGCTTTAATAAATTAATAGCCCATAAACCAAGGTAGACGACTTAAGAACAAATTTATTCATGAAATAAGGAGGTAATTATATTATCACAAGAATAAAGATACATTTTTGAAGAAAGGGTACAAGGGCAAGTCTCACGAATTCCTTTTAGTTAACTTCTAAAGAACCCCAACCACCATCGTTTTAAGTAACCCTCTAACAAGCGTTTGTGCTATGATAACTTATTGCTTCTTGATCCTGAACCCCCTTATTTCTCTGCTGTTTCTAACTAGGAGTGCCCTTTTCGGGTTTTCACCCCTAGTTTTTTTTTTTTTTTAATTCTCTTTTCCAAGGCGCCCTTCTGAGTTTTCACCCTTAACTCATTTTGCAGAAAGCGCATTATGGGTTTTCACCTTCTTTCTCACATTTTGCTAGGAGCGCCCTTTTAGGTTTTCACCCCCATTCTTTTTTTTTTATGCATAATATCTTCTTACAGCATCTGTGTTTACTGGCCTCGGCAATTCTCCCTCGTCCATGTGAGTCAAGACTAATGCACTGCCAGAAAATGCCTTCTTAACCACATAAGGTCCTTCATAAGTTGGTGACCATTTACCCTAGGAATCGCTTTGATTTGGGAGAATCTTCTTTAAAACTAGATCTCCTGGTTGGAATTCGCATGGGCGTACATTCTTATCAAATGCTCTAGCCATTCTTTATTGATACAACTACCCGTGGCATACCGTTGTGAGTCTTTTTTCATCGATCAAATTCAACTGATCTATCCTGGATTGAACCCATTTTGTCTCGTCTATCCCTGTTCCTTTTAGAATCCTCAAAGAGGGAATCTCCACCTCTATGGGTGAAACAACTTCCATTCCGTAGACTAACAAATATGGGGCTGCCCCAGTGGAAGTTCTTATTGTACTCCGGTAGGCATGAAGGGCAAATGGGAGCATATCATGGTAATATGGTCATCTTTTCAATTATGCGTTTGAGATTCTTATTGGCAGCTTCCACAGCTTAATTCATTTGGGGTCGATAGGGTGACGAGTTGAGATGGCGTATCTTCTATTGATCGCATAACTTTTGAACATTTGGGCCATTCAAATTCTTAGCATTATCAGTGACGATCTCATTGGGAAGGCCATACCTACTGTTATTTCTGAGAAACTTCAGAAATGTATTTTGAGTAATATGGGCGTATGAAGTGGCTTCGACCCATTTGGTAAAGTAATCAATGGCCACCAAAATGAACCTGTATCCGTTGGATGCCTTTGGATTAATCGGATCAATTACATCGATGCTCCACATCGCAAAAGGCCATGGTGTGATGAGATTATAGAGTTGATGAGGTGGGACATTTAACCGGTCAGCGTAGATTTGGCATTTGTGACATCTCCGAAAATATTCAATGCACTCCTCTTCCAAAGTGGTCCAAAAGTACCCCCGCCTTAAAATTTGCTTAGCCATCATGTGTCCATTGCTATGAGTAGCACAGTTCCCCTCATGGATTTCAAAAAGAATTCTCTTTGCTTCTTTTGTATCTACGCACCTCAATAATTCACCATTAGAGCTCCTCTTGTATAGGATTTCGCCACTGGGAAAGTATCCCAATGCTAACCTCCTGATCATTCTTCTTTCATTTCTACTTGCCCCAGGAGGGTATTCTCTACTTTTGATGTAAACCTGGATGTCATAATACCAAGGTTTGCCATCCGTCTCCTCTTCAGTCATGAAGCATTATGCCTGTTCACTCCTTGCTTTAATTCGTAATAACTGCGTTATTTGTCCTTTCTCCATTTGAGTCATCACAACTAGAGTAGCTAAGGCATCGGGGAATTGGTTCTTGTTACGATTCAAGTGAGTGAAGGAAATTTCTTCAAACTCCTTGATTAGCTTGAGGAGATATTTCTGGTATGGGATCAGTTCTGGATCTTTAGTTTGCCATTCCTCTTTGACTTGATAAATGATTAGAGCTGGATCCCCATACACCTATAATTTCCTTACCTTCATTTCTATGGCAGCTTGTAAACCACTCACGCAGGCTTCATATTCTGCTAAGTTATTGGTACAGTCAAATCTTAGCTTGACAGCTATCGGGAAATGCTTCCCATCTGGGGATACCAATACCGCCCCAATCTCATTACCGAACAAATTGACTGCTCTATCGAAATACATTTCCCACACGTCATCTAATTCCTTATCATCACTGCTTACTGCATTAACATGCTCATCAAGGAATTCGAAATCCAGAGCTTCATAATCATCGATTGGGTATTCCGCCAAGAGATCAGCAATCATACTTCCTTTTACTGCCTTTCTTATCATATAGACAATATCATATTGAGAGAGTATGACCTGCCACTTTGCTATTCTTCCAGGTATGAACGGGCTTTCAAATACGTACTTAATTGGATCCATCCTGGAGATGAGCCACATTTTATGATCCAACATATAGTGTTTGAGTCGATTCGCTGTCCATGCTAACGCATAATAGGTTTTTTTCTAGAAATGAGTACCTCGACTCACACTCGTTGAATTTCTTACTTAAATAGTAAATGGCTCTTTCCTTTCTCCTAGTGTCATCGTGTTGCCCCAGAACACAACCCATTGAGTTTTGCTGAGCTGCCGTGTACAGAATTAACTGCTAGCCAGCCACTGGAGGAACCAATACAGGTAGATTCGACAAGTACTACTTAATCCTTTCGAAGGCTTTTTGACAAGGTTTATCCCATTTCACGGGATTGTTCTTCTTAAGCAATTTAAAAATGGGTTCAGCCTTAGCGGTGAGATTGGAAATGAATCTCGAAATGTACTTTAATTTTCTCAGGAAACTTTGCACATCTCTTTCTGTCTTTGGGGACGGCATTTCTTGAATAGCTTGAATCTTGTTTGGATCTACTTCTATTCATTTCTCACTGACTATAAACCCCAGCAGCTTTCCCGATCTTGCCCCAAACACACATTTCGCAGGGTTTAATTTCAATTGATACTTTCTGAACCTTTCGAATACCTTTCTTAATACCTGCACATGGCTTTCAGTCCCTCTAGATTTAATAATCATGTCATCCATATATACTTCCACTTCTTTGTGCATCATATCGTGGAATAATGCGACCATGGCAGGTTGGTAGGTAGCTCTTGCATTCTTTAATCCGAACGGCATCACTCGGTAATAAAATACTCCCCACTAAATCATAAAGGTAGTCTTTTCTTTGTCATCTTTGTCCATCAAAATTTAGTTATACCTTGAAGCCCCGTTAATACATGAACATCTCTCCAATACTGCTACATTATCCACTAGCACATCTATATGTGGGAGAGGAAAATCATCTTCCAAACTTGCTTTGTTGAGATCTCTATAATCAACGCATACTCTTACTCTTCCATCCTTTTTTATCACAGGGACGACATTAGCTACCCACTCAGGGTATTTTACCACTTTCAGGAATCCTGCATCGTACTACTTTTTAACTTCATCCCTAACCTTGAGCAGTGTATTAGGGTTCATTCTCCTCAATTTTTGTTTAACTGGGATTGTCCCTGGAATTAGGAGGATTTTATGTGTCACTATTTGGGGATCCAATCCCAGTATATCATCATAACCCCATGAAAATACGTCAATGAACTCTTTTAACAGTTGAATCATGGGTTCTAATTCTTCATTATTCACAATCTTGATTTCCTTTTTATTTTCTTTAGTCCCCAAGTTTAATGTATTTATCTCATCTCCACAAGGTACCAGAGTGGGCTCATTTACTTCTGTTTGTTCTTTCACAGACTCTTCTTTGGAATCACTTGTGTCGATGGCAATTGTGGGACTTTTAAAGTTAACATAGGGAATTTCAGAGTCAATTGAATTATTATGTCTGGATTGATCAGTAGTCCTGAAGAAATGAAAGTGGAGTGCATTAAAGAATGGATTTTAACAACGAACTTTTAGAAGGAAATATTAGACATAGAATTTTGAAAAAATGCACTATTAATTCATTAATGTCTTATCATAAAAAAAGGGTTCATTTATAGAATCACACCTGTTATCATGGACGGAGTAATCAAGTGTTGGTAACAAAATATACTTTACTTGAAATAAAGCATAGGAATATCCTCTGCCCCCCAATTATCAAGTTTTTGCTCTTCGGCAATTGGTAAAATCAGCATCTCGGATATGGTTGTTGGTTGTAGAACATTGGTGGATAGCTCTGAGGGAGGTTTTTCATCTTCTTCTAGATTTTCAATGATCGGTCTGGTAAAAACATCTACAATCTTCGGGATGTTTTTCATCTTCCCGAGTGATTTGTCAAATCTCTAATCTCTGAGCATGTTTCTCATCCAGAACCTACCATCTGTCAGAGCATCCTCCTCATATCCTAAGCCAAAATGACCATTTCTCTGAATAGCTGATACAGGTTCGATAATTCTTTGCAATGTGGTGCCCAATCCCTTGCCTTTTTTATAACTGTTTCTTAGCATCACCTTTGCGACCATAGCTGCAGCTCCCCCATCACTCATAGCGGTTCCTTGCAATTCCAACGCTTGGAAAGAACTTTCCAAGGATCTTTCAGTTGTCTCTACATAGGGAACTGATTGGGGCTTGTTAACTAGCATAGCTTCCTCCCGTCTCACTGTGATGATTTTGCCATCCATGACATATTTGATCCTCTGGTGCAAAGTTGAGGGCTTTGCGTTTGCTGAATGAATCCAAGGTCTTCCTAACAACATGGTATATGCCGACTCAATATCCATTACCTAAAATGTGACGTTGAAAGTATATGCCCCAATCTGAAATGGCAAATTAATGTCTCCCAGTACATCTTTCTTTGTATCGTCAAAGGCCCTCACTATCATGGTACTTTGGCGCACGCCAGATGCGCCGACGGGGAGTCTTGCCAAGGTCGCATTAGGCAAAATGTTGAGTGCTGAACCATTGTCAATTAAGACTTTAGCAACCATACATCCTTTACACTTGACTGTCACATGAAGAGCTTTGGTGTGCTTCAAGCCAGCGGGGTCTATCTCGTTTTTTGAGAAAGTGATGAGATTGGATGCTTGGATTTGTCCAACTATCTTCTCAAATTGTCCTAGTGTAATATCGAGATTTACGAAGGCCTGATTTAGGACCCTTTGTAAGGCATGGCGATGCATCTCAAAGCTCAATATTAGTGACAACAAGGAGATTCTAGCAGGTGTTTTTCTCAACTGTTCAATTACATTGCCTTCACTTTGCTTCATTATTTGTAACAACAATTCATCCTCTTCTTTCGTCTCACTGGATTGTCCTTTCTCAACCTCTAAGGCTCTTCTTTCTACACTCTCTGGTAATTCTCCCACCTTTACTTTCCCTTTATCTTTCTTCTCCATTTCACCAGTGCCATAACACCTATCACTTCTAGTGATAAATTCTATTCCTTGCTCAGGGAGGAGTGGGTCCTCTGTTGGAACTGGTTTTGGTGTTAATTGGGGAGAAGTATCATTAGAGGAGCTAGAGGGTCCCATATAGGTCATTTTAAAGTGAGCATGTGGGGTGAAGCATGGTTTGGGGGTTGTGATAGGTTATGTATAGTTATGGTTGAGAGTTGGGATAGAAGTGGTTTTGGATGCATTTTGTGTAAAAACTTAGAAGTTATAATTCCAAGGAATGGCATGAGTATTGGTGACTAAGAGCTATGATGGAGTGCGTATGACTGTTCTTGGCAGTACTAATGGTGTTGTAGTGGTGGGCACAGAAAAAAACATCTTTGGAGTAGATCTTGAGATGTCTTTGCCATATCTGGTAGTGTTTACTTCCTTTTCTTCTTTTGACTTCAATTGACACCTCAAGATTCTAAGCGATAACATTCTTAGAATTTTCTCCTTGAATTCATTACAGTTCTACAGCTCATGATCTGCTACTCCATTATGATAGGGACATCTTGGGCCTGGCTGATCATTTTCATAGTCGAATCCCCGTGGGTGTATGTACCCTTCCTGTACTGCCATTGTGAGAATTTCATTAAAATACGGGATCAACTAATTCACTTCCATAATTAAATTCTCGTCTAGGGACTCTGCCATATTCACACCGTTCCCTTTTCCCATATCATGATGGGGTAATGGGTTTAAAGTGATATTAGGAGCAGAGCCATTCCCTTCAATCCTCAGCCACTCATTCCTAATCAGGGATTGTACCCTTCCTCGAAGTGCTCCACAGTTATGTGTTGAATGTCTGACAACCCCACCATGATATTCGCATCTAGCGCTGGCATCATACCACCTTGGATATGGCGGTTGGACAGGGTCTACTAGGATGGGCACTATCTGATTGATGCCTAACAAGTAACGGTAGATTTCACTGAGTGGGAGAGATAATGGCAGGTCAGGATTCCTTGATGGTCTTAAACGGGGTTGAGGAGCAGATGATCTGAATGGAGCAGGTTGGGCAAGTGGTCTAGGATTATAAGCAGCTTGGGGAGGATATTGTGGACGAGTGTAACACCCCTCACCCGACTACAGTGTAGTCTAGCAAAGTGTACTACATTCGGTGCCGGAGCACCCTAACTTATCTTACTTTATTTCTTTAAAAATTTTGTTCTCGTTATATTTAATATTGATTATTTTTTGACAGAGAAACTAACGGAGTTTTCCCTATTTTATTATCGTTTGACTTGTTTTACTATTCATCTGTTTGAAAATTTCAATAATATTTTAAAATAAAAATCTCATCCATACTGATCATAATCATCTGATCAGTTCAAATATTCTCTATATAATTCAATTTCACATTCATTTCCATACTTTATCATTCATGCTCATCATATTCATCTCACATTTAATTCTTGTAATTCACATACTCAATTCATATGTAAATATTCTCAAATTACATAAGCAAAATTTTAAAATTTCCTTAATTTACAAAATAATTACATAATTTACAAATTTACATGATCTACAAATTAATTACAGTTCCATAATCTCTATAATTCAACATACAATTCATAGTTTACATTACAAATAATAACTAATTATAATGTACAAAATACATAATATGATCTATATGGGCCCTATCTACATGCATTGCTGAGTAGGTGACAACCTTGAACACTCTGCAGATCAAAACTCTAAAATCTCTGTTTAGTATTCGCTGGGCTTTAACTTCAGTACCTGCGCGAGGAAACAAATTCATCGCGCTAAACATTTCTGCTTAGTGGTGCAATAATATAACAAGAAATAATGTATACAAATAAAAATAATTGGAGCATATTTTCCATACTCAAGAATTTTACTGGGTTCATATGAAATTTGCCATACAGTATATTTTTCGTCATTTGTGTTGCTCTCTAGAATCTCTTCTGTCATAAGTTTACAATAATCATTTATATAATGTGCAAATAAATCTAAATATTTAGTTTATGTTTATATTATTATGGAGGATGCATTTCTAATAATTATTTACGTTATGCTTATTTTGCTAGTCTTTCATTTACTCTCTTAATATTTTCTATGTATTGTGGATCATTTCGTAATAATTAAATTCTTAATACTAGTTTAATACCTTTCAGATTTTTCTCACTGATTTATTTAGTTTCTAATATTTTTAACTTATTTCAATAAATTTTTCTGCCCAGGTAACCTATGATAGGCTGACTAAATTGGATAACGGGTCGTTGGCACTGGACACCGTGGTGCCTCGGGCCGTCATACCATGGGACGCAGAACGTCAACCACGTATGCAATCAGTATGGCTAAAAAGCCATGATAATACATAATCGGACATAAAGCCATGAGTGCGGGCATAAAGCCATGAATACAGGCATAAAACCTTTTGCAGTACTGCTAAAATAATACCCTATTGGCATGCCAAACTATCCAATCTGACACATATGTCTAGGCAATACAAGGGCATATAATATCATTAAATATTATTATATTGTGTTTTATGACTTCATTATTTTATAATAAATTTTGATTATAATTCATACATTCATTTGATCATTTATATGATCACAATTCACATCAATTATCATTTTATACCATTGTACTCAAAGTACTTTTTCTTTCTACAATAATGAGAACTAATCTCTCATTTATACATTAATATGATTCATTTATTTATTCATTATGTCATTCATATTAATCACAATTCAAAACAATGGTTCACATGTACCATTGTATTCAAAACATTTTTCCTTTCTCATTTATTCATTTTATGAATTCTATTTGTGATTGGCATATAAGCCCTAACTATCTATTCACATCAATTAGTTGGTTTACTTTTCATGTTTCAAGCAATCCATGAACATTTCATGGATTTCAAATTTATGGCCTTAATTTCCCTTTAACAATATAGTTCTTACACTTTGTGTCTTTGTATTACTATATTCACTCAAATTGTTGACTTTTTAATACATAATAAATTTATTGAACCTAAGTTCACCAAGATACCACATTTTGCATTCTAAAGTTGTTGGTATTGGTTGCCAATACCATTTCAAAGCTTAGTGTTGGTTACTTTATAATTTTCAGATTTCAAGCACTAAGGTTTACTATTCCGTTGGTCATTTGTACAGTAGAAATTTGACAAAATTGTCTTCATGAAAGTTGTTCCTTATTGTGTCTAGTTATATTTATTTTTTTGAATCACTCCATTTGGAGTTTTGTAGCTCAAGTTATGGCCTAAACACCATAACTAGCTGGATTGCAAATTTTCCAAATTTTCTGGACAGAACCAAATCTACAGTGATTTGTACACTGACTGCAGGTCAGTTTTTAAACATGTTATGATCAAAATTTGGGTTTGGTTTCTCCATGAAAGTTGTAGGTCTATGTCTCAGCTATCTGCTGGTAAAATTTCAGGTCAATTGGACCTTTCTACACTGAGTTATGACCAAATGAATAAATACTGTTCATTTAGTCATTTTGCCCAGGCAGAATGCAAGTCACCCGGATTAGGGCAATTTTTAGGTTAACTTGGTTTGGTTTTCTGGGCAGGGTTTCTAGACCAAAGTTGTGCCATTATGTGTCTAGTTTCATGTCCAATTGGCTTTACACCAATTGAACCTATACAACCTAAGTTATGGCTAAATAACCATAACTGGTTTATTTCCTAATTCTGTCTCTTTAATTAGGCAGATTTTGGCATTACCAATTTCCAATTTAATTATATATGTTGTAGTTACTTTCAGGCTTAGCATTCTTCATATAATTTGTTCCTTGTGTCTTATAGTCACTCAAAAATTTTAATTACAATTTTCTAAGTTTTGTAGAATTAATTATACTAATTTAATTGGCCTACACTCCCGTACCCTGTGTCTTCCGGTTCCAGGTTCAAGTCAGTGACTGCAAGTGGATTTTTAAGGTTCTTACGTTCATAATTTGAGGAAGGTTTCTAAAACAAAGTTGGGGCCCTGCTTCTTATGTTTCTGGAAAGGTATGGCTCGTCCCAAATGGAGTTGTCTAGTGAAAGATATGCTATAAACACTAATCCTGGATCAGATGAAATTGAGCAAATTTCCAGGTTTGGATATACCAAGTCCTTTTAAGCATTTGACCTAATTTCTTTAGGTTCTGAATTTTGGCCAAAAGACCAATATTGTAGGCCTATGTCTTATAAAACGTTTTCCATCGGTTTCATTGCATTTGGATTTTTATAGACCAAGTTATGGCCATTTTTCCAAAACTGGTCAGGTGAGCTTTAGTCCACGAAATTCTGGGTAGAATGGTTCTGGTCAGTTTGGTGACCTCACTTGGGCCAGCAATTTCATTTGGTTAGAGGCATTTCTGGGCTTGGTGTTCTTAATGAAAGTTGTAGTCCTATATCTAATCTTTCCAATGACACAAAAATCAGGTCATTTGGACCTGTCTCGAGGAAGTTATGGCCAAATACTGTTCATTTGGTCAATTTTCTTGGTTCAGTGTTTGGATTTCTGAATTGGACCAACAAATTGGTCAACTTATGGATAAAATTTGGGCAGGGTTTCTTCATGAAAAATGGGGTATTTTGAGTCTAGTTTCACCTCCAATAGGCCTCATACCAATTGGAGTCACATAATTTCAGTTATAGGTCAAACAAGACCCTGGACTCATAGGTCCAAATTTCCTGCACCTGAAACATCACTTCCAATATTCCATTCTCCTTACTCCCAACTACAATTTATCACTCATAGCACTTCAAATGATCAACAAACAGCCTCAACAAGATCAATCTTAAGCCATATCACCAGGGTAACAAAATTAACTCAAACCCTAACATGTATAGTTTGCTTCAACTTTTTTTTTCATTTTATTACTTAATTTGTTGTTCTAACAAGAAATAAAGATGTAAAAGAGAACAATAAGGCACTAACCTCAATTGATCACTCTTCCAAGTTTCCAAATCTTCCTTTTCTTCTCTTCTTTTTGCTGCCTAGAGGTGTTCTAAGGTGTGAGGATCAAATTTAGTGAAGTCAAGTTAGAGATTTATGGTGATTTTTCAAGAGAATTTCTAGTGAGAAGTTTGCATGAAAATGGTGTGAGGAAAGAAAAGAGAGAAACGACTGAATGAAGGAGATGAGATGCAGATTGTTGTTTCATTTCATCCCATTTTATCTCTTTTTAATAACTTTAAATATGCTTGTTGTGTTGTGATTGGTGGAGGCCTTCTTAATAACATCATGTGATGTCAAAATTCCAATTTTCTTCATTTTTTTTTCTTTTCTTTTCTTTTCTACTCATTTTCAATTCAATTTTTAGCAATATTTATTCATATTTTAGATCATAATAATTATTTACTTAACTGGACAAGTCGGCCAAAAATCATATCTGAAGCCGAAATGACCAAAATGCCCTCTGTTTGGCTTAACAGACTAAAATTGTCTGTATCGATTGAAAAATTTTTCTAAACCTTTTCTTGGCATTCTAATGCCATAGAAATCTCAATGACTCTTGTCAGGAGTCCCAAAAATTATTTTATGAATTTTCTCCTGGGTCTAGGGCTCCTAGTTGCGAGAACCGCAACTTCCCACTGGGTTACCCATCGCTAGGGCATAACATGATCCCGTAGAATACCTAATGAACTACCGAACTTCACCTACCGATAACTCATTAAGTACCCTACAAGGGATTTCAAAACAATTTTCTTACTTTTTAGAAGTGGTGAGCATTTTCTAATAGGTATTAAACATTTAATTAAAGTTTACTAACTAGTTAAAATTTTTGTCCCTTTTTATTTTTTCGTAAATTTTAGAAAAATTTCGGCATAGTGCCGTCTGTATTTTGATAAAATAGTTCTTCAAATACCTATGAAAAACACTTCCAATGATTTATCTCAGCAACTTCATCAATTTCCACAACCATCCCAACCAAATTCAACATCATTTCTCAATTTCCAAAATTCAACAATCATGAAAATACTATTAATCAATTTCATTCAAATTAAAACAAAATATTTCCATTCATATTTCATTAAAGATAAAATAATTTATATACATCATTACAAAAATTTACATTAAGAGAAATTCAAACCAAAATTTATTACAAGCTTTATACAACTCTATACAACTTTATACAACTGCTCATAATCAATTTTATATGTCCATACAGTTACATACATTTACATATATCAAAATAGTTTTTACACTCAGGGTATAAAATATACCCGATAACTTCAAAGTAGGTAGCTCCTCAATCCTCAGTAGCTCACTCTGCTGCTCCTCTAGTCTCTATATCTGCGACAGCAATAACAGCTATCGTTGAGTACTAGGACTCAGTGGTGCACAACATACTAAAATAATCTTTATGCAGAATTTAAATCATATTTATTCAAAAATTAAACTGAACATGAGAAATAAATAAAAAACATGATTTATGTGCATTTAATCCAAACAATTTCAATTCGAAAGTCTCAAAATACATTTTCTAAAAATACAAAGTTATATCATGCCATTCGAAACAAATATCATCTCAATAGCCATAGGCTAAGGAGAAATCACATCACAAGGCTAGCTAGCTCAAATATATGGGAACCCATTCTTTTTCTTCTTCTACTGGCACACACCTCAACACTTCAGCCAGAGAATGAATCAAAATTCAAAACTGATTTCCCCCACTAGTCATGCTAGTGAGGTGTTCAAATATATGGCCATGACACTGTGGTTTCAAAACTTATCTTAACAATTTACTAAACATTTATTGCCATTTCAAACATACACAAATAAACTTTCAACAATTCAAAGCAAAAGCATAATACACATTTCATGCACTTTGTAAATGAATTTTAAAGCATATTGATGTTGTGCACAAACCTTAAGCGAGTCGCCTCTTGGTCTTGACTCGATCCCTCGGATTCTTTCCCGGTATTCTTTTCACTGAAATACACAGTTTCACAGTGTTTCAGTATCACAACTCATCATAAATCCAAAAATAAATTCAAATTCACTTATACCTAGCTTTAATATGCTAAACTTGGCGTTCTTTAAATTTTGTATTTCGGGGTTACTATTCATGATACTATTCAAGTCAATTTGTTGACTTTCTAAGGCTTAATAGGTATGGAAATTCCAACTATACTCACATACCACATTTTGGTCACCAATTTTGTTGGTTTTGGTTGTTTTCTCAAAACTTAAGTCTTTTAGGTAAATTTGCAAATTTTCAGTCTTGGTGTCTTATGTTGCATTGTTCCATTGGTAATTTTTCTGTTAGAATTTGGTAAAATTTTCTTCATAGAAAATGTTTCCTATTGTCTTAAATTTATTCTCCTTTTTGAATCACTCCAATTGGAATTTTTTAGCTCAAGTTATAGCTATTTGAATCATGGCTGCCGGATTGGACTTAACCCAAATTTTCTGGGCAAATTCTGGTTCTAGCAGTTTTAGGTCACCGAATTTGGGTGCTTAAATGACTTGGTTAAAGGCATAATTTGGGTTTGTATTCTTCATGAAAGTTTTAGGTCTATATCTCAGCTTTATACTGGTAAAATTTCAGATCATTTAGACCTGCCTAGCCCAAGTTATGGCTAAATGAACAAATACTGTTCATTTGGTCATTTTTGTACAGGTCAGATTGCCTAATCCGGATTTGGTCAATTTGTTCACTAGGTTTTAGTCACTTTTTGGGCATGATTCCTAAATGAAAAATGTGTCATTTTGTGTCTAGTTTCATTCCCAATTGGCCTCACACCAATTGGGCTTGTAAATTTTCAGTTTTGGTCCCTGAAAGGGACCTTGGTCATACTGCCTGCAGCATGTCCCTAATCAATCCGAATTTGAACCTAATTCTAATACTTCCAACATACCTCAATTGGTCACAAATGACCATTTTTCAGCTCAAACTAGGTCAAACATACCATTTAACCAATTCTCCAATTTTTTTTTCTAAAACCCTAAGGTCAAGAACCCTAACTTTTCCAAGTGTTTCAATTTATGCAATTAAGGTATCTAAACATTCTCTACACACTTAATTACTAATTAAGCTTATATACATAATTCATTGAACTAAAACACTTCAACCTCTCCTAACATCATGGCTGCTAGATTTTCTACTCATCATGCATGCAAGATTATTTTCATTTTCTTCACAATTTCCATGCATCTCAACTAAATTTCAAGTAGTATTTAAATATTTAAAACCAATTTATACATACCTTGATTTATGGATTCTCTAATTCTCCAAGTCTCCTTCTTTTCTTCTTCTTTTTGTTACTAATCACTCCACCAAGGTCTAAAATCAAACTTTAATGTTAGTGGTTAGGGTTTTTATGTTGAGGAAGGGAGGAGAAATGAAGCTTTTAAGGGTTAAAAATGGTGGAATTGTGAGAGAATTAGAGAGAAAGAAAGAGTGGCGGAAATCTATGAGGAAGAAGACCAAAAAAATAAATTTCTTTATTTTGTTATTTTATGTGTATTTATCCCAAATTGACTTAGTCAAATTAAGTAAATAATTGATAATTATTTATTGAGTCATACATGATGTCATCTATGATGATGTCATTATTCTTTATTTTATTTTCTTTTCTTTTTCTTTTCTTTTTCCTCAATTCTTTAATTTAATTATATATTCCAAAATTTTCATTTCTCAGATTTTATTGGACAGTTAGGTCAGGTGTCAGCTCTAGGGGTAGGTTTCTTCATGAAAGTTGGGGTAGGTTCTGGCCAAAATTTGGGGTAGGTTTCTTCATGAAAGTTGTTTGTCTATGTCTTATCTTGTTGTTGTAAAAATTTCAGGTCAAGTGGACCATTCTACAGTGAGTTATGGCCAAATGAACAGTTACTATTCATTTGGTCATTCTGCAGATTCTGCTTGCAGGGTATCCGGATTGGGGCCAACTTTTGGTCTACTTGCTTTGGTCTTTTGGGCATGGTTTCTTCAGCAAAATTGTGCCATTATAAGTCTAGTTTCATGTCCAATTGGCCAAACACCAATTGAACTTACACAGCTAAAGATATGGCAGTCCAAGTGGGCTGGACTCACAGCCTCCCTGCTGCTGTCACTAGGCAGCCTACCAATTTGGTTTGTAACACTCTAGTTCACTTCAAATTATGATTAACTTATCTCAAATGGTCACTAATTGACCATTAGAATTTTCACTAATCATTTCATAAGCCAAGTCCAATTTTCACTCCCAAAACCCTAATTTCCCATTATGATTCACACAATATGCCTTAATTAACTAGCTAATTCACTATCCACATATATATATGCTTTAAACATGATCTCTAGTCCACTTTAAGTCCATCAAAACAATCAACCCTATCCCTTCCTTAGGGCTGCCGAAATTCATGGTAAACATACACATAATTTGTATTCATTTGGCTTACAAATTCTTACTCCTTTTTAAGTCTCTAACATGGAAATAAAGAGTTTTAGATATATATGTGCACTAACCTCTTGTAGGGCAGAATTTTCCAAGCTTAAACTTCACTTCCTTCCCTTTTCTTGGCTGCCAAAAGGTTATGCAAGGTGCAAGGATGAATTTTAGTGAAAGGAGTAGGAGGATTTATGGTGAAAGGAGGAGAGAAATGCAGCTTGCTTGAGGTTTTAATGGAGGTTTGTTTAGGGCATGAATTTCGGCTGCATTTGGGGAAGAAGAAGGCAGCTGCATTTTTTTAATTCCTTAGGTCACATTTGTCTCTTTTTATTAGTTAATCACATGGTTGTTTGATTATAATTGGTGGAGCTTTTAAATGACATCATAATGATGTCATATTTGGCATTTTATTGATTTTTCTTTTCTTTTCTTTTCTACTAACTTCAAATTAATTTTTCATCAATATTAATTCATATTTTATGTCATAATAATTATTTACTCAACTGGACAAGTCGGCCAAAAATCACCTCTGAAAGCGAAATGACCAAAATGCCCTCCATTTGGCTTAACGGGTCAAAATTATGCATCTGATTGAAAATTTTTTCTAAATATTTTCTTGGCATTCTAATGCCATAGGAACCTCAATGACCCTTCTCTGGAGTCCCAAAAATTATTTTATGAATTTTTCCCCGGGTCTAGGGCTCCTAGTTGCGAGAACCGCAACTTCCCTCTGGTTACCCATCGCTTGGGCACCGGCTCATTTGACTTGGCTGTATTTTATTTCTAAAATTTTTCCTAAATTTTTCTTATTAATATTTGAGTTAATTATGGTTCCTTACTTTAGTTTAAATATTTTTCCGGACTTTCTAGCTGTCCGGACCGACACCGGTCACCGGAACAGTAGAATGTACGGAGTTGTTACCGGAAGGGTGTTACAGGACTGGAGCCTCAGTCAAACACCTCTTCAATTCATCAAAACTCTGTTGACATTTATCCGTCCACTGAAATTTCACATCTTTTCGGAGTAACTTAGTCAATGGAGATGCCAACATAGAAAATCCCTTCACAAATCGATGGTAGTATCCAGCTAAACCCAGAAAACTGTGAATCTCCGTGATATTTCTGGGTGGCCTCTAATTAAGGATAACTTCTATCTTACTTGGATCTACCTTCATGCCCTCTACCAATACTACATGCCCCAAGAAAGATATTTCCTTCAGCCAAAATTCACACTTCGATAATTTAGCGCATAGTTGTTTCTCCCTCAAAGTCTGCAGTACAATCCGCAGATGTTTATCATGCTCTTATGCACTCCTCGAATAGACCAATATATCATCTATGAATACCACAACAAACCGGTCGAGGTATGGTCTGAAGATAGTGTTCATCAGATCCATAAAAGCAGCGGGAGCATTAGTTAACCCGAATGGCATGACCAAGAACTCATAATGGCCATAGCGGGTTCTGAAGGCAGTTTTAGGAATACTCTGCTCTTGTACTTTCAACTGATAATAACCTGATCTCAGGTCAATTTTGGAGAACACAGCTGCACCCCTCAACTGATCAAACAAGTCATCAATACAAGGCAATGGATATCTATTCTTTATTGTCACCTTATTCAACTGCCGATAGTCAATACATAAGCGAAGAGTGCCATCTTTCTTCTTAACAAACAACACTGGCGCTCCCCAAGGTGACACACTAGGGCGGATAAAGCCCTGGTCAAGCAGCTCTTGCAACTGCACTTTCAACTCTTTCAATTCTGCTGGAGCCATTCTATATGGTGTTATGGAAATTGGGTCCACACCAGGCATAACATCAATCTCAAACTGCACCTCTCCTTCTGGACGTAATCCTGGCAATTCATCAGGAAACACATCCGGAAAGTCACATACTGTAAGAATGTCCCTCAGTGCTGGGCTCCCCACTTGGGTGTCTATCACATGTGCCAAGTATGCTTCACACCCCTTTCTGATCATCCTTCTGGCTAGTGCAGCCGAAATGATGTTTGATGGCAGTAAATGCCTCTCCCCATGTATTACCACATTACCGTACAGAGAGAGACCAAAAGTGACTGTCTTCAATCTACAGTCAATCATGGCGTGATGCCTGGCTAACCAATCCATGCCCAAGATAATATCATAATCTCTGAAGGGTATTTCAATCAAATCTGACAGAAAAACATGTCCTTGGATCACCAAAGGACAGTCTCTATAAATTTTGTTGACCCAAACCTCTTGTCCTAACGAACTAGTTACTAGCACTTCAAATTTTGACACACTGAACAGCAAGTGAACTAACTATGCTAGCACTAACATATGAGTGGGTTGAACCCGGATCAAAAAACACAAATACTTCTTGATCAGAGATAGAGAATGTACCAGCTACAATATCAGAAGTCTCAGCCTCTTCTCGCTGTCTCATTGTGTAAACTCTGGCTGAAGCACTTCCTTGTCTTGATCGACCAACAAGATCGCCAGCGGTGCCTCTACCTCTGCCTCTTCCTCTGCCAACTGGTTGTGAACCTCTGGGAGTAGGACTCTGAATAGATCCTTCTGCAGTCGTAGGAGCTGGACCGAATCTAGGAGCACTAGTGCAATCTTTAGCAAGATGGCCCTTGCCTCTACAGTTAAAGCAGGTTCCTATTGCCCTATTGCATTCTCCCCCATGAATCTTGCCACAAGTCTCACAGGGGCGGGGAGGTTATGAACCCATGCTCGACTGTTGACCAGACCTAGGGGGTCTCTGTCCAGAGAATTAGCCCCTTCCAAACCTTCCACCTCGACCTCTGCTAGGTCCACCAAATTTCTTCCTCTTCCCAGAAGTACCACCAGGACTTGGCTCTACTGACTTTTCCCCCTTATCTTTCTCTGATTTTTCTTTTACTGGGGTCGCTTCTGATTCAATTCTTTCCAACTCAAGTGCTTGAGAAATGAATTCTGAAAAATTACTGTGCCTGAATCCCACTACTTGCATCCGTAGGCTGGGCTTCAAACCCGTCTCAAATCTCTTGCACCTTTCCTTGCTAGTAGAAAGGAGACTCCCAGTATAGTGGCTTAAGCGGGAGAACTCCCTCTCATATTTTGCCACTGTTCTATTACCTTGCTTCAAACTCAGAAATTCTTGTAGTTTCTGATCCACATATGCATTTGGGACATATTTCTGTCTGAATTCTCTGTTGAAGTCATCCCAGGTCAGTACTAGTGGTTCAGCCATGCTGTGGGGGATGGTCTTCCACCAATCATACGCATCCCCTTGCAGTAGTGACACAGAGTATTCAAACTTCAGTTCATCTTGGCAGTGTAGCTTCTTGAACACTCTGTCCATTCTTTCCAGCCTTTGCTCTGCCTCTAAAGGGTCTACAGTACCCTTAAATTCCGTAGCCCCATACTTCAACAGCTTGTTATACTGTCTGGCTGGAGGCTGTGGTTGTATCACAGATGTCTGGGGTGGAGCTTGAGTAGGCATACCCCCAGCCATTTGTTGGAACATCGCAGCCATCTAATGTGTGAACTGTGCAGGAAACTGCTGCATTTGTGGGGCTGGTGCCACTGACCCACTGACATTTTGTAGAGCTGGGGCTTCCTCTTGTGCCTCAGCTTCAACAGATTGCTCAACTGAGCGATCCCCTTCTTCCATATCAATCTGGAGTAGGAAATCTCCTGAACAAATAACACAAGGAGATTTCCCTCCGTTAGTTCATATTTATGATGTAATGCACTGTATGTAACAAATAAGGACATTGAGCAGTTGTACTTAGCAAAGAAAAGACACAAATTCATAAGTAAAACATACTTTAAAAAAATTTACTCTGATACCAGTAAAACATGTCACACCTTACCCCTCTGTAAGGCATAACATGATCTCGTAAAATACCTAATGAACTACAGAACTTCACCTACCGATAACTCATTAAGTACCCTACAAGGGATTTTAAAACAATTTTCTTACTTTTTGAAAGTGGTGAGCATTTTCTAATAGGTATTAAACATTTAATTAAAGTTTATTAACTAATTAAAATTTTTATCCCTTTTTATTTTTTCACAAATTTTAGAAAAATTTTGGCAGAGTGCCGTCTGTATTTTGATAAAACAGTTCTTCAAATACCTATGAAAAACACTTCCAATGATTTATCTCATCAACTTCATCAATTTCCACAACCATCCCAACCAAATTCAACATCATTTCTCAATTTCCAAAATTCAACAATCATTAAAATACTATTAATCAATTTCATTCAAATTAAAACAAAATACTTCCATTCATATTTCATTAAAGATAAAACAATTTATATACATCATTACAAAAATTTACATTAAGAGAAATTCAAACCAAAATTTATTATAAGCTTTATACAACTCTATACAATTTTATACAACTACTCATAACCAATTTTACATGTCCATACAGTTATATACATTTACATATATCAAAATAGTTTTTACATTCAGGGTATAAAATGTACCCGATAACTTCAAAGTAGGTAGCTCCTCAATCCTCAGTAGCTCACTCTGCTGCTCCTCTAGTCTCTATATCTGCGACAGCAATAACAGCTATCGCTGTGTACTAGGACTCAATGGTGCACAACATACTAAAATAATCTTTATGCAGAATTTAAATCATATTTATTCAAAAATTAAACTGAACATGAGAAATAAATACAAAACATGATTTATATGCATTTAATCCAAACAATTTCATTTCGAAAGTCTCAAAACACATTTTCTAAAAACACACAGTTATATCATGCCATTCGAAACAAATATCATCTCAATAGCCATAGGCTAAGGAGAAATCACATCACAAGGCTAGCTAGCTCAAATATATGGAAACCCATTCTTTTTCTTCTTCTACTGACACACACCTCAATACTTCAACCAGAGAAGAAATCAAAATTCGAAACTGATTTCCCTCACTAGTCATGCTAGTGAGGTGTTCAGATATATGGCCATAACACTGTGGTTTCAAAACTTATCTTAACAATTTACTAAACATTTATTGCCATTTCAAACATACACAAATAAACTTTCAACAATTCAAAGCAAAAGCATAATACACATTTCATGCACTTTGTAAATAAATTTTAAAGCATATTGATGTTGTGCACAAACCTTAAGCGAGTCACCTCTTGGCCTTGACTCGATCCCTCGGGTTCTTTCCCGGTATTCTTTTCCACTGAAACACACAGTTTCACAGTGTTTCAGTATCACAACTCATCATAAATCCAAAAATAAATTCAAATTCACTTATACCTAGCTTTAATATGCTAAACTTAGTGTTCTTTAAATTTTGTATTTTGGGGTTACTATTCATGACACTATTCAAGTCAATTTGTTGACTTTCTAAGGCTTAATAGGTATGAGAATTCCAACTATACTCACATACCACATTTTGGTCATCAATTTTATTGGTTTTGGTTATTTTCTCAAAACTTAAGTCTTTTAGGTAAATTTGCAAATTTTCAGTTTTGGTGTCTTATGTTACACTATTCCATTGGTCATTTTTCTGTTAGAATTTGGTAAAATTTTCTTCATAGAAAATGTTCCCTATTGTCTTAACTTTATTCTCCTTTTTGAATCACTCCAATTGGAGTTTTGTAGCTCAAGTTATAGCCATTTGAATCATGGCTGCCGGATTGGACTTAACCCAGATTTCTGGGCAAATTCTGGTTCTGGCAGTTTTAGGTCACCAATTTTGGGTGGCTAAATGACTTGGTTAAAGGCATAATTTGGATTTGTGTTCTTCATGAAAGTTTTAGGTCTATCTCTCAGCTTTCTACTGGTAAAATTTCAGATCATTTAAACCTTCCTAGCCCAAGTTATAGCCAAATGAACAAACACTGTTCATTTGGTCATTTTTGTACAAGTCAAATTGCCTAATTCGGATTTGGTCAATTTGTTCACTAGGTTTTAGTCACTTTTTGGGCATGATTCCTAAATGAAAAATGTGTCATTTTGTGTCTAGTTTCATTCCCAATTGGCCTCACACCAATTGGGCTTATAAATTGTCAGTTTTGGTCCCTGAAAGGGACCTTGGTCATGCTGCCTGCAGCATGTCCCTAATCAATCCGAATTTGAACCTAATTCTAACACTTCCAACATACCTCAATTGGTCACAAATGACCATTTTTCAGCTCAAACTAGGTCAAACACACCATTTGACCAATTCTCCAATTTTTTTTTTCCAAAACCCTAAGGTCAAGAACCCTAACTTTTCCAAGTGTTTCAATTTATGCAATTAAGGTATCTAAACATTCTCTACACTTATATACATAATTCATTGAACTAAAATACTTCAACCTCTCCTAACATCATGGCTGCTGAATTTTCTACTCATCATGCATGCAAGATTATTTTCATTTTCTTCACAATTTCCATGCATCTCAACTAAATTTCAAGTAGTATTTAAAGATTTAAAACCAATTTATACATACCTTTATTTATGGATTCTCTAATTCTCCAAGTCTCATTCTTTTCTTCTTCTTTTTCTTACTAATCACTCCACCAAGGTCTAAAATCAAACTTTAATGTTGGTGGTTAGGGTTTTTATGGTGAGGAAGGGAGGAGAAATCAAGCTTTTAAGGGTTAAAAATAGTGGAATTGTGAGAGAATTAGAGAGAAAGAAAGAGTGGCGGAAATCTATGAGGAAGAAGACCAAAAAAATAAATTTCTTTATTTTGTTATTTTAAGTATATTTATCCCAAATTGACTTAGTCAAATTAAGTAAATAATTGATAATTATTTATTGAGTCATACATGATGTCATCCATGATGATGTCATTATTCTTTATTTTCTTTTCTTTTCTTTTTCCTTTCTTTTTCCTCACTTCTTTAATTTAATTCTATATTCCAAAATTTTCATTTCTCAGATTTTATTGGACAGTTAGGTCAGGTATCAGCTCTAGGGGTGAATTGACCAAATTGCCCCTCGCCGGTTCAATCCGGTTTGCTAGTTATTTGATATTTCTTCCGGATCCCTGACCTAATTATTTAACCTGCTTAACAATTCTTTTTCATTATTTTCTCTTTTCTACTGTGTTCACAATAGTCCTAAGGACCGCGGCGTCACATTTTACGGTTCGAAATTTGAGTTTAAATCGACCTCGCAGTCCTTCCCGAGAAGGTCACCCATCGCTGTAACTCTCGGCTCATTTAACTTCTTGTGTTCTGTTTTTCTTATTTATACTTAACCAATTGACAATTACTAATTATTTGTGTTCAGAGCTTATCTAATTGTCTTAGGCGTGGTTCTAATTCCCTTAATTATCCGGACCGACACCGGTCACCGAAATAGTGAAATATACCAGGCTATGCAAATAGGGGTGTTGCGTTCAGTGCTTTAATGGGGGAAGTGTTCCTCAAAGTACTCATGCAATAGTGGCAGACATTCAACAGCTTGCTAAAGGATGTCTAACTGTTTTATTCTGGTTTGTTCCAAGATCATGTAATAGAGTGGCTCATCAATTGGCTTCTAAAACTCTTCATGATACATCTTTTTGGGTTAATATTATGGCCCAATCTTCTTTTATATGTAACGAACTCCATTTGGATATTTGCTAAGTAATGCTATTCCATCTTTTGAGGAAAAAAAAAAAAGGGTGGCATTGGGGGTTTGGCCATTCTGTAATTTGATCCTATTGTATTTGCCCAATTAACTTTATTTAATACAATGCATATAAAAGAAAAAAAAAAAAAAGAAAGAAAGAAGAAGGTAGGTAAATTACGTGTCTCTTGTTAGAATTTCATTAAATTATTGTTAATTTTAATAAAAATAATTAAAATATTTTTATCTTTATTTTTAATATAAAAATAATTTAATTTCTAAAAATTTGTTTTATTAACAATTCAAACTGATTTTCAAACAGATTTTCCGTTAACTTTATAATATAGAGAGAGATTTAAATCTCAAAATTTGCCTCTCACAAAATTATATTATTTTGAAAAAAAAAACGAAAAAGAATAAACAGGCCCATTTGGTTGATAATAAAATAGCAGCATTGTTATAGGCTATGAATCTCCAACATAGAAAACAAACAATATTAATTGAATCAACAATATTTAGTCGTAAATTGAAAATCATATAAATAAATTAACAAATTAATTAGATATTCAAATATATATATATGTGTGTATATATATAACATAAAAATTTAAATATAATTAATTTACATATATGTTTATGAATTATAATTACAATAAAATGTACATTTTTTTATTAAAAATAATTAATTTGTATATATTAAATAAAGTTTATTAGTCTTATTAATGCCATTAATAATATGTGACTTTTTATTATTAATACTTAATATAAAATTTTAAAAAAATTAATAAATATTTATATTTATGAATCATAATTGCAAAAAATTCTTAAAACTAGGACTAATGAGTATAAATAATTAAAAATACAATCAAATAACTAAGTAATTGTCCATAATTTTAAGTAATTGGCCATAATTTTAATGTATCTTATTTCTATCTTTTATAGATATATTTTATAATTAATAATTAATAACTAATATGTGCATATTAAATAAAATTTATTGGTCTTATTAAATTTATGATCATATTATTTTTACTAATCACTTATTAGTGTGACTTTTCGATTTTCTAATTCTTAACATAATATTTGTATAAATTTATATCTATGTAATATTATAAAACCAAGCTATGAAATAACACCATAACATAAAACTAAGTTATGATAGGAAGATAAATAAGCTAATGACAAATAAATGAAAAATAACTAATGAACATAATAGTGGCATATATAAAATCATAATCACAAGTGTATAATCATAAATAAATGTTTAAGTAAAATTAATAGTGAAAAAATAATTATATTAATTTTAATAAAAAAACTAATATAAATTTAAAATTATTATAAACATCTATTGTTAGATCTTAAAGTTATGGTTAAAAAAAGTATGTACAGATGGTGAACAACAGTTTTCACAAAATATTTAAAAACTATGTTCTTAAATTTAAGATTTTTTGTAACATTTTTAATATTTTTTCTAAATTTAGATACTATATTTTTATTGTTTATTAATAATTTTAAAAAATTAAAAAATCTATGCAAAGCAGGAGTAAGTGTCTAGTCACCATCAATTTAGCCTCAAATTTTCACTGTAAAGACATTAAGATTAGTCACCAACAATCAATTCAAGGCAGGCAGTCAAACATTGTCATTTAAATTATTTGTATGGGGACATGGAATACTAAAAGCCATTGGAATAAATGGACAAAGCTTTTACTTGTGAATTGAATTATGATGAGCAGTTGAATTTTAACTTTGAAGATGTCTGCTCCATTGTATTTTTACCAACTTTACATTAATTTACTATGATCAGCTCTACCGTTCAAACCAATTAGTTCTATCATATTTTTCAAAATGACCTCATTTACTCCAAATTTTGAGAGACTAGCTCTAGATGCTTTGACCTTTTTTTTCTTCATGTGTTAATTGCAAAACAGTGGCGTTTAGTGCAAAATCAAATATCTAGTGTTTCCTTTGCCATTGTGATTGTTTAAGTATACATAAAGCAAACTTGGAAGTTTGAAAGGTCTAAACTCCCTCTTGTCTTCTACCGATCTTTATTATTTCCTCTTTTTAGTTCTTATTACGTTCAAATTAACTTCCCCATCTCAAGAATTTTTAGCTTCTCCACTTCCCAGATGCTGAAAAAGGTACGTTTAACCTTTCTTGATTCTTCATCTCTCAGTTCTTACTGCTAGTTCTTGCGTTCTTGTTCTTGTTCTTCTAGATTTATGTTTCATTTTACAGCTCTAATCTCTGTTTCTGCTTCGTATGCGTTTCCTTAAGAAGGAAAAGGCAAAATTTTCACAGAAAGATAACTAGTAATTTCATCACTGCTTTCAATGGTGGTTTAGAGTATTTATTGTATAGCGGATGGATTGGTTGATATGAAAAATGATAATAAAAACACATGGCGTCATTTAGATAAGCCATGGCTGTGGGTTGCCTTGTAGTTTGGCAGCAAGCCAGTATTGTTAGCCTGCAGGAGGAGCGGTAGATATAGGTGTACATCAAGACAGTTCAGAGTGTTTGGTTTGCATCAGGGTTTAATTTTTGAGATTGGAACTGGTAGAGCGTCCATGATTTTAGCTTCTTTGGAACCTAAATGAGCTTGTTGCATAAATTTTATTAAAATTTAATAAATATTATGATATTATAATTATTATTTATGTACATATATGTTTATTATATGTAATAAATAATAATTAATTGAGTTTTATGAAAACAAAATCTTAAAATATTTTAAATTAATGATTAAATTATATAAATTAAAATTTTAAATAATATTTATATTTAAGAAAATGAAACTTTAATTAAATTAAAAATAAAAATTAATTAATTATAACTCAAAACTGTTTAGTTATAAGATTTGTCAATTTAACAAAATGCAGAATTGAGAATCTAGTTCCATTTTTAAAATTTTCTCACTCCTAGTCCTAGGCCCTTAATTGCGTTCATCTGCACAGACTGATAAGTCTAGAAACTCTTTCTTGAGCAGGCAGTCTCGTAACTAAAACCACAGTTGCTTGTGCTAGTACCAGATCATCAGAAAGATGAGGAAAGCAATCCTATCAGTTAATTACCATTGCATTTTCTTCTGTCTTATTGCATTTCTGTTACTATATGAATCGGTTATGGGGGATCCCAGAGCTCAACAAGTGAAAATGACATGCGGACGACAACTTGGACACAATTCAAGTATCTATGTACCGAATTTTGTTGCCACAATGGAGAACATCAGTGAGCAGATGCGCAATTCAGGATTTGGAGTAGCAGTTACAGGTTCTGGACCTGACGCTGACTATGGCCTTGCTCAATGTTATAGAGACCTTTCTTTACTTGACTGTGTATTATGCTACACTGCTGCCCGAACAGTTCTACCACAATGCTATCCTTACAATGGGGGTCGCATTTTTCTTGATGGTTGCTTCGTGAGATCAGAAAACTATAGCTTCTATGAGGAATATAAAGGACCTGAAGATGAAGTTGTGTGTGGAAATACAACAAGAAAGAATTCAACATTTGGAGAATCAGCTAGGCAGGCTCTTTCAACTGCAGTTTCAACTGCACGAAATAACCAAGGCTATGCAAGGGCTCAGGTGGCAGTTGCAGGGACAAATGAATCAGCTTATGTATTAGTTGATTGCTGGAGGACATTGAATGCAAGCTCTTGCAGAGCATGCTTGGAGAATGCTACCGCGTCCATATTGGGATGTTTACCTTGGTCAGAGGGGAGGGCACTGTATACTGGGTGTTTTATGAGGTACTCGGACAGTAATTTTCTCAATGCAGAGCCAAGGAATGGACGTTCAAGGGGTAAAGGAAATTGACTCTGTGGTTCATTAATAGTTATTTGAGTCATAGGAGAGTTAGAACTTTTTATGTAGATTAATATAGCCTGATTGTTTCAAATACTGAATGCAGGGAAGGTCATAGTGATAGTGGTTTCAATTGTCAGCTCTCTGGTGGTCTTAGGAGTTGGGGTAACTATAGGAATTTATATCAGGAAGCACAGATACTTAAAGAAGAAAAGAAGAGGTAATGAAGCTTTCGTTGTTCGCTTGTGCAATGTGAAATCCCCAGCATAGCAGACATTTTAATGGATGGTGGTTGATACATTTGGATAAAATTTACATTTAGATTAAATTAACTATCCATTCGGTTTTCGTTATCTTTTAGATTGCTATTGTCTTTGTCTTCCAGGTTCAAATGACATACATAAGTTGGTTAAAACCCTTATCGACAGTAGCTTGAACTTCAAGTACTCTACACTTGAGAAGGCTACAGGATCTTTCGATGATGCCAACAAGCTTGGACAAGGAGGATTCGGATCAGTTTATAAGGTAGTTGTTCTCCTTACAAATTTTCTTTCTAACATGTAGAGTATTTATTAAGTCATCAAAACCACCTGCCACTTGCCATTTTTCGTCTGATTATATGCTTACTTCATTACAGGGAGTTTTGCCAGATGGAAGAGAGATTGCTGTAAAAAGGCTTTTCTTTAACAACAGACATAGAGCAGCAGATTTCTACAATGAAGTTAACATGATAAGCAGTGTGGAACACAAAAATCTAGTCAGATTGTTGGGATGTAGTTGTTCCGGACCTGAAAGCCTCCTTGTCTATGAATTCCTGCCTAACAAGAGCCTTGATCGTTTCATCTTCGGTAAATACTAGAATTTCACATTTAAAGCTCATCTGATATTTGCAAAATTATTACAACCCACAGTAACACACAAGGCTACTCTAGACTTGATACCTTTCTATGACCATGTCTTAGTCTTGCCGTCTCAATACTCAGTCAAGCTGAACTTGATAATGTTATGCATAACATCTAAATGTGTCAGATCAAAACAAAGGCAAAACACTAACTTGGGAGAAGAGATATAACATCATTATGGGGACAGCAGAAGGTTTAGTCTACCTTCATGAAAACTCCAAGATCAGGATCATTCACAGAGACATAAAGGCCAGCAATATTTTATTGGATACTAGGTTCCGTGCTAAAATTGCCGATTTTGGATTGGCCAGGTCTTTCCAGGAAGATAAGAGTCATATCAGCACAGCCATTGCAGGAACACTGTGAGTATCTGTTCCATTTTGGTCTTTGGCAAACTGAGAACATATTAAGTATCGGTCAAACTTTAAGGTCAATATTCTAGTAATTGAAATGATTCAATATGTAATTCATATATGAACATAATACTATCTATATATATTTGAACGAGCAATGATTTCAATTTTATAAAACTATAGTGGATACATGGCTCCAGAATACCTTGCTCATGGCCAGTTAACAGAAAAAGCAGATGTATATAGCTTTGGTGTGCTTTTGTTGGAGATTGTCACAGGAAGGCAGAACAACAGGAGCAAAACCTCAGAATACACAGACAGTCTAGTCACCCTTGTAAGTTCCAGGAATCTCACCTCTAATAATTTTCCTGTTTTCGGTCAATCATCCTTATGCAGCATTTAAGAACGATCAGTCCCTGAATTTGTGTACTTTTAATACATCTTACCCAAAAACCAGACGTGGAAGAAATTTCAGGCAGGGACAGTGGAAGAGCTTTATGACCCAAACCTAATGTTGCACAACCACCATAACAGCAACGTGAAGAATGATGTTCTGCGAGTAGTGCATTTAGGACTCTTGTGTACCCAAGAGATACCTTCGCTCCGACCAACAATTGCAAAGGCGCTACAGATGCTAACAACAGAGGAACAACTCCCTGCACCCACTAATCCCCCTTTCACAGACGAAAGAACCATGGAATTCAATGACACATGTGAGGACCCATGGTATCCCCTTAATGCTGGCCTTTCAGCATCAATTGCAACTGTCACCCTCAGTTCCTTCCATTCGAGATGAACTGGAGCAAAAAGAGTTTTACAAAGGATAATCGCATTTAAAATGTGAATATAAAATCAAAGATTATAAACATCCCCAGTCAGTATGTAACCTCATCAAATCACATGTTGCAGGCAATTTCAGGAACCTGATGAGGTATTTGAATAGTTGGCAATAAAATGGGAAGCTGATTACTTGTAGACATGAGGATAGTTGCCAATGTTGATATGATTATCATGACATTAGTAAAAATACAGCATCCCCCTAAACTTGCATTATCACCAGCCCACAAATTTTGGGTTTGAATCGATGGATAACAGCTTGTCCAATGGCAATAATAAGGTCCCTATTTCTTTTTTTTACCGCTAGTGATTTGCATTTTTCTTTTCTTCCAACCACGGGAAAGAATGGATCAAGAAAGTGAGAAAATAAAGTTCACTATATTAGTGGGCAGGAGAAACAGGACTATAATTAATTCATTACTCAGTTTGGGACTTCCGAGTTCACAGACAGCATTCAAAATACAAAGTTAAAACTCCTATACTTCCTCACAAGAAAACTAGGAACACATCCTGGCAAATCCCAAACACCATTCTTTGTCTAACGGGAGGCCACTAGGTTTCCCATTAGGCCTCCACTAATTTCATAATGTTTGGCAGTCGAAAATCCTGCTTCCAGAGCAAGTTCCCCCAACTCCTCCCCTGTATCAAGAGCACACACTATGATCACCTAGTCAACAATAAGAAGTTGCAGGAGTAAATGTGCCTTCCATAAGTATTTCCAATTTTGCAGTTCCACCTTCAAACAGTTTTGAACATACTGGCTATTATAAAACAACCAAAACTTGATACAAATCAACGGCCCAACAAAAATCTTTAGTTTCTGACACAGTAGACAAAAAAGACCTCGAGATGGATAGTAACTTGACAGAGAGAAGCAATTAAATATGTATTTTCATTAGACCCGAGGTTTTATTAGTATTCAAAATTTGTTTATTTTACATTACCACTCTGAAAATAAATAATGCATACATTATAGGGGGAGAAAAAAGACCTGTCAAAAATTCTCTGATTGAGCTGTTCAAGTATTCATACTCTTTTGCAAGGCCATGGGCAGATGCTACAGGAACAACAACACTGCCAATCATCCATTCCTTGATAAGAAATATACAAAAGATATGATTTTTGTCATATTTTCAAATAGACAATAAATATTATCAAACTTTAAGCCTGCCAATCAATTGACATTTGCAATAAGTTTCAATAATATATAAAAGTCTAATTGTCTGAAAAATCCTAAACTTTTAAACACTTTCAATGGTATTCCACACTTTTAATTTTGTCATTTGGTTCATAAATCATCAATAATCAACGCTGGCTCATATTGAGCAAAAAAAAAATCATTGACAGCAAACAAATTTCATTTGTTCAAGCTCGATTAGAAACATCATATGCACAGAATTTTAGGTGTCAAAAAGGCAAAAACCAAAAGTCTTTCATTTTGTAACTGAATACCTGAAATGAAACCACAAATGGTTGAGTACTCTTATTAAAGTCAAGGACAGATGCTTTTGCACCTGTAAAACAGAGCAAGGATGAGAAATTTTTTATCAACCTATCATTTTATTGGATAATTTTCAGGCAGAGGAAGAGCAAAAAAAGGACCCGGTTTGGGGATTCGAAACATCCCAGAGCAAGGATGAGAAATTTTTGATCAACCTATCATTTTATTGGATAATTTTCAGGCAGAGGGAGAGCAAAAAAAGACCTGGTTTGAGGATTCGAAATATCTCCTGCATGGACTTGCGCTTATCAATCACATGTTGGAGCCCATAACCCATGGTAACAGCATCAAAGTTACAATCAGAAAATGGCAAATCAGTTGCATCACCCTCAACCCACCTGTGATCACAAGAATCTCTTTTTAGAGCAGGACACCCTACCATTCACATTATTGAGGCCAGAAAACTCAATGATTATACATGAATCATATAGAACTTGGTAAGCATTTTCCAAGGGTTTTTTCCCCACCCCCTTAAGCATCTTTCAGTGTCTCTATATATTAAAAATCTTTTCATTCACCTTGCTGATATATACCAATGCTCACTCGATGATTTGGTAGCATTCTTTTGAAGACAATTGTTGCCGGGATGAAGCAATCAACAGCTGCTCCCTCAAGAAATCAACACCTGTCACCTACAGTGTCGCTAAAAAAAGGGAATTGTACAACAAAACTATACAAACTATACGGTATAAATGTATATGCAATAGCACAAGTTTAGACAAAGTCAGAAAGCAAGACATTCAACAAGACAACAACATTATATGAAACAAACAGTTAACAGCTAAAATATTAATACTTATACAAAATGCAAGTTTGTGCTTACTAGAAAGCATTTTTTGTTTTAGAGAAAAT
This sequence comes from Hevea brasiliensis, assembly GCF_030052815.1. Lineage (NCBI taxonomy): Eukaryota > Viridiplantae > Streptophyta > Magnoliopsida > Malpighiales > Euphorbiaceae > Hevea > Hevea brasiliensis. The sequence continues at coordinate 4,696,923 of NC_079502.1, forward strand.
AAGGTTAGATGCAACAAACTACTATATGATTAGAGGGAAGCCAGCCACAAGTTCAAAAATATGTTTCATCACTAATTTTCCATTAGTAGACCCATTAACCCTAGGCTACTCAAGATTAGGACTCTCATCTCTAGAATCCAACCACAATCAAATTAAACTAGAACAACAGTACTCATTGTTAGAATTTCATCCCAGTGTTTCTTCAGCAATATTATCATTACCCAAGCAAATGAAATTTCACATAATTGATTTCACAAATTTGCATGAACCAACATCAAGCTTCTTAGCACATTTTCTAATCAAGAAACTGCTAAGAACATAGAAATAACATAAGGAGAGAAAAGAAGAAACCTTTCCATTGGAGCGAACTTTGTCAGACGAGAAATGCTAAATCCCCACTTCCACAACACAAATCCAACACACTGTCCCCCATTTTTGCCCTTTACCAATATTCCAATATTTTCAATAAATAACATGACTTCTTGAAAATACAAAAGCCAAAATAATAAAATAAACAAACAAACAAACAAAAAAATAAATAAATAATACCCAGTCCAGGATACAGCCATTCGTTTCCATATTCGATGCTGACCCAGACTAACAAATCATTCAACTGTCACCAAAAAAAAATCACAAGATAAAATTAAAAATAAATAAATAAATAAAAGAAACAAAGGGGAAACTGGTGCACGTTATCGTAAACAGAAGCAATGCGGCTAAAGAGCGCCTGGCGTTCGTTAGTGCATCGAACAGGCCGGTATCTGAACCAAAAAATGGAAGTTCGTGGACCTGATGAGAAGGCTTAACTGAGCTGAAGAGCAGCCATGGCAGCTCCGTTTATCCTGAAACTTTTGTTTACAGTTGATTTGTCAACAAAACCAAAGAAGAGGGGATATCTATAACCCAAAACTAAAAGTGTAGATATGGGCCAATTCATTTCTCGACAAGGATAAGGTCCAAAACAAGTCCTTTAGGCCCAATTGGCTCACCATGTGATAAATCCATTTTATATAGGTATTTTAGAATAGTTTTACATCTATTTTGTTCTTTTTAATTTAATAATTTTATGTTTTTAGAGCTTGTTTTAGTTAATTCGTTAATTTCAATTTCATTATATTTGATTTTTGAAATTTTAATGTTTTTTATAGGTTTTAATAAAAGTTTAAAGGCAAAAATGTCCATATATAAAAAATTTAAAGTGATTTGGAAGTTTAAAGTAGCGTGAAAAATAAAGAAAATTTGCCTAAGGGAAAAGACCAGTCGAGATTTTTAAGGGTTTCAACATGTCGGGTGTTGAATGTCGTGTGAAGATAAGAGTTAGCCGACAGAAATCATATGAGGTATGTAAATTCAATACTGGGTCGTGTAGACAGAGATTTTGGAATAAAATTTGCCGAATGTTTTAGAGACTTCAACATGCCCCGTGTAGCTGATCGTGTATGATCTAAAGGCTCCTCCTCCGAATTAACATGAGGCATGTTGAAAATAACTAAAATCAACATGAGGCATATGAGATGACACTAACAGATTTGTTGACATTAAAAATTTTTCTTTTTTCACATCTTTTACACATTTTATCTTTATTCCTTTATATATTACTTTTTAGGGCAAAACTTGAGGGGATATATAAGCATCATATTCTCATTTTTACTATAAGGAGAAAGAGAGAGAAAAATTTGAAGAAGAAGGAAAGAAGGAACCACGCCATTTTCTGGATGAATGACACCTGCAGAGTGATGTTTTCAACTTCCATTTTCAGATATTTAGATTCTCTTCTTCTGGGTTCTTTTATTTTTAGTCTTATTTTTATGTTTTCTTGCTCTATTACATATTTTCTACTTATAAATATAAACATGAATGAGTAGATACTTAAGATTTCAGAGTTAGGTGTAATGATTTAAGTTTTATTTATAGATTTGGACTGGTTTTAACCATATTTTAGTATATATAAATTTTGATCTTTATCTTGTGTGCTTATTTACGTACTCATTATTGGTACCCTTTGGGTTTTGTTCTTAATTTTAGATTAAATGACTGAGAGGTGAAAATCTATGATAGATAATCATGATAATGAACTTAATCACCTAGTGTTAGAAATAAACTAGTAGGTTAAGAGGAATTTCAAGTTGATTAAAGTGTTTAAAAGGTTTTGGGTAATTAAACATCGCATGAGAATGGAGTTTAATTTCATTTAAAATACTATTTAGTTTGCTTGAAAGAGAAATTAAAGAAAATCAGAATCAACTTTTTCAAACTTGTATTTCCCTTAATCTTGGTCTTACCTATCAAAATCCCAATGAAATTTACTTCATGAACCCCAACTCTGTAATAAATTTTGTCATTAATTAATTAAATCTTATGTTACATGCTAAAATTTTAGTAAAATAGTATAGTACTTAGAAATTTAATTGCTTATTTTATTATAATTTTCTTATTTTTTTAATTTAATTTGCTACATCTCTTGTTTTACTTTTTGGCACATATTATTGATAGCCCAAATAATCGTGACTTTTATAATTTGGTACTCAAACAATAAATATCTGTGAGACGATATTTTTTCTTTACTACTTGAATGACCCGTATACTTGCGGAGTACGCATCACCACGATTCTTCAAATTTTCAAACGATACCAACTTCTAAAAAATAAAATTATTAAAATTCTATTGAGATTTACATTATTATATACACTTCCATAGATATAATTAAATTTAATAAAATATTTTGATAAAAATAATTAATAAAAAATCAGCAATTCAGTGTATTTCCCATTTCCTTACTCCTTCAATTTGAATCATATTCCACTTATTTGCAAATTAAAATTTTATAAAAATTTAATTTAATTAATTTTTTTTATTAATTCTCATATTTAAAATAAAAAATTTAATTCTTTTTAATTTAAACAATTTTCATTTAAAAAAATATAAATTAAATTAAATTCTTTTTTTCAAATTATTTATACTAAATGAGGTCATTTAATTTATTCGCTCTTTCATTTCTCATGGCTAGCCAATGAAATTGCATCCAATAATTTAGTGCCATCACAATATTAGAAGGCATAAAACATATAATAAATAAAAATAACATAAAATATCAAATTATAAAGTTTTATTAATTAAAAAATTTATAATAAATTTAGTTTTGGCTATTATGTAAGGTTAAAATATAAATTATATTATAATTTATGTAACAACCTGATTTTTTCTTAAATTTTATTTCTTAAATTCAAAATATTATTTTAATAAGATATTTTAATTGAATGTTATTTTAATAAAATTACTATTATTTAGAAATTTAAATTAATGTTATGGATTTAATTACAAATATTTCCAAGAATTAATTTAAACATGTTGTTGTTATTATTATTATTATTATTATTATTATTATTATTATTATTATTATTATTATTATATTTTCTTTACTGCTCAAATAAACACATATTTGCAATTGGGATCTAATTGAAAAAGAATTTTTGGACTTATTTGAGTAAACCTGAAAAGTTCAGGGATTGAAAATGTAATTTTTCTATTTTATGAGAATTACCTTGTTTGGAGGGCCCAGGAGGAGCCATACGATGTTGATGGGATATGGATGTGGGAATTGTGATTTAGAAGTGTTATTTGAATTATATTGTAGGTTGGGTAGGTCCTAGGTATGGGGAAAACTCTGTCGAATTTTTGGCATAAATTATAGTATTTTTTTGTCTCTTTTGAGTCCTGTTTTGAGTTAGTACTAATGAAAATATAATATAATTATTTAGATAATCAAGATTGATCGCCTTCCTCCATCTAACCACTACAGTAGTCATTGGTTAACCAGTGAATAGATTTTAATTTTATTTACAATTTCAATACTATTGTTATTATATATCACAGCATGCTCATGCATCACTTATAGATATATATATATATATATATATATATATATATATATATATATATATATATATATATTAGCTACTATAGGCACACTTTGTGTTGTATTTTTACTTGATGCTTTGATGTGGGTGTCGCCTAGGGTAATTTGGAGTTGTGTATGTGTGTCGGTATGCGTATGGTGTATTGGTGGTGGATATGGGTAGGACGGGTAGATCGGCTTAAGCTAGTCTCGCTTGGGCCCAGTCCTTTTGTGATAAGTTAGGGTGAGTACGGCATTGAGTTGATCTCGCTGACCCCAGCACTTGGATTTTTAAGAGAAAGTCCAACTTGAATTGAACTCGCTAGCAGGCCTTGGATTAAGAGAACTATATAAAGGATCAACTCCTATATTGTATTTATACTGGTGTGACACACAGATGTGTAAGTGCTCCAAATTATTATTTGTGCGAGTATTATTGAAATTATTTGAAATTGTTAATATATACTGTATTTCATCCTTAAGAATGCACTAGTACTAGGTAGTTATAGAAATTGTATGTAAAATCAATATCTTACTATATGAGTCGAACGCTCACTCTTGTTCATTCTATTTTTCCAGACTACAAGAAGAGTTCTTTTTCAGAATAACTTGCTTTCTTTCTTGCAGGTTTATTAGCAGTTATTTATTTGTATTATATATATTTTTTTAAATTATAATTTAAAATCCGTATGTGTTAGAGGAATTTTGTTAAGGATAGTGTTAATTTAAGTTTTTGGTATTAATAAATGAAAATTTTTATGATATTTAAATAATTTGTAGATGATGGTATCAGGGTTGAGTTGAGCTCCCCTGATTTTAATTTTTTTTTTTTTTATGATTATCAGGTTTGATTGACCCGTATAAAAATATAATATATTTCTGGCTTATATACTAACTGAGTACTTATAATCATAAGTCAGCTTTTGGGTTATGCCTTATTTGCATATTGGACCTTAGTTTTAAGCATTGGTTATGAATTTAGAGAATAATAAGATTTACTATGGGCCTTGGAGGCTTTATACTAATTCAGGTCCTAGTGTCAGTTCGACCCGTAGAACCGGGTCATAACAATTTAAAATAATAAAAACAGTTGACATTAAAGTATTATATAAAATTTTTTCATGAACTTATAAACCTAAAGCTAAAAAAGCAAAAATAAATCTCAAATAATTAAATTATATGACATAATTATTTAAAAAATAAATAATTTTTATGTAAAATAAATTCATTACAATTTTATGAAAATAAGAAAAAATAGTTATATGTATCAATTATTAATCTATTAAACATTTAAATACAAACAAAATAATATTTGATTTTACTTTAACTCATACATTATAATTAGATGTGGGCTAAGTGTAATAAATTCTCAAGGAGCTTTGAAGTGTTTTTTAATAATTAATTAAATAGTTATAAAAAATACATTTTAATGGTCAACCAAACGCCAGCACACCTCAGACTTCCAGCAAAAGCCAGAGAAAGCAAGGGGGAAAGCGAAGGCTGAAAAGTGCAATCTTCATTTTTTATTCCTTTGACGAACTCTAGATATGGAGTTCAACTTCAATCCATGTCCTCCTATAGCCTTCTGCCATTACAATGCCAAAAGCCAAGGAACAAACATGCATCAAATTATCATCTCCCAAATGTTATCCTTTCACTAGACAATTTCTCTTAGATAGCCAAAGTTTAAAGACTCAGTTGACCCACCATTTTTTCCGAAATCAACCATGCTTAATTGTCTAGCAAAAGCAAGATTAAGCTATCAATTGTGGCCAATTAGCGCACAAGCACAAAACATTTTGTCGGGTCAAACTAAAAATTACAGTTTGCCATCTTAAACGTGGCTTAAGGTTCATCGTGGTATGTGCTTAATTAAAAAGTCAATTAGTATAAAATTTATCTTATTAGCAACTAATCCTAGGCTTTTACTTGGGTATCTCTTGATAATGACTCTTAAGGCTATTTCAAGTCGTGAAATTTATGACACGTTTGTTTTGACTTGCAATTGTTCCTAATTATAATAACTTTCTTTAAATGCACCATTTTACTCTTAAGGTTGTGGTGTTTAGTGAACTTCTCTTTTTTTCTTGTTTCCTTTGACCAACTGTATCCCAAGATGCCTTGCTTTGATTAATGATGATGAAAGTTCATGTTTATTCCAATAATTAAATGTTATCATAGACACATGTCGAAACTTCATTTATAATCCCATCATTATTTGTTGAACATCATTTTACCAAGTTTTTTTTTTTTAATTTTAATCGAATTCTCTCGTAAATCTACGTAAAAAAAAATTAATTGAATTAAATTTTTATAAAATTTTAATTTTAAAATAAAAAAATAAAATTTTAAATTTCATCTTTATTTTTTAAAATTCTCTAATTAATTACTATTGTCCACCATACAAAACTAAAAGCAAGCTTGTCAAACAGAATCTAAGCACTCCCAAAACAATGATGATTCTTTCTTTGGGGAGATAACATAATTATTAGGGGCTAAACACTAAATGAATAAAATAATCTAATAAGAGAAACATTTCCAAGCTGATGTCTAGTGATCTTGTTTGTTTGAAGGTGAAAGTCTATATAAAGGGACCAAATCAAACACTTGAACTGAGCTATCACAACCCATTTGCATTTGATTTACGCAACCTCTCCTTTTCCTTTCCGGTGCTTCCAAATCTACTGCTACTTCCTAAGAATGGCAATCTATTAATGAATATGCTGCCAAATTCGCCTATCCCAACTTCCAGTTTGGCGTTTTTTGCTGTAAGCCTATCTATGCAGCCTGCCTTTCAATATCAACCTTCGGATTCTAATTGCTTCCACGGATACGCCTAATTTTAGTTTCCCAGGTATGTTTCCTTCTGTACTCCTTAATTTCGATGTAGCTTTGCTTTTGCACAGTATTTTGGACTTTCGATGATGCCTCGCATGTAGAAGCAGCTATGCTTCTTCTTATAGATCATGATATGTGAGTTTATATTTGTAAATTTTATTATAATGATTATTTTGAAAATTAATTTATTTTACTTTAAAAATAAAAAAAATACTCTAGTTTATAATTTAAATATTTAATAACCTTATAAAATATTTAATTTTATTTATCTAAAATATAAGAAACAAAAATATATATATATTGTTATGAAAATGTTAAATTTTATATTTTATTGATTATTTACATATACAAATTGTATATTATTTTATATCTAAATAATAGATTGATCCGATGTACCTAGACTTCGGATGAACTAGATTGGGATCAGCTCATCAATGATTTCAATTCGTGAATCGGCCTGAAACCGGGGTATCCTCTCTCAAACTTAATAGAAACTGGCCTAAAATCGCGATTTGAATTGGCAGCTTTGAGCCTAAATTGGTTCAATTAAAAAAAATTTTCTGAATAAAAGATTTCTAAAAATTTATTATAATTTGATAATATTATGATCCAAATTAGAATAGAGCCATAATCATATTGAATTGAAACCGTTTCAAACTATAAGATTAGCCAAACCAGTGATTTCGAGTCGAAATCAAACCAAAAGAAGCCCTGGTCAGGTCTAGATGTGCTATCTTCTGATTGGATTTAATTATAATGCTCATCCTAACTGGATCATACGTGCATAGGCAATTATTTTTTGAGAAGAACAAAAGCAATCGAGCGAGTGGGGTTGTAGTGATTAAATTTATTCTGACCGTACGATTAACATTGAAAATCGTGCTTGTGAGATACGAGAATAATCAAACGGTGAGTATTGAAGCACGTAAAAACAGCTACTCTAGTTTCTGTTGTCAGTTAATTTGCGCGCCAAAATACGCAAATTTGATAAGTCAATCAATCAATCAATCAATCAGTCTTTTTGACAAGAACCCAACAATTGCTTACGGCCTGTAAGGTTTTTTCTTTTTTTTTTTCTGCCAAGTAGATGCACAAGCACTTGAAATATGTTTAAATTTGAGAAAAATAAGAAGAAATGAAAAATTATAAAAAAAAATATATATAATTTTTTATTTAAAAATGAGAAAAAAATAAAAAGTGGAAGTGAAAAATAATAAATGTATTTATTTTTTTTATTTTGAGGAAAAAGTGAATAAAAAATTATAAAATTATTTTTTTATAATTATTTATTTTAATTTTAAATAAATAAAATAAATATTTTATTATTTAAAAAATTATTTTTTCTTTTTAATATCTAAACAAGAAAAAAAAATATTTTACATTACTTTTATCTTTCTTCCTTTTTTTTTTTTATTTTCTTTCCTCTCTAACAAAGTTTTCAAACATAATGTTAAATAAAGGGGATAGACCACACCTCAATTTATGATAATTTTTAGAAGAAATCTCAAATATTGCTTCTAAGTTCTAAGCTTATATTTATTATTATTATTATTAAAAAAATATTTCAATTTTATTTATCATAATTTCAGTTTAAAATATAATTAAAATTTATGATATTGTTATAAAAAAATTTCACATTAAAAATACATAATAAATCAAAATTTAATAATTTAATTAAATATTCAAGTGTACCTCCATAATAGGCCCGAACGTGAAAGTGTCAACCAAACACGTCTTCTTGTCTTCTTTACCTTTTAGGCCATGTTAGGAGGAGAGATTAGAAAAATTAGAAAAATTTATTTTTAAAAAATATTTTTCACAACAAAATTTTCTTTTGAAGATAAATTTCTAAAAGAAAATGAATTTTAGTATTAAAAAACTTTAACATTGACATGCATATTTAAAAGAAGATTAAGATATTTTTATTATTTTTTTGGGCAAATAAATTTTGTATGGAAAAAAAATTATAGAAAAAATTTCATTTGAAATTTTTATTTATTTGGAAAAAAATGTTCCAAAAATATTGGGAAAATACATTTTTCATGGAAATAATTAGTAATTGATAATATTTATGAAATTTTATAATATTTTAAAATTTTTATTGCTATGCAAAAAATGTATAAAAAGTAAATGAATTAACTAAAATATTAACAAAATCAAATATTAATAACTAATTGATTTTAAAATATAAGATTGAACAGTTAATTTTATCAAAATTCAGTTTAATAATTTATTTTCTATGTAATTTCAATTTTTTAAATAAGTTAATAAAATTACAAAAATCACATTTATAATTTGTTAAAAAATCTTTTTTTTTAAATCACCAAGAAGTAAAAAATTATATATATATATATATATAAATCGCTAAAAAATGGATGTGAGCAAAAGAATTTTACTATTTTATTAAAAATAAATAAATTTTTTGAAATTTTAATTTTTTAAATGAGATTTTGTAAATATATAATTTTTGAAATTTCTTGTTTTAATTTTTTTTATATTTTTTTATCATAAAAAATATTTTCACATGCATAAAATTGACTAATATATTAAATAAGTGAGGTTGTATAAAATTATGAAACTAAAATTTATAAATTTTAATCGCCACCCCTTCTCTCCAATAACAGCTAACCCATGACGTGTTCTGCTGATGGGCCCTGGGTTCTTCGATCTATCGGTTTGTGACTTGGTAACAGTATACATTTAGTGGCCCGTAGTGCAGCAGATCAGTCTAGTTAAGTACCGTTTAAAATTGCATATAGAGATTAAAAATTACTTTTTTTTAATAAAAATATTATTTTAAATATTATTAAAAAATAATTTTAAAAAAATAATTTTATTATTCTTATAACTAAAATTATCAAATTTAATTTTAAATTATTTTTTAATACCCTCTGACTAATATATTTAAAAAGTGATTTTTTCAATAGTAATTCCAATAGTCATGTTAGTAAACCTGTAATTGATCAAGGCATGCATGAGCATGTGTCAAGGGCTGAATAAAGGAGGAGGATTGCAGTAGTTAGGTGACAACCAGCTTAAAAATTTTGTCACACCTTATGATATGGACGTTGGGGTGTATTCTACTAACGACGCGCTACATCGGAGCCATGGTGTAATGAGAAATATGCAAGAGTGTAGGGCGTTCACCGAAAGCGATGCGCTATGCCGGCGCCCGGGTGTGGTGTTAAGTGAGCAAGGGTTCTCACATCATGGACGGGTGTGGGTAAAGAAGTTAGTCCATAAGATAGACAGGAGAACAGATAGTGGAACAAAACACAAGATAGACATAGAAAATAATATAAGATATCATAAAAGGAGAACAATTAGGAAGGAACAGGATAGGAGGAGGATCAGGGTTAGTACTTGGAATGTTGGAACACTTACAGGAAAATTAATGGAGCTTGTAGATATCTTGGAAAGGATAATGGTGAATATTGCTTGCATTCAGGAGACTAAATGGGTAGGAGAGAAAAGCAAAGAAGTGGGTAATTCAAGGTACAAACTGTGATTTGCCGAAAAGGAGAGAAATAAGAATGGAGTGGGCATAATCATAGACAGGACATTGAAAGACACTGTAATAGCTGTGAAAACAGTAGGAGATATAATTATACTAGTAAAGCTAGTACTAGAAGAAAAAATAATAAATGTAGTTAGTGCTTATGCCCCACAAATAGGACTAGATAGTGAGAGTAAACAAAGGTTTTGGGAAGATATAGATGATTTCATGCAAAGCATACCAAATGAAGAGAATATTTTCATTGGTGGAGATTTGAATGGACATGTAGGAAGTGATAGGCAAGGCTATGAGAATGTTTATGGAGGTTTTGGTTTTGGCAGTCGAAATGAGGAGAGAAAAAGCATCATGGATTTTGCTATGGCATACGATCTAATACTAGCATATACCTACTTTATAAAAAGAAAGCCACATTTAGTGACTTTCAAAAGTGGGTAACATAAAAGCCAAATCGACTTTCTCTTAACCAAGAAGAAAAATAGAGCTCTATACAATGATTGCAAGGTCATTCCAGGAGAGGCTTTAATAAGTCAACATCGGTTAGTGGTCTTGGATGTCAAGTTTATGAACAATTCAAGTAAGGTCATAAGAAATAGTGTAGCTTGAACAAAGTGGTGGGAGTTCAAAGGAGTAAAGCAAGTGAAGTTCAAAAATAAGCTTATCGAGTTCGAAGTATGAAAGCTGAATATGGAGGCCAATGATATGTGGATACAGATGGCATCAAAAATTAGAGAAGTAGCTAGAAAAGTACTTGGAGAGTCTAAAGAATATGAACCACCCTCAAAAGAGAGATGGTGGTGGAATGAGAAAGTACGAAAAGCAGTAAAGAGAAAAAGAGAATGGTATAAGAAATTACCTAAATGTGATAATAATGAGGCATATGAACAGTACAATATAGTAAAGAAAGAGGCAAAAAAGGCAGTTAGTCAAGCAAGAGCACAAGCCTTTGAAAAGTTATATGAGAAACTTGAAACTAAAGAAGGGGAGAAAGATATTTATAGATTAGCAAGGAGGAGAGAAAGGAAATGTCGAGATCTCAATCAAGTTAAGTGCATTAAGGATAAAGAAGGAAAAGTGTTGGTGAAAGATGAGGGTATTAAATAAAAATGGAGAAATTGTTTTAATGATCTCTTTAATAGTAGTCAAAATAGTAATAGTGTGAATATAGACTATAGAATGATAGAAAAGAATGTGAATTATAATAGAAGGATTAGATCTTTAGAAGTAAAGAAAGCACTTAAGAGAATGAAAGTGGGTAAAGCCTGTGGACCCAATGAAATACCAATTGAAGTGTGGAAGTGTTTGGGAGATATGAGAGTGGCATAGTTAACTAAATTATTTAATAAGATTCTAAACTCAAAGAAAATGCCTGATGAATGGAGGAGGAGTATTTTAATACCTATTTTTAAAAATAAGGGAGACATACAGAGTTGCTCGAACTATAGGGGAATTAAACTCATGAGCCATACTATGAAGTTTTGGGAGAGAGTTGTGGAGTATCGACTACGTCGTGATACTTCTATCTCTCTCAATCAATTTGGCTTCATGCCCGGTCGTTCAACTATGGGAGCGATCTTTCTCATTAGAAGCTTGATGGATAAATATATAGATGTGAAGAAAGATCTACACATGGTTTTTATTAATTTGGAGAAGGCTTATGATAGTGTTCCAAGAGATGTCCTATGGAGTGTGTTAAAACAAAAGAGGGTATCTATTAGGTATATATGTAACACCCTAGGCAAATCCCACATCGGCAAAACACGGGAGAGATGCTGGGTTCATAAGTTGATAGTTCGTAACCCCTATTAACGCGTTTTAAAACCGTGAGGGCTTCGGCCCAGAGCGAACAATATCACTAGTGGGTCGGGCCATTACATTTGTGGTATCAGAGCCGCTCCGCGTGCAACCTTGAACGGTGGTGGGGCAAACCTCAGCGAGGACGCTGAGTCCCATAAGGGGGGTGGATTGTAACACCCTAGGCAAATCCCACATCGGCAAAACACGGGAGAGATGCTGGGTTCATAAGTTGATAGTTCGTAACCCCTATTAACGCGTTTTAAAACCGTGAGGGCTTCGGCCCAGAGCGAACAATATCACTAGTGGGCCGAGCCATTACATTTGTTTATAACGCGTCAATAGGGCTTAGGAACCTCCATCTTATGAACCCAGCATCTCTCCCGTGTTTTGTCGATGTGGGATTTGCCTAGGGTGTTACAATCCACCCCCCTTATGGGACTCAGCGTCCTCGCTGAGGTTTGCCCCACCATCGTTCAAGGTTGCACGCGGAGCGGCTCTGATACCACAAATGTAACAGCCTGATCCTTCTCCAGTTAGTATTGTCCGCTTTGGCCCATGGGCCTCACGGATTTGTCCCTTGGGAGGTTTCATTCCCAAAAGCGCGCGGACCAGGTGAGGAAGGCTCCCACATATATGGCCCAAATCTTTTCTTCCCATTTCCGATGTGGGACACGAAGTTTCCACCCCAGTGCGTAGCTGGTTGAACAAGCACGTCCCAACCCCATCCCTGGGTCGTGACAAGCCCACCAGCTTCCGCTTGGTGCGTCCTCGCACCACACACCGTACTAGAGGGAGTCCAGCTCTGATACCAAATGTAACAGCCCGGCCCACTAGTGATATTGTCCGCTCTGGGCCGAAGCCCTCACGGTTTTAAAAAGCGTCAATAGGGGTTACGAACTATCAACTTATGAACCCAGCATCTCTCCCGTGTTTTGCCGATGTGGGATTTACCTAGGGTGTTACAATATACAAGTGTTGAAAAATATGTATAAAGGAGCAAGTACTATTGTGCGCACAGTGGGACGGGACACAAGAGATTTTCTGATCTCAATTGGATTACACCAAGGATCAGCTACAAGCCCTTACCTTTTTACATTAGTTTTAGATGAATTAACGAAACATATACAAGAGAGTATTCCTTGGTGCATGATGTTTACGGATGATATTGTTATGATAGATGAGACGTGAGAAGGAGTCAATAGAAAACTAGAGCTTTGGAGAAGTACTCTAGAGTCAAAGGGCTATAAGTTAAGTAGAACGAAAACAGAATACATGCATTGCAAGTTCAGTGAATGCCAAATTGGCGATAGGGAAGGAGTTAGTTTGGATTGAGTGGTACTGTCCCAAAGTAATCACTTTAAATGTCTCGGCTCAGTCCTTCAAGTAGATGGGGGATGTGAGGAGGATGTTAGTCATAGGATTAAAGCTTGATGATTGAAGTGGAGATGTGCCACGGGAGTTTTATGTGATCACAAGATTCCCAATAAGTTGAAAGAAAAATTTTACCGTACAGCCACACGACCAGCTAATTAGTTGAGTTTAGTTGAATTTATAGGACATAAAATCCATCTTTTTAAATCAAGTAAATAATTAATTTTTGTTTTTCTACGAATTATTTTTTTTGCTCTCACTATATTTTAGAATTTTTCAGTATCTGTTTTTTTTTTTTAATTCAAAGAATATATTATGAATCGGATGCAATTGATAAACTACACGAAGGTAATACTTAAATTCGAAACTTTCCTTAAAGTGGAGGAAAATAATAAGGTTATTCTTAATTGGTAATTTTAATTTTAATTTAGTTTGAAAATTTTAAACAAATTTAATAATTTTTTTAATAAAAATTTAATCATCCGTGAAGATAAATAAGTCGATACATAAATTCAGAAAAAAAAAATATTTTTTAATAAAATTATAATAATTTTATTAAAATTTATTAATTCTTATAAATTAATACACATTCATTTATAATTTATAATTGATATAAAATTTTAAAGAATCAGCACATTAATAAATGGAATTATCCTTTATTTTTTAATCATGAGCACACCAACACCAACTTAACTCTTAGCTTTAGCCATTTTTTATTAAATAATTATGTCATTCTTTATGATTATAATATTCTCCGACTTTTGGTGGCGTCCAGAAAACAAAGTGAAATGTGGTAGAATAGAATAATAATGAAAATTTTAAGTTTATTTTTGGATGGTAAACATTTGGTGAAGTGAAAGGTGGTGAGTCTGACAAAGCCAAAGCCAAATCCAAATCCTTACCATTTTGGCTAAGCCTTTTTTCTATGGCAACTTGTGGTTCCTTCCTCATTTCCCCTCCAAAAATTCACTCACTCCACACTCATGTCTTGCATATTCTCACGTGAGCATATCATTACCTTTTTTTTTTTTTTTTAATAAATACTATTTAATAATATATTTTAATAAAATTAATTATTTATTTTAAAAATACATTATTCAACATCGGTTTATTTTCTAATAATTGAAAATTCAAAAAATTAAAGAAAAATATTTAAAAAAAAGAAAAAATCATTTTTTGACGTTGATAATCCTATATATATATATATAGTTAAACATTGTAAGCAAGTAATATAAAATATTTTTATAAAAAATATTATCTTAAAAAATATTTTCTATAAAAATATTTTCCAAATACAAATTAATTTTTACAAGACGCATGAAGCCTTGGTCTCCTATTTTTTAATATGTGAATTATTTAGTCATTGCAATTTTTAGTTAAGTTAGTAAAAAAAAAGAAAATAATTATATTATTTAAATTATATTACCTGAATAGTTGATTGCTTTAATTTATGAAAATTAAATAGATATATTATTTAAATTATAAATATTAAATAATTGAATTGATAAAATTTTGCTTTAAAATAACGACAAAGACTAAATATTTCATGTGCTAAAAAATAAAAAAAAACTAAATAATATTTTTTTTAAATAAAAAAATAAATAAAATTATATTTTATTAAAATACATTGAATAAATAGTAAATTTTTCTTTCTATATCTTTTTTTTTTCTATTATGATAATATGAAAAAGTCTTATATGAACTCGTCTCATATATTTAATTAATATTGATCTTTAAAATATATGCTAGATATGTAATAAATAATTTATAATTATTTTATTTACAATTTATATATAATTATTAAACATTAGATTTAATTTTATAATTAAAAAAGTTTTTATTTTACCAATAAACTAAAATGCTATTTATATTTTTTATCGGATAGAATTGTAATAATAATTTCTATTATTTTTATCATTTATTAATGTGTTTTTAAAATTTTTTTAAATAATTTAAATAATTTTATAGTGTAGACACCATATTTTGGCCAATCTTCAAAGGCAATGATCTTTTAAAATTGAAACTTTATTATCCACTCTCAACCGATGTTCCCAATCACAGGTAGTTTTTCCAAACTTACTGATTGCTCGTCCCTGGAACAAATCAATCTCACGCTCAAGTTAGATTGTTTTCCGACCTCCTGGTCTTTATCAGATGAGTTCGAGTCAATATTGGGTCTTCGGACCATTCAACCTTGCCTGCTGTTGTTTTCCGATCTCTCTATGTACAAATATCGCAGAATTTCATTTTACTAATGTTATGATCGGGCCTCTCGTGTGAATTCCCTGGATATTCCTCAAAATAAAGTTAAGGTTTTTATCTGGTCTACTAATGGTTATAACCTTAAAAGTTCAAGTCAGTGTTAAATCTTTGCAATTCTAATATTCTAAAGTTCCATCCGGTATTTAGTCATGGCTTCGTCCGATCTCATGTTCACGTGTGATATTTTTTCGATCTCTTATCTTTTGATTAATAGTTACTCTCAGGTTTTATGTTCAACTACATTTAATCAATTAAGTACTCAGACAGTTTGGTTTAGAGGCTTTCCGATCTCATCAAGAAATTTAACATAAAAGATTTCAATTCATTTCAAAAAAAAAATATACAAGTCAATTAGCGAGGGGGGTCTTCTCCGCCCTGCTCCCCCAGCTACATTCCTCTCTCTCTCCTCACCCTCGGGCTCCTCATCAATGTCCTCTTCGGCCTCTAGGATGAGCTTATCCATCCAGGAGAAGTCCTCTTTAGGATAACGCTTCTTCAGTTTGGCCAGGAGGTCGTTATGAGCGTTCACATATGCCCCAACCTCTTTTGTAGTACTCTCCTCCTCCTTTGCTTGGAACTCCTCCTCCTTCGTTCGAAGTTCCTCAGAAAAACGAGCGAGATCGGCAGATCGACTAGCTCAGGAGACTTCAAGTTCTCGCTTCACTTCAGCTATCCTCTCTTCGCAATACTTAACTCGATCTTCTATTTTGGCGATGTACTCATTGGCAGAGGAGAGCTGAGCATTTGCAGCGGATGCATCCTGGACCGCTTTAAGAATCTCCTTCCTTAAGACGTGGGCTTTTTCTTTGATCACGTGTTGGTTTGCAATAGCCTCTAAGCCCAAACTCATTGTTTGAGTTAAAATATCTTCAATACTCTCCTCAGCCAATCAGTTCTGATCTTCTTGGAAGCAGATGGAAGCGCCGATGACTTTGACTAGACCAGGATTCCCTCGGGTGGAACGGTTCCTTTCCAGCGATTAGATAAGGAGTTGAGCTCCTCGGGAGAGCGTTCTGACAGTAGGGCCAGAGGACTGCCCTTCTACATTAGAAGAGATCGGAGGAGGCGGACACTCAATCTGCTAAGGTGGAGGGACGACGACCTCTACTTCAGAGATCGGCTGCTCTTGAGGTCGAGGAAGGGAGCTCAGTACTTCTACCAAGTCTCGTCGAGGTGTTTGAGCAACAGCAGCAGTAGCCTCTTTCATCGCCCGTACATTTCGGGAGACCTCCCTCTTTCGCTTGCGGCTCTCTATAGAAACATCACCACCCGCCATACCTCCACAAAGAAGAAGTCAGTGAGTTCGCTAAGATTGAGAGGCTAGAGATATGGATTGTACCAGGACCAAGGTCAGAGAGCGAAAGCTCATAATCTTCGTCAGTGATTAGCCGCATCATCCACCACTTCAGTTTGGCCATGACCGCATCTAAGCATGGATATTTATGGGTGGCCGCTGAGTTTTTAACTCTTTCACCGTGGCATCTTCGTCTTTATTTAAGGTAAGCTTCTTAGGGAGTTGGGGGACCAAATAATTCTAATTATGTGAGATCCCCTCAAAGCCGTCTCGACCCTTGCTCCTAAGGATAAAAAATCGATCCTTTTAGTTCTTTAGCGAAGAAGGGAGATCGGTGAAAAGCTCGCAGCTTGGCTTTGCCTGAAAGAACCAGAATTCGTCATCCTTCCTTCGGGCAAGCCTATGCAGCTTGGCAAAGACCTTAGCCATGGGCTCCATTCTCTTGGCTCGGCAGAGGCCCCTGAAGGCTACTAAAGTCTGCCAGGAGTTCGGATGCACTTGAGCTACCGAGATATGGTGGAATTTTAGGACAGTCTTGTAAAATCCATCCAAGGGAAAATGGAGCTCGGCCTTCAGCTGCTCCTCGTACACTATGATGAGATCGTCTTCTTCAAAGAAGTGATCGGCGCAAAGATCGCCATGGCATCTGATCAGTTCAAAAGAGTCGATCCACAGATTGTATTCTTGACTTATGGACTGGAGATCAGTTTTTCTGAGGATTGACGGTAGTTCATCAACTCGTAGGCTCTCCTTCCTCGAAGACATTCCTCGCTTCGGTCTGATAGCCGGACCAGTAAACGGAATGATGGTCGTGCTGGATCGTCTGCTTGGTCTAGTAGCGTCGCCTTCTTCCGAAGTCCACGAAACATGGACGGAAGGTGGGCTCGCAGCTCTCTGACCCTCGGTACCACTCATTTTCACAAAATAAAAAGGAAAACTAACCGAGAAAAGATCAAAACCCTTATCGGAGTGTGAATCGATGCCTGAAAACTTTAGAAAGCGAGAGGAAGTGTTGGAATCACTAGGGGAAGGTCTGAAAATGACATAAGAAAACAAATTACTCAACTTTCCCCTATTTATACCCGTTTAAGTATTAAATGCTCACAAAGTCCCAAGTGACACATCGGTTAGCGGAACCTTGCTGCCTCCTTGATACGTAGCAAGAAGGTTCCAGAAAACATAGTAAAAAAAATTGGATAAATGAGATCGGTCAACTGAGGTCATCGGATTGAACAAATTTTCAAACCCACAGATCGGCGAATGGCGATTTGTCTAGGGATCAGATCGGGTACACTTATCAGAGATCGGAAAAATAACCAATGCAATAACTAAACAAAAACATTCAAATAAAAATTTTATTTCATTTCCAAATATCAGATTACATCATTTGGGCGATCTCAAAAGATCTGATTGTATCATTTAGGCGATCTCAAGAGATCTGATTACATTATTTGGGTGATCTCTTAAATCAGCACTATGTTTTACCTAGCTTAAGACTACTCTAAAGCCCAGAATGCTGGCTTATGTCAAAGCCTAGTCTTGTGGCTGAATTAAAAGATGTGTTTGATCAGAAAGCCAGCCACAAATATTGGATAGATGTGCAGCTCAGATAGGGTGACTATGACTCTCATGATATTGAACGGAGTCATCACTAATGTCATTGACCAGAACCGAGCTGTAGTCGGGACGCCCGATATGGTTGGAAGCCAAGTGAACTTCAAGAGGCGGTCATCGACATCAAGATTGAAATTAGCAGTCCTCTTGTCTGAGATCGGTCTACCGATTGTACCGATAGATCGATTCAAGATCGGCACGGCCGTCACTTTCGATCTTGATCTGTAAATTAGTCTGGTTCCCTCACTGTTATTAGATGTCATTCTCATAGCTCTCCGATTGCCAGGGTCATAAATTTTCAGGCGAGGGGCGAAGGAAACAGTTAGAAAAATATCAAAATGGCCATCATAATTATAATTATCACCGAAAAAGCTAGAATTGGGGAAGTGGTGCATTGAAAATAAACTTAAAAAGGAAAAGTGAAGCGTGAAGGTGATTTTCTATTGCTGCATATATATAGAGCCCTGGCATTTATTGCATACAGAACCCAAAGCGGATGCATCGGTAACTGAAGAATTTATTACTTTGACCAATGCAAGTTAGATAGAAAGGAAAGATCATGGATGAGAGAGATCGGGAAATAAGAGAGGACCCGATGCAAGAGATAGAGATCAGAATAATGACCCTAAAAAGGGATGGTCATAATGGAAAGATTGGAAGAAACAGGAGACGACCTATAGAGATCGGAGTACGCAGAGGGGTTAAACAACTTCCAGTCAGAACTTTCAATTAACTCTCTTCATCGTTAGATCCGAGTTAGTTAAAGCATTGCAAGCATGATCAGATCCTCACCACACATCTCATTTGAAAGGAACCCCTCCTAGTCGCCAGACTCCAAAACGATTAAAGCAGCCTTGTACATTCCGATCTACACCGTTAATTATAATCGTAAGGATGGATCTGGAGCCCTCGGATCAAAAGCAGATGACAGATTCGGCGCTTTTTATTCCTTTCCTTTGGATCCATTTCGTAAGGCAAGACCCTTGACCGTTGAATTAAGAGGAGAAAGGACAAATATTCTAAACGAAATCCCGACCCTCCATTTTGATTCTCTTTAATTCTCAGACATCAGATTATGTTCTTTTGAATCTAAGCCTTCCGTCTCTCCCTAATAAGATCCTGATCCTTCATTTTGGGTGCCCGTTTCCTATAAATACCTGCATGCAATACTGTAGAGAAGGGGAAGAAGGTGGTATTATTGTGGAAAGACTCTGGATTTTAATTCAGTCTTCCTACTTGTCATTCTGAGCTTTTAAAGTGTTGAGAAACTTTAGGGACTAGTTTTCTGAAGTATTTCGTCCAAAGGAGCTCTAAATCCTGAGATTCTCATTTTTAGTTCCTAAGCACCACCCTCTGAAATCTTCTTCACTCCGCCTCATTCCCACTGTCCTAATATTTGTGCATTACTCTCCGAGCTCAACTTCGTTCTAATCCATTCCCATTACCTCGGGTAAGCTCAAGTCCCTTGACCGTTAGCTTTACCTCTCCAAGATTTGTGGATACCGGGGTTAGCTCGCCTGTCTCCTCAATTTTCCACAGGTAAGTGTCTAAACTATCATTTTGTTGAATACTCTTGGTTTGTTTTCTCCAGTTTTCTTTTAAAGTTTCTTTTATATCCAATCACATTAAATCTCAGAATAGGTTATCTAGGCCAGTAGTTATTTCCTGTCCCTTCTTTTTATTCATTCGTAAACTCTATTTATCGTCACCTAGTTTTCATTCCTTTCGAGATGTAGACGTTCAAGTCATTGGCGACCCATAAATACTCTAAAGAATTTAGGCAGGAGTACTTTAACATGAGAGTTTTTTGTTTGAAAAAAAAATGAAAAATGATAAAGGAAAATAAGTGTAACAAAAGTCGAACAGGTTGGAAACAAAATTAGGTCAAGCAAATAATTTATGAGATCGGGCCTTGGAATGAGCCCAGATGATAAGACAATAGATCGGGGATCAAGACAAGTTCGGATCCTGGGTGAGCGACTAAAAAGAGATCAAATGTCGCAAATCAAAGAGTTCTGATAAAACGATCATGCGGAAGATCGGCAAGGAGTTCAGTTTTTCATCCACCATCTAGTTATAAGGTCCCATAGGTAAGGAAAAGCTTTACACGGGTTTTTTGCGCCTTTGGTACTTCATTCCCATATAAAAAGGGGTCAAGAAGGATCCCTTACCAGAATCCTTAGTTCAAAATTCTTATAAAACGCCATTCTAATAAGCCCATCAAGAGATCTGGGGAGAGTTCTTACCCGAGTTATCAACTAAAATTCTTAATACACTAAAAGATCGGAGGAGAGTCTTACCCAAGTTCTCAACTTAAATTCTTAATACAATAAGAAATCGGGGGAGAGTTCTTACCCGAGTTCCCAACTTAAATTCTTAATGCGCTAAGAGATCGGGGGAGAGTTCTTACCCGAATTCTTGGCCAAAATCTTAATAAAATATGTGGAGATCGGGAGAGAGTTCTAACTCGAAATCCTCTACTTAAATTTTGACAGAATACATTAAGAGATCGGGAGAGAGTTCTTACCCAAATTCTCTTAGCTTAAATCTAAACTAAAATATCAAAACTTCAATATTCGAACTAACCCCCAACAAAAATCCATTACACAATATCTATTAACGGAATGGTCATCTCATGTACTCGTGTTCTTGGGCAACCAAAAATAGTAAAACATCAAATATTCCTTTTATCTATACAAAGGATTAACATCATCATTCTAACCCCCTAAATTATCAATTTATAAAGAGCATAATATCAAATCTGCTTATCCTCGCTGAGGGACGAGATGGGGTGCCTAACACATTCCCCACCCGTATACTGACCTCAAATCTAGAATCTCTGTTTTTAAAGTGATTTTTAATTTTTATAAATGGTTTTTTTTAATTTCCCTCAAAATTAAAGTGGCGACTCCTCACTTTTTTCATTTCGGTGAGAATTCGTCCGGTGACCGCAAAGTCCTTGCGATATATAGCATTAAATTTTTTTAATATTATGAATAATATTAAAAAAATAAAAATATTTTTATTCATTAAGAAGTTAACTATTCATTCATAATTTCATATAAATAAAATATTACATTATTTTTTCTTTTCTATGATAAACTTAATTTTATATTTATAATATTTTAAAATACCACTATTAAATTAACTAAATAAACACTTGGGTGTAGAAAAGGAACACCGTATTATATTGCACAATTTACAAAATATATTCTCTGCACTTTGTTTTTACTACTTGCAAGTTGCAAACTTGGCTTCTATTTAATAGCATAATACGTCAATCATAATCATAATAAAGTGAAGAATATGATCATCCAATGTAACTCATTAAAGAAGAATCAATTTCATGTCTTTTTATGGTTTTAAAAAGAGGCTTTTTATGTTATTTTATATAATTATAATTTAAAGGAGAATCAAATTTATCTTTATTTATATGTATTGTGCATCACATATATATGAAAAATAATATAATTTAATCATATAAAAGTGAATATAAAAATTTAAATTTCATTTTTTATATTCTATTTTATAATATTAAAAAAAAAACTAATAATTAAAATATATGCATTCGAAAAAGTTTCAACGGAAGAGAAATTTTAATTTATTATAAATTTAAAATATAATATACATAATAAGATTTTGAGTAATTTATTATTTAGCTTTTAAGTTTTTATCGATATTATTATTTAATATTTATATTTTAAAAATTAAATGATTTTATCCCTCGTTTACATTTTTTAGTTTAATATTATCATTAGTTTAAGTTAAAAGATAAATATACTCATTATTTAATTAAAAAAATTTATTATTTAATTTTTGAATTTAATTAGCATTATAACTTGATCCTTTTATTTTGAAAATTAAATGATTTAATTTCTATGTTTGATAATTACTGAAATTATTAGGTTTTTTTATTAATTTTCTTATTATTAAAGATTTTTCTTGAATTCTTTTCATATAACATAAAAAATTAATTTATTTGATATCAATTAATTTTAATTAAAGGAAAATATAAGTAAGGGACTAAAACGTTTAATTTCTAAAATATATAAATCAAATTATAATATCGGTTAAATCTCATGAGTCAAATCGTAAATTTTTCTCAATTAAATAAATAATATATTTATTTTATTACTTAAACTAATAACAATATACGATGAAAAAACTTTTAATTTTAATGAAAATAAGAGTAAGGGACTAATTCTTTCGACTTTTAAATTATAAGAATTAAGTTATAATATCGATAAAAAAATTAAATAGTAAATTTTTTAAAATTTTTTATATAAAATAAATGACTTATAAATATATATTTTAATTTTATAATGAAATAAACATAAATAAATTTTTGTGAATGTTATTTATTTATTTGTTTATTATTTTTATTTTTCTAGGGCGTGGGCATTATTAAATGTTACTATGTAAATACTATATATGACGTCATGGCAGAGCTCAATTATACGCGAACCTTGTTCCCATGTTACAGAAAGGATAAACTCAGAGACATCAAAGTACCAGAACGACCAACAATTCTATCACTATGGTGTTTGGGCTAACCAAATGTACTCGTAGTATTAAGAAATAGTGCTTCGACTCATTTAAAAAAAGGTGAGTTATTTTTATAATATAAAAAATAAATTTTACATTATTATAAGAGATAGTGTATGTGTATTGAATATATTTAATAATTTCTTATGATTTTGTAACTCTTTCCCATTGAACCAATAATGAAATTCTTCAGTATTATATCGTAAATAGTAAAAAATTTCATTTCTAATACCTTGCTTTTTCTTTTTTAATAAAATGCTATTAATAAAATGCTACTATCTCATACACAACTCAAGCTACCAGAATTGATTCAATTACCAATGATAATTTCATTTTCTATTAATTAAAATTTAATTATATTAAAAATTTTTAAAATTATTTAAATTTTTTAATATTCTAAAATAAAATTATTTAGAGTAATATCTGAAAAAGCAATAAATCATTTTAAAATGCTCTAAAATTGTCTACAAAATTTTCTTAATTCAACTTAAAAAAGAAAACTAAAAAATCACTTGGTGATACACTGAAATCATTCTCTTAATGATTTAATAAATTTATAAAAAAATTCTTTCAAAATACTCGATAATACCACTTTTGATTTAAATATTTAGAAATCAAGTAAAATATAAAATTTTGTTATTCTATCTCTTCATTTGGCTAAAGAAATGCCATCAAAAATGAACTAAGCATAAAACTGTAAAATAATATGGATGGGGAGAAAATAGAGAATAATAAAATTAAGAAATCAAGAGGTCTCAAAGCATAAAATCGTATTTAGAAATTAAGTCAAGTATAAAATTTCATCATTTTATCTTTTGATTTGATTGGAGAAATATCATCACGAGTAAATTAAATATAAAATTATAAAATAATATGAATTGGAGAGAAAATAGAGAACAATAAAATTAAAAAATTAAGGGGTCTCAAAATATAAAACTACGTCCGATTTAACTATTTAGAAATTAAGTTAAATATAAAATTTTGTCATTTTATCTTTTTATTTAATTAAGAAAATATCATCATGAATGAACTAAATATAAATTTATAAAATAATATAAATTTGAGAGAAAATAGGGAATAATAAAATTAAGAAATCAAGGGTTCAAAGCATAAAACAAGTGTCCTTAGCTTAGTTGCCAGAAGTTGACTCTCCATCAGACCACTTTCAGTTCCTCTCTGCTCCTTGAATTCCAGCAAAAGCCACACCACCTCACATCTTCTTCCTATTGCTCTAAATTTTTAGATGTTAGAAAAATAAATTAAAAGATAAAAAGCTTCTCTCCTTACATAAACTTCAGCTCTCCATCGAATCACTTGTTAGTTTGTTTCCTTTTCTTTTCTTTTCTTCATTCTAGAGGGAGCAGAAACGACTTTTAATATGGATGGAATGTACGGTTTCCACTCGACGGCGGAGTACTCTGACAGAGCGTTGCTGTCGCCGGAGAATCTGATTTTGCCTTCAGATTACCAGACCTTCTTTTCTTCCGAAACTTTCCAAAATCGGATTCCTCTTTTCGTATCGGATGAGCTATTCTCAACTGCCTCGGCGATTTCTGAGACCGCTTCAATCGCATCCGAAATTCCACGAGAAGAAGATTTCTCCGCTTTGATCAAAGCTAAAATCGTTTCTCATCCTTCTTATCCTCGCCTGCTCCAAGCCTATATCGATTGCCAGAAGGTGAACATCTGGGAAAAAAATAATCTACTACTTGTACTCTCGCTATATCTATTTGTGTTGAAAGGAGTTATGACGTGAGTCTTTTTTGTGTAAGCTAATGGATTGGGAATTATTTCGCTTGCTACTATACCAGCTGTTTTCAGGTTTTGAATTATGGAGTTTTGTGTCAGTACTGGCCAAAGTACATGCAAGCTACAAGAGGAAAATTTTACGGTGGTTGCTACTTGTGCTCTTAAATTATAACCTAAAAAGACATGGATTACCATCATTCTATACTCAATCTGTAGCTCCTTTGCTATAACTTCTTAGCTTTTGAAGTAGCCGCTGGTTTTGTGGAGATTTTTGTTTTGGTTGTTTCTTGATTTTCAAGATCCAAGGTGGAGAAATCGGTTTTCAATGAAAAGCGTTTTTGGATTTTAACTTTGGAAATAATTTTCATTTCATGAGAAACTTGCGTTTTAATTTTGCTTATATTTCTTGAGGGGGAAGACATATGGTTGTGTTTCAGACTCCGAGTCTGAGTTTTCAAATTCGTCAAATTTCCCTTTGTTTCAGGTAGGTGCGCCTCCGGAAATAGCATATTTGTTAGATGAAATCCGGCGAGAAAACGATTTTTGCAAGCGAGACGCTGTCTCCACATGCTGGGGAGCTGATCCCGAGCTCGACGAGTTCATGGTCTCTCTCTCGATTTGTGTACTTAAGATGTTTCCTTTGTGTTTTTCCTCCTCCTCACAAAAATGGCTTATCAGGATTCTTCTTTCTTCTCTTCTGTTTCTGTGAAGGAAACCTATTGCGATGTGTTGATGAAGTATAAATCTGATCTTGAAAGGCCTTTTGATGAAGCGACCACCTTCTTG